>NC_135721.1:84475810-84783151 GCF_964656455.1 Halichoerus grypus | reverse complement strand
AGCTTTGGTGTTATATCAAATAAAGCCCAAGCAAGGTACTAAGGCACACATTCAAGACATCTTTGTAACTTGAACAATGCTTTCATAATTGAGCAAAATCATTACTCAAAACCTAAACACAAAGTTGGTTCTATAGGAATGTGGCTAATCACTACTGCCTAAATGTTGTTGCTTGTTTTAGGGAAAGAGGTAAGGGGAGAGAAACCAGAAACCATGCTCCAAAGTGTCTCCTTGACCAGCCTTTTCTGACATTACCTTTCCTTTCTAACTTCCCTAAAACCTCCAGTATTGGAGTCAAAATAGCAAGCTCTTTATTCTCTTATTCAGTAAAGATATCAAATTATTTATTTACCATAAAGACATGGTTGATACTAGCTGGTACACCTCAATACAGCCATTCCAACAGTTAATAGTCTAAGTTTGAAATAGCCCCTCCCAAGGCACCAAAGCCTCTGCAAGAAGAATCCTGTAGATCTTCACTCAGGACCCTGCTTGAACCCAACAGCTGACATCCTTTCTTAATGACCAGTGGCTTTGCCTTGTCTTCATGGTTGTTAAGTATTTTTAATATTATCCTTGATTATAGGCAAGCATTTTTCCTCCAGAAAGTCGGAAGGGGAAAATACCTTTAATTTTACCATCTCTATGAGATCATGAATATATGTAGGCAAATAGACACTAAGCAGACTCTTTCTAAGATCCAGTAAACCCAGCCCTGAGGAAATGAGAATCAGAGCAGGTGATTTTTCTAAGTGCACTGGACAGAGATGATGATGGCAAGTACAGAGCACAGACCGGGGAAGGCAGCCTCGGCACAATCCTCTAGGGGAAGGAGCCCCAGGGTCCCAGATCAGGATGTGACAAAGAGGATCGGGGCCCCGGATCAGTTGGCAGTGAGAAATGGCAACGTGGGGGGTGGGCCAAGTAAGGGGGAAAAAGGAAAAGTGGCAACCACAGGCAAATGTGGCCTACTTTGTTATTTTCCAAGAGCTAGTCTGATTTAATGAAAAGTCTTAGCAGAAAGCTCCATTTCTTTGAAACAGCTTCCATTTCACGTTGCTAACTGTGGTTCCGATGGCAGTCCCTCTCCCTGCCCTCCGCAGCACAGTGAGGCGTGCCCTACTTTGAGTTATAATTTATCTATTGACTAGCATATGTTGTTTGCCTTAGACTCAGAGATCCTCAAGTTTAGAGATCACGTTTTAGTATTTCTACATATCCAGAGCCCCAGACAATGTCTGCACATAATCGTTCCTTAATAAATATCAGTGGAATAGTCATCACGAATCAGTTGTGAGTTGCCAAATACGTAGGTTAGGCAGGAGTATCACCCCGTCCCTGGGGGGCAGGAGAGGGCTTCTCTGAACGAATGGATGATGTGTAGGTTTGTAAGCTTCCTTGGAAACACGTTCCTAAAAGTATTTTAAAACTCCTCTGTAATCTTGTTTACATTTGAATTTGCCCAGCCAGAATGTAAAGGTGATTTACTCAGCAAGATAGTGACATTTAATCCTGTTCTATGTTTTCACAAATACAGGATTAGGGGAAAATAAATGACAGAATTATTACTGTGTTTGTGTACACAGGCAATACTCCCTTTGCCCTGAGCTATTCCACTCAGCTGAGCAAGACCTTCAACAGAGGGCAGGGAGAACCAGCACACAATGCCTTTTAAGTGTCTTTGAAAAATTAACAGGAAGAGAACATCTTATTTGAGATTAGCAGGATACAATACATCTCTTGAAGTCTTATGGGAAAATACTTCTCCCTTTCACTGACTTCTGGGGTTGAGATTGAATTCTACCAGCACAGGTAAATTTCTAGAAAGGCCTCTTCTCCTATATCCCTTCTACACACCAACAGGACAAGTGGACACAGTGGGAATGGAAAGTATATGCCCTCTATCTTAGTCATTCAGGTTGCTATAACCAAATACTGTAGACTGGGTGGCTTTAAAGGTTGGAAATGTATTATCTTTTTTTTTTTAATTTTTTTATTGTTATGTTAATCCCCATACATTACATCATTAGTTTTAGATATAGTGTTCCATGATTCATTGTTTGTGCATAACACCCAGTGCTCCATGCAGAGCGTGCCCTCCTCAATACCCATCACCAGGCTAACCCATCCTCCCAACCCCCTCCCCTCTAGAACCCTCAGTTTGTTTTTCAGAGTCCATCGTCTCTCATGGTTCTTCTCCCCCTCCGATTTCCTCCCCTTCATTCTTCCCCTCCTGCTACATTCTTCTTCTTCTTTTTTTCTTTCTTAACATATATTGCATTATTTGTTTCAGAGGTACAGATCTGAGATTCAACAGTCTTGCACAATTCACAGTGCTTACCAGAACACATACCCTCCCCAGTGTCCATCACCCAGTCACCCCATCCCTCCCACCCCACCCCCCACTCCAGCAACCCTCAGTTTGTTTCCTGAGATTAAGAATTCCTCATATCAGTGAGGTCATATGATACATGTCTTTCTCTCTTTGACTTATTTCACTCAGCATAATACCCTCTAGTTCCATCCACGTCGTTGCAAATGGCAAGATCTTATTCCTTTTGATGGCTGCATAATATTCCATTGTATATATATACCACATCTTCTTTATCCATTCATCTGTTGATGGACATCTTGGCTCTTTCCACAGTTTGGCTATTGTGGACATTGCTGCTATAAACATCGGGGTGCACGTAGCCTTTCGGGTCCCTACTTTTGTATCTTTGGGGTAAATACCCAGTAGTGCAATTGCTGGATCATATGGTAGCTCTATTTTCAACTTTTTGAGGAACCTCCATACTGTTTTCCAGAGTGGCTGCACCAGCTTGCATTCCCACCAACAGTGTAGGGGGGTTCCCCTTTCTCCGCATCCCCGCCAACATCTGTCGGAAATGTATTATCTTACAGATCCGAAGGCTGGAAGTCCAAGATTAACATGCCAGCTGATTTGGTTCCTCGTAAGCACTGTTGTCTCCTAGCTTACAGACAGCTGCCTTTTCTTCTGTCCTCAAATGGAAAAGAGGAAGGAGAGGGAGATAGAGAACTCTCTGGTGTTCTATCTTGTAAAAACACTAGTCCTATCATGTAGGTCCCAACCTATGATCTCATCTAACCCTAATTATGTCCCAAAGACCCTATCTCCAAATACCATCACACTGGGGATTAGGCTTCAACATCTATTTTTGGGGGACACAAATATTCAATTCATAACACCCTCATATGATCACATAATGGGTATCTTCATTAAGGAAGAGCGGATTTTCTGTTCTCCACTGAGACCAAATCCCTGTACCTGCATATCTGCTTCCAGCTAAACCTGAGCTTAAAACACCATTACCCCTGAGTGCAGCCCAGGACTACTCAAATCATTCAAACTCAAATACAGAATGAGGAAATAGGTCCAAGAATGTTGAAGGCAGCATGTATCAAAATGTGTGCCATGAAATACTAGTTCTGGGGCTACTCCTGAGGCTTCTAGGTCAACGACATTAGGCCATTATCCAGGGATCACGAGCATAAGTAAATCCCTGAGATGCCAGGCACTAAAGAAGGTTGTTGAATTCTAAAGACCCTGATGTATTCTAATATATCTGACTATAAAGGACCTTTTCTCTATATGAATGAATATCCCACAGAACTAGTATCCTGCAGAGTTCACCTGAGAAATACTCTTGAGTCCTGTTGCCAAATTGTCACTACTGCTAGGATAAGAGCTGAAAAAAGTGTCAATTACAGGGACTTGTCCATGAAGCACAATGTACATTTTTAACAGGGGATTGGGAGTCTGGTGAGGGTATGCATAAGAGTTACCCTGTGTCTTGGATAATAAAAAGCCCCATTGTCATTTAAACAGTATGCTCTTTGGGGTGCCTGGGTGGCTTTTTAAAATCTTTTTAAAAAAGATTTATGTATTTATGTATTTATTTATTTAATAGAGAGAGAGAGAGAGCACGTGTGCTTGCATGTGTGCAAGTGTGGGGAGGAACAGAGGGAGAGAATCTTTAAGCAGGCTCCCTGCTGAGCACAGAGCCCCATGTGGTGCTCAATCTCACAACCCTTGAGATCATGACTGGAGCCAAACCCAAGAGTTGGACACTCCACCAACTGAGCTACCCAGCTGCCCCAATAATAAATCTTAAAAAAAAAAAAAAAAGGTATGCTCATTTACTCACCATCTGTTCTAGATGCTAGAAGGATCCATCCCTACTCCTAGAGATTTCATTCATTGAACAAACCTGAACTGAACCACATTAATGATGTGCCAGAACTTGAGTTGAGGACTGAAGATGTAGAACTGAGACCAGGTCTGTACACAGGTTCCTGTACAGATATTTCTGCCTAATGGAAAGATAAGAGTTCCTTGAATGTTGGAGCTTGAAATGTCCATAAGTATTATCTGACAAAACTCACACAAGAGGAATTAGCCTGAATAGGCCTATATCTGTTAAAGAAACTGAATCATTAATAATCTTCCAAAACAGAAAGCTCCAGGCCCAGGTGGACTCAGTGGTGAGCTCTACTAAGTATTTAAAAAGGAAATTATTCCAATTCTCTTCAATCCCTTTCAGGACATAGAATCGAGGGAATACTTTCAAACTCATTCTATGAGACCAACATTACCTTAATACCAAAACCAGCCTAAGACATTACACGGAAAGAAAATTACAGACCAATATCTCTCAGGAATATAGATGTAAAAACCACCAATAAAATCCAGAAATGTATAGGATGTATTATGTACCACTTGCAAGTGAGATTTTTTTCCCCAAGTATGCAAGGCTGGTTCAACATTTGAAAATCAATTAACATGATCTACTGCATGAACAAGATAAAGAAAAATAACATGATCATATCAATAGATGCAGAAGAAGCAGTTGACAAAATCCAAAAGCCATAAAAATAGATGAGAACTCCCTCAACTTGATAAAGAATATCTATAAAAAACTGTAGAACAGACACTATACTTAATGGTGAGAAACAAGCTTCCTCACTAAGATCAGGAACAAGGCAAGGATATACCCTCTCACCACTGCTTTCCAACATCATACTAGAAGTTCTAGCTAATGCAATAAAACAAGAAAAGAAAATGTGTACAGAATGGAAAGGAGAAATAAAACTGTTTTGTTCACAGATGTCATGATCATGCATGTGGAAAACAAAAAGTACTGACCAAAAAAAAAAAAAAAAATGGGATTAATAAGGGATTACAGCAAGACTGTAGGATACATGGGGCACCTGGGTGGCTCAGTCATTGAGCGTCTGCCTTCAGCTCAGGTCATGATCCCAGGGTCCTGGGATGAGCCCTGCATTGGGCTCCCTGCTCAACGGGAAGCCTGCTTCTCCCTCTCCCACTCCCCCCGCTTGTGTTCCCTCTCTCATTATGTCTCTCTCTGTCAATAAATAAATAAATAAATAAATAAATAAATAAAAACTGTAAGATACAAGGTTAATATACAAAAGGCAATTGCTCTTCTATATACCAGCAATCAAAAAACAAGAGTTAAGGGCGCCTGGGTGGCTCAGTTGGTTAAGCAACTGCCTTTGGCTCAGGTCATGATCCTGGAGTCCCGGGATCGAGTCCTGCATCGGGCTCCCTGCTTGGCAGGGAGTCTGCTTCTCCCTCTGACCCTCCTCCCTCTCATGCTCTCTGTCTCTCATTCTCTGTCTCTCAAATAAATAAATAAAATCTTTAAAAAAAAAAAAAGAGTTAAAATGAAAAATACAATACCTTTACATTCACAGCCCCCCAAAATGAAATATTTAGCTATAAATCTATCAAAATATGTGCAAGGTCTGTATGAGGAAAACTACAAAACTCTGATGAAAGAAATCAAAGAAAAACTAAATAAATACAGAAATATTCCATGTTCATAGATAGGAATATTAAATATTATCAAGATGTCAGTACTTTCCAACTTGGTCTATGGATTCAATATAATTTCAGTCAAAATCCCAACAAGTTATTTGATGGATATCCACAAACAGATTCTAAAGTTTATATGAAAAGGCAGAAGATCTAGAATAGACAAACACAATATTGAAAAAGAAGAACAGGGTGCCTGGGTGGCTCAGTTGGTTAAGCGACTGCCTTCGGCTCAGGTCATGATCCTGGAGTCCCGGGATCGAGTCCCGCATCGGGCTCCCTGCTCAGCAGGGAGTCTGCTTCTCTCTCTGACCCTCCCCCCTCTCATGCTCTCTCTCTCTATCTCATTCTCTCTCTCAAATAAATAAATAAAAATCTAAAAAAAAAAAAAAAAGAAAAAGAAAAAGAAAAAGAAGAACAAAGTTAGAAGACTGGCACTATCTGACTTCAAAACTTGATATAAAGCCATGATTTCAGAAGAGAATTCTATTGATGAAAAATAGGCAAACAGATCAATGGAAAAAAATTGAAAACCCAAAAATATAGCTAACTGATTTTTGACAAAGGACAAAGGCAATACAATGGAGAAAAGACTTTTTTTCAGTAAGTATTGCTCAAACAACTAGATAAGTACATGAAAAAAAACTGAATCTAAGCACAAACTCTACACCCTTCACAAAAACTAACACAAAATGAATCACAAACCTAACTGTAAAAAGCCAAATTAAAAAGCTCTTAGAAGTAGCATTGGAAAAATTCTAGATGACCTTGTATTTGGTGATGACTTTTTAGATACAACACTGAAGGCACAAGTCAGCAAAGAAATAATTGAGGGCACCTGGGTTGCTCAGTCAGTTGAGCGTCCAACTCTTGGTTTTGGCTCAGGTTGTAATCTCATGGGTCATGGGACTGAGCCCTGTGTCAGACTCTGTGCTCAGTGGGGAGTCTGCTTGAAAGATTCTCTCCCTCTGCCTCTCCCCCACTCAGGCAATCTCAATAAATAAATAAATAAACAAACAAATAAATATTTTTTTTTAAAAAGAAATAACTGATAAGCTGGACTTTCTTTAAATTAAAAATTTCTCTTCTATGAAAGACAATGTCAATAGAATGAGAAGACAAGTCACTGAATAGGGGAAAATATTTGTAAAAGACATACCTAATAAAATACTGCTATCCAAGATATAAAAAGAATTCTCAAAATTCCACAATAAGAAAACAAACAACCTAATTATAAAACATTTCACCAAAGAACACATACAGGTAACAAATAAATATCTGAAAGGTGTTCAACATCACAGGTCGTAAGGGAAATGCAAATTAAGCCAATGAGATACCACTACTCACCTATTAGAATGACCAGAATAAAAAATACTGACAACACCAAATGCTGGTGAGGGTGGGGAGGAACAGGAACTCTCATTCATTGCTGGTGGGAATGCAAAATCGTACAGCCACTTGGGAAGACAGTTTGATGGTTTCTTATAAAACTAAATATACTCTTACATATGATCTAGCAATCACCCTCTTTGGTATTTACCCAAAGCAGTTGAAAACTTATGTCCATACAAAGTCTACACAGAAATGTTTATGTTAGATTTATTCATTTATTATTGCCAGAACTTGAAAGCAACCAAGATATCTTTCTGTAAGTCAATGGCTAAATGGGGATCCAACCAGGTAATGGAATAACATTCTATGCTAAAAAGAAATGAGCTATTTATACTTGAAAAGACATAGAAGAAATGTATATCCATATTATTATGTGAAAGAGGCCTATCTGAAAATGCTACATACATTCCAACTATATGACAATCTGAAAAAACCCAAAACTATGAAGAAAACAAAAAGATCAGGGTCACCAGGGGCTAGGGGAGAGGGAGGGATAAATAGGTGGAACACAGAGGATTTTAGAACAATGAAACTACTCTGTGTAATACTATGGGGGGGATACGTGGCATTATACATCTGTCCAAACTCATAGAATGTACAACATCAAAAGCAAACCCTAATGTAAACTGTGGAGTTGAGGTGAAAATGGTGTGTAAGTGTAGGTTCATCTATTGTAATAAATGTACTGTTCTGGTTGGGGATATTGACAATGGGCGAGGCTATACAACTATTGGGGTAGGAGATGTCTGAGAAATGTCTATACATTCCACTTAACTGTGCTGTAATCTAAAATTGCTCTAAAAACTAAAGGTCATTAAAATTCATTTCTCTTTACTCCCCCCATTTTAGAAATAAGGGCACAAGAGACGAGGTCAATTCTCCAAAGTCAAATGATGAAAGAACGAAACCATACATGTCCCCCTGTTGTTTCAGGGCTCTGTTTACAACAGGCTAATTTGGTTGGCCATTAGAAACAGCGTGTATTGACTTGATTTAGGGAAAAGGAGAACAAAGTCCGTTTCTTTTCTTTCTTTTATAGATTTTTTATTTATTTACATGAGAGAGAGAGAATGAGAGAGAGAGAGAGAGCACATGAGAGGGGGGAGGGTTAGAGGGAGAAGTAGACTCCCCGTAGAGCAGGGAGCCCAATGCGGGACTCGATCCTGGGACTCCAGGATCATGACCCGAGCCGAAGGCAGCCGCTCAACCAACTGAGCCACCTAGATGCCCCACAAAGTCTGTTTCAATAGAAATTTTGTCAAATACTTAATCCTAACACAGTATACATGGAATGAATGACCAAAACAAAAGACCACAGCACTTTTCTATTCTGGATCTTGAAATACATAAGCCTTGAAGGGGTGTCACATAATTATGGATGAGTTTCAACAGTATTAGTTAATATCTACCATTTATGATATTAGTAGTAGTTAATGGAATACTTGTTTTGTGATATGTATTACGCCCAACCTTTAATCCTTCCAATGACTGGATATAGTAATGGTGCCCTCACGACTTTAGAGAGGGGAAACTGAGGCATGGGGTGGTCCAGACTCTTGTTGAGGGTCTCATGGCAGCAAGAGGCAAGGCTGAGGATTGATGCCCACTTCTCTCAGATTCTGAAATCTGTGCTTTTAACCACAATGCTACACATTCCTTGTGGGAGACCTGAGCGTTCGATAGCGTTATAACTGCAAATATATAGGAAATTTACCACTGGTGTCTTCAAAGAGGTGATGGCACAGTGTGGTTCAATTTTTTTTTTTTTTTTTTATTTTACAAAATAGGAAACAGGTAAAAGGGAACTAGAAACAACTCTAGTGAAAGGAATCATCAAATTGGATGCTTTCCAAATACTTCCATTAATCCTATCCCCAGCACCTAGAAGTAGTGATGGAATACTTAGCAAAAAGCAGTTAGCTAATCAGTTTGGGCTAGGCACAAAGCAGGAATTCAATACATGCCCAAATACAGAAATAAGAAATACATTTCCTAGTGAGGAATTTGAATATCTAATTTCAATGTTCAATAAACAGTTTTTAGAATATAACTGGGGCTAATGGCTCAGGAATTTTAAACTCTTTGAAATCTTGACTTAGTTATAAAGGAAAGGAATTTAAACTCAGCTTGCTTCATAGAAAAACCAATCCAGATATTCTTGGCATGGGAATTCTGGATGAGTCAAGACTTAGACACACACACACACACACACACACACACACACACACACACATTAGTCATGAAATTGTCAGATATTCCAACATGACTTTAGAGTAACACTTATTTTCATGGAAAGTAATAAAAAATACTCTTTACTACTGAGATTTTCATTCATAATTACCTACTTAGTCAAAAATAGGTTATGCAAACCTGGGACTCCAGGAATTATCTATGCAGGGAAAGCCATCTTGAGCATGTATTTCCTTCAGGGGTTGTGCTAGGAGAGTTTGGGGTCTGAGAAGGAGTAGCCAAATGTTTGCTTCTCCAGTTCATTTTATCCCGGGCTGGTTTAATATAAAGATACCTCTCGGGGCGCCTGGGTGGCTCAGTCTGTCAAGCGTTTGTCTTCGGCTCAGCTCATGATCCCAGCGTCCTGGGATCGAGCCCCACATCTGGAGCCTGCTTCTCCCTCTCCCTCTGCCTGTTTCTCCCCTTGCTTGTATTCTCTCTCTCTGTCTCTCTCTACAAATAAATAAAATCTTTAAAAATAAATAAATAAAGATACCTCTCCTTTTTCTCAGATGTTATTCACTAATGAAATCGTTATTTGATACCTTTATTTTCTCTCTACCAGGGACTATAAATTTTTCAGTCTTCTGAATTCCCCAGGAGATGTCTTCCCCCCAGCCCCCAACCCCCAGCCCCCACCCACCCCCCAACATAGGGGCCACTGCCTGTCTGCAAACTGGAGGTAAATAGTAAGCAGCACGGAGGAGATTTTTAATGTCTGGTTGCACAGAGGTAGGGTGACAGGAAGGTGCTAAGAATCTATTATTCATGTTTGGAACAAAAGAAAGAAATAAATGAATAAAAAGTCTTTAAAATGGGACTAGTGCCATTTCTTTAACTTTACCAGCTAGTCAAGCCCTGGTCTGTAACTGTGGAAAGAGAGCAGATGTGACCATGTAACGACCACAGTCAGAGCAGCTTGAATTGCCAATGGAAAGAAATGCTAATAAGAATTCAATGACTCAAGTGTAAATAAGGAAAAGTATAAACAACGAAAAAATTCAAAACGTAATGTAAAATATAAATTAAGAGCCACTGAGCATCGAGTCGTGAAAAACTCAAAACCAAGTTCCTAAACTTGCTAGAAGCAAGTGGGTGGGCTGCTATGTTTGGAGTTTTGGTTTGCTCGTTTTCAAGAATGTGGAAGTCGACAATCATCAAAGGGCTCCCTTTTTTTTAGATAATCATTGAGGGAAGAGCCAAAGCCGAAGAAAGCAAAAATAAAGGACAAATATGTACAAATACACAAGAGATTAAAAAAAAAAATTAGGAACTGCCTGTTTTAAAACCTATATTAATAATTCAGCAATAGGTTATTATTTTATTTTTTTAAAGATCTTATTTTTATTTATTTGAGGAGGGGAGCATGAGTAGGGGGAGGAGCAGAGGGAGAGGGAGAAGCAGAAGCCCCTCTGAGCAAGGAGCCCGACATGGGGCTTAATCTTGGGACTCCAGGATCATGACCTGAGCCGAAGGCAGAGGCTTAACTGACTCAGCCACCTTGGTGCCCAAGAATTCAAGAAAGATTTTTTAAAGCAGTGCTGTAGTCCTCTTAGAAGAGGGGGAAACCTCAGCAAAGAGGGTAACTGGCATAGCTGAAAAAGTGAGAAAGCAAGTTGAAGTGATCTCCAAAATGTGGACATAAAGCCAGCTTGATATAGCTTGATTAAGTGACCTTAAAACTAGATTTGAAATATGAATTAATTAATTTCTTTATTTGTTTAAAATTCTATTTGAACTTGGTACAGGGGATGGTGCTGAGTAAAAATCACCCATAATGCTGCTTCACACTAATAAGCACTATTAAAATCTTAGGTATATGTTTCTAGATATATAAACTAATACTGTACATGACTGCCATAAAAAAATCACACTAAGCATAGTATTTGGAAAAACAGCTATAATAATTTGAAATAATTTGTGAATATCCTTCTTTATCACTATTACTCTTCTACAATATTATTTCTAATGTATTATACATAATCATTCCATTTCATGAACATATCACAGCTTACTTGATCAGTTTCCTGTCTGGTATTCAGATCGTTTTTATTGTTCCCACCATTATCAACTATACTGTGGTGAGTATTATTGTGCCTAAATCTGTCAATGGATATCCTTAGGATAAAATTTTAGGTTTCTTAGAGATGGGCCAAATATACAAGCATTTTTGAGTGTTAAATGTAATACTAAGAAAAATGTCCATCAAAAAAGTCTTGACCCGCTTAGCCCATGAACACCCCATCAGCATGTGTAAACATGTTCTCCATGCAACCCTACAAGCTCTGGGTGTCTCCATTTCTTCAATATAAGCTTGATCGGGGTGGGGGGGAGCACATGATCTCACTGTTTTAACTGTTAATTACTAATGAAATTAACCGTGCTTATTGGCTATTTTTATATATTCTTTCATGAACTGCCGCTCTGCGCCCTTCGTTAGTGTTTTCCCTCAGGGCAAAAAAAAATTTGTCCTTTTCTTACAGAGCTTGTGAGTTCTGATGCTGTTGGTAAATTTCCTGATTAGCCTTGACACGTTGGCCTGCATTTCCAAGAGGACAGAACTTGGCTTTATAAGCTACTTATTAATTCTACTGTTTTTCTATTTTCTATTTCATTAATTTGTTTTTCTCTTGTTTTCCCTAGATTTATTTAATGATTTCCTCTAAAGATGCTTGAGATGAAAGGTTAATTTATTTATTTTCATTATAATCACTACCACAGGGATCATGTCTGCTTTGCTTACCATTAATGTAGTGTTCAGAATATGGGGAGCAAAATATAAAAGTCTTTATTAAATTAATTAATGGAAATTTAATGATATGAATTTTCCTCTAAGTTTGGCAATTTCCATAATTAATTTTGGATATGTATCACACACAATTCCATTATTTTCTAAATAATATGAAATTGCAGGTTGATTACTTATTTGCCCTAAAATAATTAGAATATTATTTCTATACATTTCAATGTGGAATAACCACTGTCTTGTTGGGTTTTTTTCTCAGATAATTTGACAGATAGAAATTCTATTTTAGTGGAATAAAGCTATAGTTTATTTTTATTTACTTTGTTGCCTAGGAAATGATAAATTTTTTAAAATTGTCCCAAAGTTAAGGAGACCCAGAATTTGCATAGTTTTTGCATCTCTCCCAAAATATTCATTAGCAACAGAGAGAAAAACAGGACCTTCACAGTTGGAGAAACTCAGCAGACATCATCATAACCAACAAATTAAAGTCAGTATCACAAATAATTAGACGTATCAATCCAGTGAATCCCATATCATGCACTGAAAAGGAAATGACACCATTTTGTGATATTTCTGCCAAAACCATGTAACTTTAGTCCAATCTGAGGAAACATCAGATAAGCTCAAATTGGGGGACATTCTATAAAACAACTGACCAAGTAGTCTCCAAAGTGTTAAGGTCATGAAAGACAAGGTACAGACAAGGAATTATTGCAAAATGAAGAAGACCAAGGAAGAATTCAACTGAGAGATCCAGTTTAGAATCCTGGAATAGAAGAAGGACATTAGTGGAAAAGTGAGTGAAATTTGCATAAGGACTTTAGTTAGTGGCATTACACCAAAGTTGATTGTAGGTAAGGTGTGAACTTTAAGAGAAGCTTGGTGAAGTGTTTAGAGAACTGTCTGTACTATTTTTCTTTTTTTGTAAATCTAAAGTTGGTTCCCAATTTTTTTTTAAAACTGTGATCTATCACTTTCAAACTATGTAAACTGGTAATCTTGAATTCTGTGAGTTTCAGTGTCTTTATCAGGAAATCTGGAACAGCTATGTCACAGGATTATTCTGAGAAATAAATACGTAAACTCTCTTAGCTCATATTTCAGGCTCGGCAAATGTTTAATGAGTCTAAAAGTGACTGTCTCAAGTACTCCTGAAGGCAATGTATATTCTTTATTTGTAGGGTGCGAATTTGATGCAAGT
Source organism: Halichoerus grypus (assembly GCF_964656455.1). Taxonomy (NCBI): domain Eukaryota; kingdom Metazoa; phylum Chordata; class Mammalia; order Carnivora; family Phocidae; genus Halichoerus; species Halichoerus grypus. The sequence continues at coordinate 84,769,720 of NC_135721.1, read as the reverse complement.
CTATTAAATCCATATTTATTTTTTAATCTACTTTGCTTAAGACAGAAAAACGGGTCTCAAAATCTTCCTTTCATTTCAAATTTTAAAAAAAAATTTAAGATTTTATTTATTTATTTGAGAGAGAGAGAGCATGAGTGGGGGAAGGGGCAGAGGGAGAAGGAGACTCCCCACTGGGTGGGGAGCTGGACATAGGGCTCAATCTTGGGAATCTGGGAATCCAAAGGCAGACGCTTAGCTGACTGAGCCACACAGGCACCCCTTCAGTTTTTAAAAGATTGAAATAGCCCTTTGTTGTGTTATTTGGTGGATCAATATTTATGGCTGTTCTAATCTTGAATGTATGACACCCATTTCTTTGTATTCTTCTTTATCTGGTACTCAGTAATGTTATGGCTGTCTCCGCTTTTTTTTTTTTTTTTAAGAGAGAGAGAGAGGAGGGGGAGCATGAGGGGGTGGAGGGGCAGAGGGAGAGGGAGAGAGAGAATCTCCAGCAGGCTTCACACCAACATGGAGGCCAACATAGGGCTCGATCTCACAAACCCGAGATCATGACCTGAGCCAAAATCAAGAGTGGGACGCTTACCCAACTGAGCCACCCGGGGGGCCCCTGGCTTCTTCCTCTTTATTTGCAATCTGCTGGTATATAATTTCTCCCTTTTAATTCCTTCCTATTAAAGGTTTAATCTTTTAATAAACATTTATAATTATTTGTATATTTGAGAATTTTGTCTTTTGTCTGTCATGTATGTTGAAAGCATATTTTCTTAATGTACCTTTTGTGTTTTTATTTGAACAGTGTGAATACATGTCACACCCAGTGATAACTATTTTTTCAATTCCATGGCTCTTGGGAAAAGAAGTAGATTTAACAAGTGTTGTCTCTTGAGCCATCTGAAATGGTCCTATCTCATATAGGGTGGATGCCTACTCAAATCTCTCAGACAGAGGTTCAAAGACAAAAGAAAATTTATATTGACTGTTCTAAAGGACAAGTCACCTGTCACCAGGCAGGAAGGGGGTGGCTATAGGTAAGATCTTTAATTCTGGGCCAAATTATTTCTTGGTTCAGTTTGAGTTGGCAGCCTAATATCATTGGCTTTCTCTCTGGCCTCCAGTCCTGCCCTTACATCAGTGAATGAGCCCCGTGTTCCACCATATGCTGCTCATGGTCGTGCCTGCAGGATTTCCTAAGGATTTAGGGGATTCGAGTATGCCCTCCCCACCCACCCTGCTGCCCAGGGTCTGCTCTCACTTCCCTAGAGATCTCTTCCACTCACTCCCCTGGCCAACGTTAACTTCACCTGAATGTAAAATTCAAATCGGTCAGTTTTATCTTTGGTCTGCCCTCATCTGTGCTGGATCTTAGGGAAATGTGGATGAAACTATCCTCCAGATGCCACTCCACGTGCTAATCTCCTTTGCCCAGTCTGGTGTTATCTTACGACAGTAGGGAGACAAAGGTATGAGGTCAAATTGTCACGTCGAACTGAAAAATCACCTTTCAATGGAAACATGAAATGTCAGGTGGCTAACTCTGGTGGGATAAAACCAGGTGGAAACAAAGCAAGTGTTTTTAATTTAAATATGTTATGGTTTTTGCTGGAATCCATTTTTTCCTTTAGGTGGGGAAGGTGGAAAGTATAGACATAAAAAAGATGGAAAATGGAGGGAGAGAAAGAGTATTTTTTTTAATTCCGTTATTCCTATCCATATGGCGGTAACTCCCCAAAGTTCATTTAAACTCAGGTTTTTCAGCCGAGAAATGGGCTTAATTGCTGAATTTCCTGCCTCAAAAGGTTGTTTGAGGGTCCAGATAAGTTATTCTCTGTGGAAGTGCTCCGTAAATTGTAAATCCTGTGCCAGGGCTAAAACCTTGCACAACTCAAAAGACCCCCAGTTACATTAAAAATGGTGCCCTCCGAGCAAAACTCACATAGAATTCATGTAAAATACAAAGTGAACAGCAACCCCTGCAGGTGTATCAGTGGCCCTGAGACATACTGAGCATTGTTAGTACAATTACAAGTCAGACCCAGTAAATGAAGAAAGGATGCAGTGTTGTAGGTAAGACTCAATCAAAAGGAGACTGTTGTGTGAGACCATACCTGGTGTCAGAGAATCCAATAAGAATCGAATTCTGGGGCTAAGGTTGAGGAGAATTTCAAAAACTAATTCCATTCCAAGAATCAGTGAGCCAGGGTATTTGGTTGCTGGAGCAAACAACACAGGAGACTAGGTTCCTCGGGGGATGCAGTGGTGTGCTGGAAAGAACCCACAGTCTTGGTGGACAGAACTGATGAAGATGGCCAAGGCTGCTGGCAAAACTTCACTGAAACATGGGCCTTACCCAAAGGACAGCCTCTAGCCTTGCTCTAGAAGGTTGGATCTCTAGACCAGCAGCACCATCTTCACCTGGATGTTTGTGAGAAAGGCAGAACCTCAGGCTACATTCCAGATCTACTGACTCAGAGTCTGATTTTAACAGGGTCCCCATGTGATTTGTACACATTAAATGTGAGGCATTCTGGTCTATAAGGATCACTTTAGGTCTTCTACACCTGATATTTAAGGTGGTGATTACAGGATGCTGAAAAGCACACATACAACTCTATGTTTTGATAGCACCTGATGTTTTTCACAGAACTCTCACAAATATTTGCTCACTTGATCCTTACAACTACCCATGAAAAAACAGCACTAAAGGGTTTAATTGCCAGGCTGAAGTTAAGTGAATTGAACAGAACTGCCTGTAGAGATGATTGCCTTATTTCTTTTCAAGTAATAGTTTTTTGAAGATAATCCTTCCTTCCTTCTCGTAAAATCCCATAGGAATTTGCTTATATCTGTATTAAAGCAATTGCCACAACCTGCCTTATATTACTGTCATTTATGAATGTTGATTATGACCTCATGGAGGTCTGGTATTCTCCCACAGTACCAGATACATTACTCGGGCATAGTAGGTGATCTCAAAACTTGGAATTGAATTGAATCTTCTATAAAGTTCAAAAATTATTTTTTTTTTGCAGTTTTAAAATTATTTACTCATAGGAATGCCTGGTTGGCTCAGTTGGTAGAGCATGAGGTTCTTGATCTCCAGGTTGTGAATTCAAGCCGCACATTGGGGGTAGAGATTATTTAAAGAAAAATTAAAATTATTTACTCATATATTGCTGATGGGAATGTAAAACAGTTCACCACTTGGGAAAACAATCTGACAATTCCTTAAAAAGTTACGCAGACACCATTTGACTGAGTAACGCCACTCCTAGGTATTTACCCAAGAAAAATTAAAACGTATATCCTCATTATGAGTCATGTGAAAAGTCCATAACAGGGGTGCCTGGGTAGCTCAGTCGATTAAGCATCTGCTTTCAGCTCAGGTCATGATCCCAGGGTCCTGAAATTGAGCTCTGTGTCTGGCTCCCTGCTCAGCGGGGAGTCTGCTTCTCTCTCTCTCCCTCGGCCCGAGCCCCACCCCCACCCCATGCATGCGTGCTCTCTCTCACTCAAATAAATAAATAAAATATTTTTTTAAAAGTCCATAACAGTTTTCTTCATAATCACCAAGCTCTGAAAAAAAAAAAACACATTTCCACCTACTAATGAATAGATAAACAAATTGTGATATTTTCTTACAATGAAATACTATGCAGCCATTAAAAGGAAAGAGGTACTGAAACATGCAACAGCACACATGAACTTCCAAAGCATTAAGCTCTGTCAGACAGCCATGTACAAAAGACCACATAGCTTATGGTTCCCATTTGTGTGAAGTTCTTTTAAAAAATGCCAAATTGGAGTAGCAGAAAGCAGATCAGCGGTTGAAGGACTGGAAGTACAGAAGAAAACTAAGGGGACACAAAGGGAACAAAGGGACTTTTTGGGGTGACGAGAATGTTTTGTATCTTGATTGTGGTGAAGATTTCACAACTATATACAGTTGTCAAAACTCACAAAATCAGACACTTAAAATGGGTAAATTTTATTATATATAAATTATAAATCAATAAAGCTGATTCCAAAATTACAGTTAGAAAATGTGTGGTTAGGAGATATCAAATAGTATGTTTTCACATAGTTTTATATGTTTTTGACAAAAACATTTATTATCCCAAGTTTCACTTGCTTCTCCTCTTGCAAAGGATGTGATGTCAGAAAAAGTTACAAAATGGGGGCACCTGGCTGACTTAGTCGGGGGAGCAAACAACCCTTGACCTCAAGGTCATAAGTTCCAGCCCCACATCAGGGGGCAGAGCTCACTTAAAAAAATTAAAAATGTCACAAAATGATATTTTCATCTGAAAAGGAACAACTGCTTTTGCCTAACGATTACCAATGGGATTTAAACAAAGCCTTTGGGTGTTTATGACAGTGAGGAAAAGAAAGAAATGAGAGACAGAGAGAGAGAAATATAAAACTAAGTAATATATTATAAAAAGCACTGGAGGACCAGAGAGAAAAAGAGGAAAGAAATCCCTTACATAAAGTGAAGAGTGTTTAAGAAATACTGAAAAAGTCTCCTTGAGTCACTTCCTTTTTTCCCCTAGGTTTATTGAGGTATTATTGACATAGAACACATGTAAATTTAAAACGTACAATGTGGGCGCCTGGGTGGCTCAGTTGGTTAAGCGACTGCCTTCGGCTCAGGTCATGATCCTGGAGTCCCGGGATCGAGTCCCGCATCGGGCTCCCTGCTCGGCAGGGAGTCTGCTTCTCCCTCTGACCCTCCTCCCTCTCATGCTCTCTGTCTCTCATTCTCTCTCTCTCAAATAAATAAATAAAATCTTTAAAAAAAATAAAAAATAAAAATAAAACGTACAATGTGATGATTTGATACACACATATATTGCAAAATGATTACCACAATAAGGTTGACTAGCACCCCCATCCCCTCACAGAATCACTGCTTTTTTGTGTGTGGTGAGAACATTTAAGATCTACTCTCTTAGCAACTTTCAAGGATTAGAATACAGTACTGATAATTATAATCGCCATACTGCATATTACATCCCAGAATTTATTCATCCTATAGCTGGGAGTCTGTAGCCTTTCACCAACATCTCTCCATTTCCCCCACCCCACCTCCAGCCCCTGGAACCACCATTCTATTCTATACTTTTATGAGTTTGGCCTTTTAAAATTCCACATGGAAGTGAGAACATGCAGTATTTGTCTTTCTCTGTCTGACTTATTTCATTCAGCATATATCCTTGAGATCCACCCATGTTGTTGCAAGAGGCAGATTTGCAAAAAGCAGATTTTTCTTCTTTTTTTAGGCTGAATAGTGTCCCATTTCACATTTTCTTTATCCATTTATCCATCAATGGACACAGGTTTTGTCCATATCTTGGCTATTGTGAATAATGCTGAAATGAACATGGGGGCACAGATATCCTTTCCAGATAGTGTTTCTATTTTCTTTGGATATATACCCAGAAATAGGATTACTAGGTCATCTGGTGGTTCTATTTTTAATTTTTTGGTGAAATTCCATATTGTTTTCTATAGTCACTGCACCAATTTACATTACCACCAACAGTGCACACATTTCCATTTCTCTTGCCTTTGGACACTAGCCATTCTAACAGTATCCTGTGATATCTCCTTGTAGCTTTGATTTACATTTGATGATTAGTGATGCTGAGCAGCTTTTCATGTATCTGTTGGCCATTTGTATGTCTTTAATGGAAAAATGTCTATTCAAGATTTTTCTATCTTTTAATCAGATTGTTTTTTATTATTATTACTACTATTTGGCTGTATAAGTACTTTATATATTTTGGACATTAACCTCTTATAAGATTTAAGTCTTGCTAATATTTTTTTCCCATTCTGTAGATTGTCTTCTTTTGTTGTTAATTGTTCCTTTTACTATGCAAAAAATATTTAGTTTGATGTAGTCCCAATTATTTAATTTTTTTTTTTATTACTTGTGTTTTTGGCATCTCACCAAAAAGTCTTTGCCAAGGCTCACGTCAAAAAACATTTTCCCTGTTTTCTTCTAGTAGTTTTTCAGTTGCAGGCTTTACAGTTAAGTCTTTAATCCACTTTGACTTAATTTGGTGAATGGTATAATATAGGGATCCTACTGCATTCTACAGCATCCGTCCATCCATTTCTCTCATGAGTCACTTCTGATGCTACCCCTCACCCCTGCAGGAGCTTATAAGTGAGGATTATTCTGTCCCTTTTACCAAGTTATGAGCTATGACTTTCTCTACTCTCTACTATGTAGGGTGATTTTATGTAATACCACCTTTTAGAATATTACCCGCCTCAATCCATCTGGCCCAAGTCAATTCTTTTCTTGAATCTCTCAAATATTCAACGTAGCAAGTGCTGAATAAACATTCATCGAGCAAACTAAGGATTTCACAAATCTATTGTACAGCTAACATTTATTGAGGCATCCACTCTATGTTCAGTCTACCGGGAGCATACTTCAAGCATTTTGTGTGATTTGACTACCTTAAACTTAGCAAGAATCCTGAGGTAAGTACTGTTATCATCCTCATTTTATGGTAAAAAAAAAAAAAAAAGAGAGAGAGAGAAGGTGTTGTAAAAGACTGAATAGCTTGCTCCAGGTGAATCTTGCTCTCAGGCAGGACTGAGATGTGCCATCACGCCAAGTAACACCGGATCTAAACTTGTGAGCGCCCTACCATATTGTTCCCAGTGCAGGACAGTGGGCAGGCTCTCCCTCTCCTGGTGGCACTCAAGTTTGCCTTGGAGGAGATCATCTGTGCTTTATTGATCTTCCTAAGTAAGCTGTGAGAACTTCAAAACTGCTTGTTCGGTAGCGATGAAATGAACCAAGCCTTACTGCAAGGGGCGGGGGGGGGGGGGGGGGGCGGGTAGTATTTGTGAACATTTTATTTCCAAAATGGCAATCCACCTGAAAAGTACTAAAAAATTAGTTTTTGTTTCCTTTGACATGTCATTTCTCTAAGCAGTCTTCTTAACTCGCTGCTCTTCTGACCCCTTAGTAGCAGATACAATTCATTTCTTATGCAGACTGACAAAAAAGATGGCCGGTGTATGGCACTGCATATCTTGACTTCATTATTTCCTCATAGCAAAGACTTGAAACTGTAATGTGTGAGAAGGAAAAGGTGCCAACATGACATTTACTCCTGCTAATATGAATCTGATTAATTCTACAACAAGAAACATCATTTAACTCTTTGTAGTCTTACAACGAGCGAGACTGTTGGAAGCCAGCGGAGTACTTTTCCCAAATCAAACACATCACGGGATTCTTTGGGGACGGAATGATAATGTAAACATACCTTGGCAAGAAACATCTGCAAATTCTCTGATACAGAAGAAAAGTTTTCCTATAGAAAAAAAACAACAACAAAACAAAACAAAAAAAAACTCCAAGCAAGGCAGAGGCAACTGTCTGCTCAGTGCTCAGTTGGGACTCCCTCCAGCTTGCAGAGGAGTTTGCTCATTGAGGGAAAAGAGGCCAAGCTGAGTGACCAGGCCACCAGAAGCAGTGGTACCACTTTCCAAAGAATGCTGTGGCTGTTTTTTTTTTATTTTATTGACTCCTTTGAAATGTTCTTCATTGTCCTGTGGCCTCGGGGTGCGTGTTAAAAAAGGATTTCAGCAACCCTGTACTTGGAATTGCTATTAAAAAGAAAATGACAGAAGACTACTCGCTCTTTTCACTTAGGGGCCGCTGGACTGAAGAAGGGCACCCTTACTCATGACCTTAAGATTAATTTCAAACACACATACACACAAATTTCAGGTAATTCAGAATTTTGTGGGACATCTAGTTCATAACAAAAACTTATTCCTGACCTGTTTTCTACAGAATATTTCTCATTATAGAAAACTTTGATTTCTGCCAGGCGTTTCCCCCCCTTCTCTCCTTTCACTTCCCCTCCTCCTTCTCTCCTTACAGAATACACATCTCAAAATATTTATACATCTTTAAAAAATCACTTTATTATCTCTCCTTAACTGTTGGTAGTAAATCTTTGAGTTCTTAAAATTTATTCTAAAATATCATGCCCCCCAAACTTTGCTTTCCCTCAACTATTATATTGGCAGTGGTTATTGAAAGCTAAATATTGTAGTTCTTCAATTTGATTTCCCCTCCTAACAGGTTTGGCTAAAATGTCAAACATGTAGAAACTGTGAAAAATACCATAGAATGTGCCGAATAATATATCACAAGAAAAATGTTTTTCATCAACACACACGCATGCGCTCACACGAAAGAAAGAAAAGGAAAAAAAAAAAGAAAGAAAGAAAGAAAACTGACGCAGGGGATTGAAACATGCATTTGATCATGTATCCATAATCTTTTCCTTATGTATTTAGCATGTATGTAGTTGGGAAGCTTGGCAGTTTTAAAGAACAAGATCACTTTTTTTGAGGTAGGTTAAAATATTCTTTCTAAAACTGTGTTTTAAAGAAAGTAAAAAGTAACTATGTTGTGCCTTTGTAAATAGCATCCCTTAGAATATTTCTCCATTTTAGGCTTTAGGGCGGAGGGGTGAAATGTACACGGCCATGGCAAATTTGCAAGGGTGAAAAAGCCAGAGCGTCCGAAGCAGATACTCTAGTGGGTCAGGGAAAGAAGACGTGGAATTGGGAGCTGAGTTTATTTTCGAAGGTAAATGGTACGTGCTCTTGTTTACAGGCTACTGGTGACCAAGGGCAGCCATGGTGGCTCGTCGCTTTGCAAATCGAAGAATACAAATAACTCTGAATGCGGGCAAACGACACATGGGGCAAGGTTTTAAATGTGAACACATGCTCCGGAGGAGCCCATGCACGAATAAAAAAATGTTCCTGTTTGGTTAGTTTAGATTCTGAAAGAAGCTTTTGTGTGTAAAGATGTAACGGGATCCCAGGGCTGGAGCCCTGCCCTGTGGCATATAGGTCAACGCGTCTGTCCCAGCGAACCAGCTCTGGAGCTGCGAGCACGCCTGTGCCCTCCCTCCTGGCACTCGCTTTTGTAAGCCTTCATTTGCTTTTGCCAGAATGATTAAGAAAGGGACCCTTTTGTGCCCCTCGGTGGAGGTCTTTAATGCGGGGGGGCCAGGAGGCTGCAGAGAGGTGTTTTTTGACGACGGATGCTCACAAAAATTAAAGAGCAGTTCTGTTTCAGTATTATAAAACTCCGCTCATTGAATACGGTCCAGAAATCTGCTGGTTCAATTTCTTCGTCCCATCTGTTTCTCTCTCACTGGCTATATTTGTTAATATTTCCTCAAGCAGCATGCTGTATTGCCCTCACTGTGCTAGAGAAAAGGGCGTAGATTGATCATTTTTGCGGGACGGGGAAAATGTTTATTTTGGGCGGGAGAACAGTGCATTTACTTGCTTCCTGTCCGGAGTCAGAGACAAAACTTCTTAAAAAAGAGAGAGAGAGGTTGTTGTGGGGGTGGGGGTGGGGTGGGGGTGGGGGTGGGGAGCGCGGGCAGTGTCAGGAAAGCCATCAGCCTGCTTATCTGTCTTTCTACTTTGGCACGTGAAAGCTCCCAGCTCAGCACGCCATGTGTCAAATCTATCATTTCGTATGTCAGCAACCATTATTCCCTCTTTTGTCACCAGTTTTGACCAAAGGATGAAAAATTGCTGTCTTACTCAGACAAAATTATTGCTGGGGATAAAAAAAAAAAAAAAAAAAAAAGGGCAACTCCAGTACAGAGGAGTAGGCCAAGGTGAAAGGCGGGGAGACTCTCCTCAGATTAGGTCTGGGTTAAGAGAATATTGATCTGTGTGCTAAAAACTGTTGATCTCTGAGCAGAGGATGACAAATGGTGGCAAACAAACAACAACAACAAAAAATTGACTGTCTCCAAGGACATTCGAGCTGCTCCCGGTTTTCCGTTAGTATTTGTTTGGTTTGTGGGTTTCTACACTGGGGATTTCAACAAAAAATAAGCAAATATTACACAGAAATGAAGCAGCCACAAAAATGATACAGAGGGAAACCTAGGGGAAGAGCACCGGCCCAGAAACTGGGCAAGGTCCACATATTAAGTAGCAGGAACCATAAACATAGACAGCGGCTGCTTGTCCTAAGCGCATGGGTTACGCACTTTTTTTTTATTTTGGGATGTTTAGTGCTGGATTGTTGTTAAGTAAGAGAGAAGTGTTTTTGTCCAAAGTAGGTATCTTTAATTATGGCAGGTTAGGCACTTAAAAAAAAAAAAAATCCAACCACATATAAAGTATGATGCTGACGTTCATAAACCCACAAATGAAAGGAAATATAGAGGCTTGCATTCATTAAGTAAATGCAGTATGACAAGGCATAAATTCAAATTGTTTGGGGGTTTGAGGAATTTTTCCCAACTGTACAAACTGAACTCCAAGGATGGAGAAGGACTGAAAGAGCATAAAATACCAACGACTTGCTTTGCTTTCCAGAAGAATGCGGGACTGTGGCTGAGGGCAGGCACGTGGACCCATACGCCCTAGCTGGAATTTATCTCTTCAGCTCTTCATGCAGAATTTGAGGTGAGATTTTTAACTTTTGTGATCCTCAGGGTCCACTTGTCTAATATGGGATCATCCCATAGTATTTGTGTGAGGATTAAATAAATTAGTGTCTGCACAAATGTGGAACATGGTGGCACAAAGTAAGCATGAAATAAATACTATCCTTATCATTACTATCATTATTTGTTTCTTCATAAATTTATGGATTTCCGTTAGAAAAATCCCTTCTCTCCATTCCTTCACGACATCAAACTCTAGGCCTTATCCTACTCTGTTCTGGGGCCCCTGGGTGGCTCAGTCAGTTGGGCATCTGACTCTTGATTTCTGCTCAGGTCATAATCTCAGGGCTGTAGGATTGAGCCCTGAGTCAGACAGCGCTCAGTGTAGAGTCTGCGGGGGATTCTCTCTTCCTCACCCTATGCCCCTACCCCCAACTCATGTTCTCTCTCTCTCTCTCTCAAATAAATAAATAAATCTTTAAAAAAATAAAAACAAAACAATGTGTAACACACTCACCCACCCCCACCTATTGTCCACTTGACTCCTTCCCATCCTTCAGTTTACACCTCAGCATTATATCCACAGAGAAGACTAACCCAGCCTGCCCTTTCCACACCTTCCTCACTCAGTATTGGACACTGTTATTCTCTCTCATGTCTCCCTATTCAGTTCTCTAGGGATCATTTTACTACAGTTTCTCCCATAATCACAGATGAATCTACTCATTTAATGAATTATATTTGAGCTACTTAATATTCTCTTAGTAGTGAGTATCTTACCATAGATCTGGTGAGTAACTGGACAGAAGTGCCACCATGTGAGGGGCATGTCTACTCTGTTCTGTTTGCAGTGAACACCCAACCCCTAACCCAGTGGCCCATCTGGAGAAGATGCTTAAATAATATTTGTTCATCCAGAGAAACAACAGATGAATGAATGAATGAATGAATGACTCCCTCAGTATCCCATGCAAACCAGAATCCTTTGGAGAACAGACCTGGGAGTCAAGGGACAAGGGTCCTTGCTTTGGCTCTGTGACTTTGAGACATCCCCCCTACTTCCGGGCTCCTAGAATACACAAAGATGGTGTCACAGGGGAAGACCTCTCCTCTCAAAGGGCCTTCTCAGCTTGATTTCTCTTGGACCCTGGAAGCCATTCACAACTTCCTGTCCTGAACAGTTTAAATGTTTAACATGGTTGAAAAGTGTGTTCAGACGCAATAATTACCAGTACTGACTACGTGAAGGTGGCATTTACGTACAAGATGGCAGAGCCTGGTGGAACAGGTGACACATGAAAGTCTCTGCTGGATTATATGATTCAAAAATCATCTGTGGAACGAATGAAAGAAAGAACTGCGTTACAGCTCTGTGAGTATATCATTACTTAAATTAGAGTGAAGGAGTTGTCCAAGACAGAGTCTCTCTTAACACTGATTTTAATAGCTCTGTGTGAACTCTCGTAGCAAATATATGCAAATTAGTTGCTTCCCTCAGATTAAAACAATGTGTCTCCCTTCTCTTTCACTAGGCAAAAGTTTTGATCAGGTTAAATAAACGACCACAGTTCAAACTTCGGAAGGAGAAAAATATGTTGCTTTTACTTCTTGTTCCCACAAATATAATTTTGGCTATTTGTTTCACTGAAATAAAACCAAAATTAACAAATTTAATTGCCACCAAATGGTAATCAAAACCATGAAAGGATGTTCGAGCAAGTTGTTCTGTCTCATTCAGTGAAATGTGAGCATCAGTAATAGACTATTTTATTTTAGATGTTTTCAAGGAAAAAAAAGTTTTCGTTTATTTGAAACACAGTACAGAGAGTGAAAGTTGTTTCAAAACTAAAAATTTAGTGCGTGTAAAATGAAACCTTCACAGAAATGAACTTCGTATTTTAGTGTACCGCATACTTATAAATTAATTACCCCAAAAGAGTAAATGCTAATATTAACTAATAGTGTGATTTTAAGAGCACCGGGTTTATAGTTAAGAAGACTCATGTTCCACTCCCAGTGGTGTGATTTTCTGTCTTTGTGTGTTTTCTGGCAAGTATCTTAGTCTCTCCAGCTAATTTACTCATTATAAAGCTCACATTCTAACAAGATGGATTGTTTTGAGAATTGAATTAGGTAATACATATCTGCCTACCTACACCATTAGAATGCAATAAAGATATATAGATAGACTGTTATAAGTAATTGTGTGTGTATTTCAGTATTTATCAGAGATTTTATAATGCCATGCAAGCATGCTAAACATCAGATTCAATTTTTTTTTTACCTGAGAACACACTTTCATCATATTTATTGCAAAATCTAAAAAACTGTCTATGATGAGGTTTCTTTCTTCATTAAGAAGATATCCAAAGCAATGCAAATGAAAATATGAAACCTCATAAATGAATAAATATGGAACTTGCACAGTTGTTTTGTACTAATAAGAAATGTTTGCTCTTAATCTACTTGAGAATTCGGTGTCTAACACATTGTCAGGATACCAGTTATTAATAATAACTCCACATATTAAAATTATTAGCTTTAAAGTCAAATTCTAAAACAAAATTGCCTAGCCCCACATGGACCTAAAATGAGTCTTTAGTGTGAGAAGAATAAGAATGTATAAATTGACTGTAAGTTAGAAACCTATCCTCTGCCATTGACCCAAGTGTCTTCCTTCAAGTTAGCATGAGCTGATCACTTTTTTTTTTCCCTTCTCTCCCAGGCACCCTTGTTTTGACTCCAATCCTCTCTCCCTCACTATTTTCTTCCTTCATTTCTTCCTGTTCTCCTCCAACATATTCTTACCTTATTCCAAAAAGATATTGGGAAATGTGCCAGCAGGAAAGAGATGCTACAATGAAATTAGGATGTTCAGGAAGTTTAATAAAGAGACTATTTAGATTTAGGGCAGTGCCCTGGACTAGCAGCAGGGCTTCTTACCCCTAAATCTGGAAAGGAGGGTAATGGGGAGGCTGGGGATGCTGGAGACAGAGAAGCCCATGTAGAGAGGACTGCCTGCTGTGAGCTGAGATCCTCAGCAAGCATGCACCAGGAGGCCCCCAATGCTGAGAAAAAAGGAAGGAATAAATAGCCAGACTCACTGTCTGTGTTCTCTGTTCTCCGCCCACCCATTGTCAGGGCCTAGCTGTAAGCCAGATGCAAGGGCATCTTTATCAGTCCATACAGGCCAGCCTGTCTGGACACAGAGCAGGTGAAAAAGGGTGGAAAGTGAACTTAAAGAGGTAAGTGGAAGTCATCCAGCCAGTGGCTTTAATCACACACACACACACACACACACACACACACACACAATTACACTATATTATAAATTTTAAATAATTATGAAAGGGGAGTCAGTACGTCAGGCCTGGGGCAAGAAATATATAAGATGCGCCTGGAGCAACTTAGAGTTCCAGAAAGCAAGACAATGCTCAGAAGCACAATAACAACAACCCACAATGGTGAAGGTATGCCTACAGAACACAGGAGTCAATCGAAACCACCACCCCCCCCCCGCCAATGACAAACGCTGGAACAATCTGAGCCACAGAATAAAGTATGACTGAATTATAACCCCAAGTACAAAATAAATATTGAGTCCCTACTGATACTCAAAGACAATGTTTGCATGAATAATAAACAAATAATAAAGGAGAGACAAATTTCCCCTGTAGAAGAATTCCATGTAATTTAGTAGACTCTCCACCCTCAGAAAGGTGGAGCTTAACTCCCTACTCCTTAAGTGAGGACTGCACATGGTGACTTTCTTCCAAAGAGGACAGTATGCAAAGGGAGGGGAGGGAGGAGAGTAACTTTAGGGTGGAGAAAGCTGAACCTCCAGCCAGGTGCTCAAGTCAACATTGATGGCGGTAAGTATATGGATAGCATATACCCTTAATGTGATGAAAACGACACTTTACCTCTCTGGTCTTCCTCCCCCAAACCCATACCTTCAGTCTAATCATGAGGAAAACATCAGACAAATCCCAGTTGAAGAACAGTCTACCAAGTAACTGACCAGGATCCATCAAAACTGTTAAGGGCGTAAAATAACAAGGGAAGTGAGAACACGTCACAGCCAAGCAGAGCTAAGGAGACATTACAATGAAGTGAAATGTGGTATACTGTATAGGATCCTGGGACAGAAAAGAACATAAAGGAAAAACTAATGAAATGGAAATAAAGTATCAACTGATCTTAATAGTAATGCATGAATCCAGGCTCATTAAATGTAACAAACGTACCATACATATAACACACATGCCAGGACTTTAATAACAGAGGAACTGGATATGGAAGACATGGCGACTGTCTGTACTAACCTTGTAATTTTTCTGTACATTTAAAACTACCCTAAAAAATAAAGTTAAAAAAAGGGAGTCTGTGCAAATATAAATAGGAAAGTAAGGCAGAAAAATCCAAGAGTGAGGCTCATGCCTGTAGTGAGTGCCATAATAAAGTTGGCGATCTTTGCTGTTAGTTCTGGTCATTCTGTTGTGGAAACTGGAGTCCTTCCATTACTAATCACAGTAATCAAGACTTTGAGATGCTGGATTCCTACAAGTGGGAATTTGGAAGCTTTAGCTGAGAATTCTACCCTCACAATCTCATGTTAACTGTGCATACAGCTCCTTCTCCACCCACACAAATTAACACTGACATACATGTGCATTCTGAACAGTCACACGGAGCTCTACCAAACTCTGCAGTACAGAGAAGCAAAGACCATAGGTCTACCACCATCTACCCCATGATTCTCGCTAAAGTTTTCAACTTCTTTTTATTTTTATCTTTCAACTACTTTTTACCTCCTTTTTAACCTAAAATTTTAAGACCAGGTGAATTTCTCCTACTCTTCCTATCTCTCAAATTCTTTTTCCAAAAGTAGCTGGGTAATTGATTTGAGTGAGGGAAGACGCTCTCTCTCAAAGCTCCTTCTCAGCAATTAAAAAACAAAAATACAAAGTCAATATCTTACTTACACCCCATTGCTCCAGGACTAAAAGCATATAATGGCCCGATGAGGACGTCTCCACCTGTGGTCTCCTCCGAGATTCCCAGCAGACGCATCCTGAAAACACACTTATTAGATGATTGCATTTGTATCTATGGCCAGAAAACTGAACAAATGAAGTGCTTATCATGTGTACAAATTACTTTTGCATCATGCTTCCAGATCCACAGCTTCAGGTTTTCCCAAGCCAAGTGGTCTAGAGAATAACGAGAAAGTTAATTTTCCAAAGGTAATTTCAATAGAAAGACCATATCTCTTTCACTCCCTCCACCAAACTGGCTTTGAAATTCTTCATGACACTTTAATGATCTTGAATCTAAAAAAGGTGATAATACATAAATCCCTTCAGTTCTCTAGGCCTCAGCTTCCCATTCCTGTAAAATAAAGAGGTTGGATTAGATAGTTTATAGGAATAATTAAAAGGCCGCTCAACCAACCACCTCTGTAAGCACTGAATCCCTTGTATAAGGCCTCTAGTAATGGACGCTTCTTAATTCTAAAATTCAAAGATGTAACCATTGATTTAATTATTCCATTCCATTCCATTTTACAGTTAAATGTTCACATGTAGCTTATAAAATGTCTAGTTACATAAAAATGAAGCTGTATTCATGATTTCAAAAACACACCTCTATCTTTTCCAGCATGGGGGATATTAGCATAGTGCTATGGTCTGAATGCTCATGTCCCCCAAATATTCATTTGTTGAAGTCCTAACCCCAAAATGATAGTATGAGGAGCTGGGTTTTGGGGAAGCGCTCAGGTCTTGAGGGTGGAGCCCCCGTGAGTGAGATTAGTGCCTTATCAAGGAGGCTCCAGAGAGATCCCTAGCCCCGTCTGCCATGTGAGGACTCAGTGAGAAGGCTTTGGTTGTGAGCCAGGAAGAGAGCCCTCGCTGGGCAGTGACCATGCTGACACCTTGATCTTGAACTTTGCAGCCTCCAGGTCTGTGAGAAATAAATGTCAGTTGTTTATCAACTACCGAGTCTCTGGTGTTTTGTTAAAGCAGCTTGAATGGAATAAGGCACGTCACCTCTTATCTTCATCCTTGTAGTACCAAAACTCTTTTACCTCAGTCGTGGCACTGCAATTAATTAGGACTCTTAACAAGGGGTTCCAAAAAAAGTGAAACTTACGGAATCCTTTTAGAATCAGATGGGAGATATGAAGCATTTTCCCAGAAATGATACACTTCTATCTATATACGCATTGTAAAGCACATGAGCACACACACACATGCATACGCACACACACACACACACACACAATAAGTTCATAGACATATCTCCCCAAGGTCCATCCATCTCTTTTTCCACAGTACATATGCATGTCAGTTTAAGAAATTCTGATCTAAGGACTGATTCTTGTTGCACCAGGGGGGGTGGTAGAATGTGGATTATTTCCCCCATCTGTTTCTAAGACTCTTAAGGGAGTCAGCCCATGCACAAATTATTCTAGTAAGTTTTTTGACTAGATATCCAAGAAAAAAAAAAAAAACCAATGTGTGAAAAAAGAGAAATGCAGAACAATGTATATAATATATATGAGAAATGTAAGTAATTTTTAGGCACCCAAGTAAAATAATATTGTATGGGTGTGTATGCTTTAAAGTATACAAAATATACTGGAAGGAGCACCATCAAATTTATGATAGTGGTTATTCTTAATAAGGGAGAGACAACAATGAAAGCAAATTAAATTGTTACCTATAATCCTTATTACTTTACAAGAAGACAGCAAAACTCGATACATTATTAAGAGTTGTTAATCCAGGAGGTTGGCATTTGGGTATCCTTTGATCATTCTTTGTGCTTTTTTGAGACATCTTTTGAATCTCCCACGTGGTGCCCAATGCCCAGCGTAACCACAGCTGCATAAGGCCATTTCATCTCTTGCTACAAGAGGATGTTAGCGAGCTGACAACAGGGGTCTGTGGAGTTGGTGTTTGGAGCGGGAGTGGTCAGCTGTATGGACATTGGAGGGTACGTGGAAAGGACAGATCATATGCATATAAAAAAGTGTGCCTACGTCCTATTTTCTGAGGAAGCAAAAGTACTCATCTCTGTTATTACCCCTTTGTTTGCTTGCAATCCCCAACACCAGCCCAAAACTATCTGCCAGTTCCCTCTGCTATCTCCTGGTATAAGGCAATACTATAATGACCTGGATGTAATCAATGTTTAGATACATTCTCTCAAAATAATTGACTACCTACATAAAAATTAGCTCTTTGAAATGATGGCATGTGGTGTATTTTCATGCATTATAAATTTAATTCCCAATCACGGCAAGCTTAAAAGGACTGAAATTTTAATTTCTGAATAAAATAAAATTCGGAATAAATTTCAGGTAAAGAACTAACATAAATAATCCAGATTTTTCTCATTTCATCAGCAGTGTAAATTTTTTTATTTGATATGCCCTTTACCCTAAAATAAGTTCTTAATAAGTATTTTTACGATGAAAGAGTAAATAAATTTAAAACATTGATGATTGTTATCTAACATATATTTTTTAATCAACTTTTGTGTTGATTAAGAATTTAAATGCCAAATTGCATGAGACTAATTTCATTTTTTTAAATGTATATTGAGTACCTACCATGTGGCATTTACTGGGTTAGCTGCTGGAATAGAATTAGTCAACCTGAAGACATATATAAAGTGATTTTTTTCCATGAGGACATGATTAAAAATAAAACCAACTTTCTCTTCTGGAGTTAGATCAGATTTGATTTAAAATATGCTGTTTTAAAATGAATTATAAACTGTCAGAATTCATGGTTATGAAAAGGAATTTCCAGATATTTCTAATGACTTGGAATTTGTGTTTAATCTAACAAACCACACTGACTATTGAATTTGTGTGTCTGTGAATATAAAGATTTATTGTCCCTGGAGGTAATTATTGACCTCAACATCTTATCAGTCAATATTTACCTCTCGGGCCAATAAATCTTGATATAACCTCATGAAAGTCAATATCTGTTTAATAGTATACATGGAAATCTGTAATAGTTTGATTACAGGCTTCAATGTCATGTTGGCTGGTGCACCTCTTCACATCTAAGGGACACTGAATCATTTCTTTTTTTTTCTTTTCAACATAGACAGAACATCTCTGATTGCTATGACTCACTTGTTCTCCATCCAACATTGTTGGAAATATTTCTATCTTTGTTTAATTCTCTTTTGCATACAAGTTTGGCCTCTTCAATCAAATTGTAAGACCCCGTGAAACCGAAGACTAATTTAATGCTTTGTGGTTTCACTCTTTGTTCCTAGAACAGCTCTCCATCATTGCAAATAAAACAGTTTCCATGGATGGACTTGTCTTTCAATGTGCAGTCCCCCAGGGGTTACAAAATCAGTCATTGCCCTTCCAGCATGCACATCACAAAATATCTTCCAGAGCCAGGAAGAATTCAGTGCTATCACATGCCAAGACAGCCGAAATGAGTATTTAATACTGAGCATGATGTTCTTCATTCTGGAAAGTCAGAGAGTGGAGCCATCTAGGGTGGTAGCGAGTTCAGGTGTTGGACTGTGACGCAGGATGATATATAGCTAGCTTACATGGCATACTGGTTGCTTAATGCCCAGTAAGTATTTGTTGACCAGGTCCCCAAAGAGGAAAATACTGAAATCAGTTTTATTGTTTCATGGGCAGGTTCTCACACATTGAAAATGCAGCGCAAAGAACCATCAGGCTCCTTTAAGGAGTCCTTTCTATTGATTAAGCGAAGATGCAGGCCAACCATTAGGTTGCACCAAAGGGGCTACATTTTCCGTGGTTCCAGATATCCTCAGCAGGGTTTCCACAGCATCTTAGAGTTTCGATGGCACCACTTGGCTTCTGATGGCCTGCGATGAGAAGCTCCACCAGGTTTCAGAGCCTGGGCTCAATTTCCCTGTTAATAAGTGTTTGCCTTCGTAAACCTGCCTGCAGTGGGAATGCATTTTCAGCCTCTGGTGTCTTGCATAATGCCCGGCAGCATGCAGTCCAAGCCTCCTGGGGCAGCAAACATGGGGGAAACTCACGTGAACATGATTGGTAGCAGGTGGCTTCCCCATCGCCCATTCGGATCCCAATCTCAAGAGCCCCTGGGATCTAGCAGGACTGAGGTCATCACTGAGGAAGGAGCCTGAGCCTTGAACTGTGCACCTTTTATGATGTGTGGTTAGGAAAGTGCCAACTCCTCTCCTGATATGATCAGAAGCAAAGATATAAAAGTAATATGACATGACAGAGCGTCGTCTCCTACCCTATATTACCAGCTCAATGGCTATGGTCAGGAGTAGCATTAACTCCTTTCTCTGGAACTGAGTGCAGAGGTTGAGCATGGGAGGGGAAGATTAGGGTCCAACCTTGCTGTGGACCAGGATTGATTGTGAGAAACACTGGATTTAAACCAGTTTACATGGAGATGTGCAAGAGGCCAACTATTTCCTGAGCTTAGTCTTAGGTAAGTTACCTTTTACCCCTCCATCTATGCTGCAAACCCAGAGGATATCCCTAAGCATAATCCCCTAACCCATCAACAACCTTTACCATTTAAACCTCTAAGATGTCTGAAGCTCAGCAAAGAAAGAAAGAAAGAAAGAAAAAGAAAAGGGAAAGGAAGAGAAGAAAGAAAATAAAAAGAAAAGAAAGGAAAGAAAAGAAAAGAATAGAAAAGAAAAGAAAAGAAAAGAAAAGAAAAGAAAAGAAAAGAAAAGAAAAGAAAAGAAAAGAAAAGAAAAGAAAAGAAAAACATTCACACACAGTTCACTCAACACCCAGCCAAGGATAGCGATGTCGATAGGTTGGTGTCTGTCCAATTTTTGGCACAGGTTACATTCATGATACCCCAAATGCTTAAGGAAGTCAGAGTAGAGAAAAAATATTCTCTGCAACTATGTTGGCCCAAACCATGCTCCACAACTCACTCTGGGGTCACTGAGACACAGATGTGAGAAGGAAGAAGCCATAGATATATTCAGGGCTTGCATACACCGGTTTAGGACAAGCACTGAGTTGGTGCAATTTGTCTTGATTTGGCTGTTCCAGGGTTCAATTCCTCTCTCACTATGTGAGCATGAAGGGCTATAGTATCTCATGTAAAATAGTCCAACGTTGTACTATCTGAGCAGGCAAGGGTTCATGTCTGACTGAATTATATCTGAATATCCCATTTCTTGACTATGATCTGAGACATGTGCACTGGGGTCATCTAATGTTCTGCAGTGATTCTGCCCTGAGCATTCTGATGTTTCCAGAAGGTGATCAGCTAATAACCACCCAGGGGATATCCCTTTGGGCTGATGCTTTACTACCCAAATCTCAAAGGATATAGTGCAATTCTGGGGTTCCTCTCATCTCTGTCATCCTGATGGTATGTTCTTTAATTCTTTCTTTCATCAATACTAAATGAATAGTAACCACTATGTCCAATATATTGGTCATTTAAAATTGTACAAATGCAATTTCCAATTTCAAGATTTTTACCATATGGATTCAGTGAAAAAACAAACATGCTTGTGTGACCAGATAAATCAATGGATTTAATGATGAATCAAAGTTACAGAAATATGAGATGTTATAAGGTCGGGTTGGCCTAAGTGTCTAATGCGTGTTGAGACAGCTGAATTTGTTCAGGACTATTAATGCTCCAAATACCAACACCCCAATCAAAGCTACTCCAAGGTACCCACATCAGGTCTCACCCTGGTCTATTCTCCAGGCCACCCAGCCAACAAAATATTTTAGGTAGCAAATCTGATCATGTTAACCACCCTTACCCCACTCCACTTTGGCGACCTTGAGGGAAATAGATTTTGATTGGCAGGGAAGAGCTGGAGATCATTTTTTAGGAGGGAAAAACTTTGTGTACAAAGGCAAAGAAACCTGTGGAAGTATGACACTTTTAGGAGAAGATGCAAGGTTCACATTAGAAATGAACAGATAGAAGATTGAAAAGATAACTATAGCAGGTGGTATTTTCCAGAGATGGGCACAATAGCATTTTCCATCCCCTGTGCTCTTCTGCAATGTCACTGTGGCTATCTTATGATGCCCCCACCATGGGGGCAGAACTTATCTTGAGGAACTGCACTCAAAGACATCAATGTGGCAAGCTTCCTCTTCACCTGGACCTGATCTAGTCAATGAGATCCTGGACCTTGAGTTGACATTGTAATGAGATGAGACTTTGGGGGTGTTTGTGCATTTTGTATGAGTAAGGATGGCTGTAGCCAAAGGATGGACTGTGGTAGATTTTATTTTCTGAAGGTGGCAGCGTCAATGTCCCCCATCCCACAATGTAATATAAACACCGCTACCATCAAACAATGGGGCACGCGTCCCTTCCCATGGGACTTGAGCAGACTTGTGGGACTGCCATGATCAATAAAGTACAGGAGACCTCTGAAACTACTTCATAAAAGTTCATGCAGCTTCTGTCCAGATTTCTTGAAACACTCTCTGTCTACAAAATCCCGATTACAGCACTCCATCTTGGAACCCAGCTACCTTGATGAGAAAGAGCCCGAGCCAAATAGAGAAACCACATGGAAATGCTCTAATCAACACTCCCAGATGAACTGGGGCTCCCATTCATCCCAGTCCAGGTACCAGACATGTGGGTGAGCAAGCCTCGAGAAGATTCCAGCCACAGATATTTGAGTCTTCCCAACTGAGACTCCAGACATCCAAAGTGGCAGACATGCGGCATTCCTGTTGTGCAATCTTAATTTCTGACCCACAGGTTCCATGAGCATAAGGAAGGAGTGGTTGTTTTATGCCATTAAGTTTGGGGTGGTTTTTATGCAGCAAAGAATAGCAGGAACAATAAAACCAAATTGTGGAAGCCTTGCATACCAGCTTGAGGCATGTTAATTTCATCTTGCAGGTCATTGATTTTCTAACTCTGGTCCACAGAGCTCTCTCAGCAGCCTTGAGGGGGACAGGGTCGGGAAAGGAAGACAGAGTGCTTGGGTACATACACAACAATCTGCGTCTACCACGTGTATCTGCTTTATATGCTGGGCTTCCAAGTAAGCTTTTGCTTACAGGCTATCATGTCAAAAATAATAGAATATAGATATCGGTGTCTCTAAATCAATAAATATATGAGTACATATATATAAATCTATTAAATCATATTCCTAAAACAGAATAGCTTCTCACAGATATTGTGCCGGTGTAATGGTTCAGTGGCCCCTCCAGGTGTGTGCGGTGCGGGCACCTGCACATTCTCCAGTGTGAGGCCCGACTCAGTTAGGGGTCATTCTAGTAATCTTAGCTCTCACTGTTCTCCAAGCTCACGGTCAGGCCTATGCAACCTTAACAGACTGTATCTTTCCCCCTGAGGCTAATTTCTCTCAAACTGACCTGTAATACCCATCGTGCTGCCCAAGTGAGGTCTATGGTCTGCCTTGAAACAGAATCACCTGTTCACAATGAGTTGTCAAGAGCCTCTCCCTACATCTACCTACAGAATCAGAATCTTCGGAGGTTGTAACAACTAGCTCCTCCCTATGTGAAAAGTAGGCTCTACCTCTTGATAAGAGTAGTTACAAAGTCACAGTGTAAAGGCTTGGATATAGGGAGGTCACCAATCGGGGATGGCAACAGAGTCTACCGAACGGATGGAGACTGAAAATATGCACTTTTTAATATACTTACTAGAGCATAAGTGAATTTTTTACACATGAAAGTTTAAGAGCCCCAGAATGTATAAATAAATAAATAATTAATAAATAAAGTAAGTAAGTAAGTAAATAGCTGGGCTCCAGGGTCTGTGTGGCAAAGTCAACTCCATTAAGGGCCATCAGTGTCACAAGAGTTTTTCAAGGTTTCTGTGACAGGTTTCAGGAGTAACCTGTTAGTTTGGTGCGCGCTGGATTGGGACAGAGATAAATGGTGAACAAGGACACCAGTTAGGTTATTTTAGTAACTCAGGAGTAAGGTGACAAGGCCCTGGAAAATCAAGGTGTCAGCCAGGCTGTATTCCTTTCTGGGGTCTCTAGAGGACAATCTGTTTCCTTGCCTCTCCCGGTTTCTGAAGACAGCCTGTACCCCTAGCTCACGTTCCAACCTCCAACTTCAAAACCAGCAGTTTAACAACTTCAAATCTCTGTCTCTGACCTTCCTGCCTCCCTCTCTCCCTTACTAGGGCTCTTGATCACATTGGCCCACCCAGATAATCCAGGATAACCTTTCCACCTCAAGATCCTTAGCTTAATCTCATCTGAAAAGTCCCTTATGCCATGGAAGGTGACATTTCACAAATTCTGGGAATTAGGATGTGGATATCTTTGGGGCCGTTATTCTGTCTATTCTGCCACCCCTTTCCCTTCCGGGGACTTTCTGAGGATCTGCTGTGTAGAATGAGGGGTGAAAAAGCCGGGGTGTTTGGCCTTTGGTTTCCATTCTTGATTGGCTGAGGGTTGTCCTGGGGGCATGAAACCTTCAGACACTTGCTGACTGTCCTGTCCGTGGGCTCAGCAAGCTCCTGTAACAAACAAAAAGCCCTTGGGCAGATAAGCAGAGGGACACAAGGGCTTAGGCTGGACGCCATCCTCAGGGATGGCAACTTTTGCTCCTAGGTTGTGGGTGAGCTCACAGGTGGACCAAGGGCTAATGGGACAAGGCTGTAGCCATGCCTGTGACAGGCTCTGATTACTTTCATTCCAAGATCTGTAACATAATATTACCAGGCTCCCCTATCCCTGGGCTAATTTTTCTGCCCCTTCTCTTTCCATTCCTTTTATTGAAACCATATTTTCTGATCAAGGACCAGCAGAAATTCAATCTCATTTACAGAGTGTTCTAAGAGTTAGTAACCTCTTCTGCCCTTTCCTGGGATTTTGCACTTCGTAGTCACTGGGATCTGACCCCACCACTTTATTCTGTAACAATATCTACTATTTTAACACCATCTCTGCTCTGCAACTAGACAGCTAACTCCTTGAAAGCAGGAGCTATATTTTTTGAAGTCATTTCTTTATTTCTAATCAGAGGAATGGTGCTCAGTCCATGGTTGGTGAACGGGTACATGGAAAGCTAAGGGCTATGTTGGCTTGGGAGAGCATGGGTTTGTCCAATCCGTTATCAATGATTTTTTTTTTAAATGTTACCTGGGTATTTGTGATTGGTTTGGGAATGATGGAAGAGGTTCCACTTGGGATCTTCCTTCGCATTTTCCTCTCCGTGGTTTTGTTTGTTTGTTTCTTGTGTTTTGTGTTTTTTTGTTTTGTTTTGTTTTGTTTATACCTAAACCTCAGATTTTACAGAAAGTAGGAAAAAAGTCATGGGTTGGTAAACCAAAGATCACACATGATTTGAGCACTGAGTATTAATTGAGCCTTAAAATCTGCCCAAAAGGTAACCACAAGAGAATGAATCACCACCTTCACCGCTGAATCACTCAGGGCCCCTCTCACCCCAGAACACCATAACCTCTGCTGGGTTTTGATCCTTTAAGCCCTGGCCCTCTCCACACGAGTAAGACTGCCAGTGAAGTGGTGGGTAGCCAGAGTATGAGAGGCAAAGGAGGTAGGAGACCACAGCGGTGACTTCTCAGCCTGTAATTATTTTTAAGAGGTGGAATAAACCCTTCATTTTTAAGAAGGAAATGAATGTGATAGCCAAGTGGTGGGCTTTAGGAAATGCATCCACCTTATTTTAAACTATGGATGGCACAATCTTAATGTCAGCAAGTTGGCTGCTTTGACTTAGAAAGACATTATTTTAATGATTTCACAACTCATTATCTCCTGATTTTAAAAAAGGCACACTCTTGATTTTATTGTCCCTGGAAATCACAGAGCAGTTACCTGGAGCTTCGTCATGTAAATCCTACACCTATTGGTCTCTGTCTAATGAGTTTACCAGGGTTCAAATGAGTTTAAATGAGATACGCATATGATTTCCAGAAGGCGAGGTTTATCATTTTACTCTCATATCATTTGTCCTCTTGTGCTTCCTGTCAACTGTGTGCTAGAATGAAAGATTATTTCAGGCAACAAGCAAAACTAACAGGACGATCTGATTTAAGCCCAGCCTGAAGATGGGGTGACTTTTCACAGTCATTTCCACAGATTGTCTCCTCTGCTTCACTTCTCTTCCTATGTCAGGTTCTGAGATAAATGGCAGATGTTCATTTACTCACTCATGAACATATTTTTATTCAGGAAAGAATTATCAGTATCTCCCTTATTATTTTTATATCACTGTCACTACACACGAATACACAAAAAATTGATATTGGCTATATATTGGATTGAAAATGATCACTAGAGCAATGATATAATGAATAAGGAATATAATTCTTAAATTACACCATATGATATTCAATATGAGTTTTTTGCCAGGATCTAACACACTTGTCTAACTCTGTTAGGTCAGACTTGAGTCATAACCTACGTACAACTGGACAATATTGAATTCCCAAATTCGTATTTGGGAATTGTATTAAGGTAATGATCAGTTCAGTCGAAAGCCACCTTTATGCTAATTAGAGAGATTACCTCACTGTTGGGTTACAAGGTCTGCTTTCATTTCTCCTACAAATCCATCACTTTATCTGCTTTTCCTCTCACACTGCCAATATATGCTTAACAGATTTTGTCTATGCTTTTTGATTTATAATGCACATTACTTATATTATTTTAGATATCTGGCAGACGATATGAACCCTTTTTATGAATATAAGAGGAATATAAGATTTAAAAATTAAAATCAATGCATTTGTCATTGTTCTCCCAATCAACTGGAATGGACACTTTGGTGTTAGCTTCGATTCCCTTCTCTTTCATGCCATATATTCAGTCAAGACTTCTAAAGGTTAATATCAGGCAGGGTCAGAGAGCAAAGCCACAGTCAAACTACTGATTTTATCATTCTGGCCTTAATATTACTTACTTTCAACTGTACATGGATAAATTGAATCATATTTAAAGTATTACTGGAAGGGGCATTTGGGTGTGAACATTGACACCAAACCACAGAATACAAGTGAACATAATTTTAAAAGATTCACTCCTGTCCAGGTGGATATGTGTTTTACTTTTTAATGTATCCTTTCACTTATAGAGTAAATTTATTCTTCAAAAATTTATTCTTCAAAATTTCAGGTGGTTCCTTCCAGGTCCATCCTCACCCAGTCCTGGCCATGCCCCAGACACCAGCCTTCTTTGCAAACTGATGTCCACAAACCCTGCATTTATTTGTACTGCTCCTCAGTTCAGAACATCACAAAGTCCCCAGGTTCTCAGAAAATATAGGTCTCCTGAGCCCGAAAGTCAACTCTTCAGAACCTGGCCTCAGCTAAACTCCCACCTGAAACAAGTTCACTCCTCCCACAAGACTGGCTGACAGCCTGGCCTCTATACATCATTTGCCTATACTAACCCCCATGCCTTTCTTCATGGCACCCACCTTCACTCACCCAAGCATACCTGTCCTGAGTCTACAACCTTCTGGAAACTTTCTCTTATCAACCTAGTCTGCAATGACCCTTCTGACTTCTATATCCTTACAGCCATTTCCTTCCCAATCGCTGACCCTTAAGTATGCACTGTACTGTAGTACATAGGCCCTTTTTAAAGTATGTTAGTAAAATCTCTTCAATTAGAGCTTAGGCCTGAAAGTGAGATTTTTATCTGTTTTGTTTTGTTTTATTTTTTTTTGGAGTCACCAGTGTGCCTACCATAGAGTCTTATTCATATTAGAGTCTGTTAGAGGCATGGCTTGATGAATTGATATAGCACAAAATTAAGCAAAATCACTCAGGATATTTTCCCCAAATAGATCCTGGTGTGTAATCTTTTTCTAATTCTTAATTAGTCTGAATAATTCACTCTATGTTCCAATCATAACTAGGAGATGTTCAAAACAAAAGAACCAAGTTCTATAATTTGACATGCCATTGAATAAGCTGGGCTCTTTGGTGATTTCATCATTTGAAAATGAAATGTTTATTCCTGTCCTGGTGAATGTCTGAACAACTTGAAAACTGCAACACTGAAAATCAAGATCTTTGTTGTGAAGGACAATGGTGCAGTGGTTAAGGCACGTTGCCTCATGGAGAATGTCCTTTCAAACTTGAAAGTGAGACCTGCAATTATGGGTGGCAGGGTACTTAAGATGAGAGGACTCTGCCATTCTCTTTAGCTGAAAATTCCTTTGGTAGCAGCAGATTTTTATCCCAGTCCCGAAATCCCACAGCATTCTGTGTGGTTCAAAACAACCATTGAGCATGCTTTGACTGAGGGAATTATTGTAGCACATTCCCTGATAATCAACAGATAATATAAATCCATGATAACAATACAGCTCAAATGCCCTTTTTACTAACTGATCTGCTAACTGGACATGAGAAAGAAGTATTAATGAAGACTTTGTGTAAGTTATTTGACTTCTTGCTCACACAAGATAGAACAGACTCATTTTTTCCTGGGTTTTCCCTTTCAAAGTACAACTATAATCCCTAGAAATAGAACAAGAAACAATAAAAGGAGAACTCTCAAAGGCGCAAAGAGGAACAGAACATGTCAGGGACCTCAGAACTAGAGGAATAACATGGTGGCAGGGCATCTTAGGGCGACCGCCAATAGCAGAAGTGAAAATAAGCCTGGCATAGCCCAATCTCCAACCTAGCATCAAAAGTTAGTCTAGGTAGGATCATTCCTCCAGAGGACGGAACTGGAGTCCCATCAACTACACCAGGTAACCTGAGCAGCATAGGCAAAGGGGAATGATTGAAGATCCTGTTTAAAATCAGTAGGTAGGAGAAGGGTTGTCCTTCCCCGTCCCTGGCCTGAAACTCCTCTCCTCCACTGAAAGACACCTGGGGAGCTCCAGTCAAGAGACATGGAGTGGCTGAGCTGAAGAACAAGGGAGAATCCCACCAAAACTAATGGCCCAGAAGCTTAATTATCTCAAAACAAATAATCTATGCATAGAACTGAATGAAAATGGAAATATGACATAGCAACATATGTGGGATGCAGTTACAGCAGTGCTGATAGGTAAATTGTTCCTGTAAAAAGAGGAAAGTTTTCAATCAATAATCTAAGCTCCTGCCTCAGGAAACTAGAAGAAGAAGACCAAAGTAAACCCAAAGCAAGCAGAAGGAAGGGCATAAGAAAGATAAGAGCAGAAATCTATGAAATTGAAAAACAGAAAAACAGTAAAAATGACCAATGGAACAGATATTTGGTTCTATGAAAAGAAATAGAGTTGATAAAACTCCAAGAAGACTGATAAAGATAAAAAAAGAGAAAACAAAAATCACTAATATTAGGAATTAAATGGCAAATAGCACTATAGATCCTGCAGCTGTTAAAGGAATTATAAAAGAATATGAACAACTTTATGTTTACAAACTTGATAACCAGAAGAAATAGACCAATTCCTCAAAAACCACAAAGAGCCAAAACTCAACAAGGGTGAATAAGGTAATCTGAATAGTTATATAACTACTAAGGAAACTGAATTTATAATTTAAAATCTCCCAAAAAGCAATCTCTAAGCCCAATTCGTTTCGCTGGAGAATTCTACCAAATAGTTAAAGAACAATTAATATAATTTTACACAATTTTTCCCAAAAAACAGAACTAGAGAGAGCACTTTCCACCTCATTTTATGAGGTCAGCATTATCTTGATACCCAAACTAGAAAGGCCAGCAAAACAAAGCAAAACAGAACAAACACACAAACAAACAAAAACTACAATCCAACGTCTTCATAGACTTAGACAAAAAAAAAATCAACAAAATATTAGCAAGTCAAATCCAACATGGTAGAAAACCAATTTTACACCATGACTCAGTAGGATTTACTCCAGGTATATTAGATTGGCTCAACATTTGAAATCAATCCACATAATTTACTATATCAACAGGCTAGAAAAAGAAACAGCATATGATCATATTAAGTGATGCAGAAAAATCGTATGACAAAATCCAACACCCATTCATGATAAAAACTCTCATCGAATTAAGAATGCTACAGGGAATCACCTCAACCTGATAAACAACAGCTACAAAAAAATCTACAGCTATCAACATACTTAATAGTGAATGCTATCCCCTTAAAATCAGATACAGGCAAGAACACCATTTTTCATCACTCTTATTCAACACAGAATTGCAAATTCTAGCCACCTTAATAAAGCAAGAAAAATAAATGAAAGAAATATAATTGTAAAGTAAGAAATAATACTGTCCTTATTTGCAGATGACATGATGATTTCCTTTAAATATCCAAGGAATCTATAAAAATCTCTTTGAACTCATAAGTTTCATGAAGTTACAGACTACAAGTTCAACATACAAAAAGTAATTATATTTTCTATATAGCAGCAATGAGTATGCTAAAACCCAAATTAAAAAAAAATACAATTTACAATCACATCAGAAGAAATAAAATGCATACATATAGATTTCCCAAGATATGTACAGGGTCTGTATGCTGAAAATTAAAAAGTTCTGATGAAAATGATCAAATAAGACCTAAATGAATGGAAAGACAAGCTGTGTTCATAGATTGGAAGACTCAGAGTAAACATGGCAAGGATGTTTATTCTTCCCAAAATGATTTATGGGTTTAATGCAATTTCTATCAAAACTCCAACAAGATTTTTCTGTTGACATAGATAAACATATTCTAAAATGTATATGGAAGGTGCAAACTCTAGGAAAGCAAGGTCTATCTCAAAAAAAGAAGAAAGTGGGAGAAGTCATTGTACTCTATTAAGGTTAACTACATAGCTACAGAAATCAGGACTTTGTGGTATTGATAGAAAGAAAAATGCATGGATCAGTGGAACAGAACAGAAAACAGACAGCCTAGAAAAAGACTCTCACAAATATGTCTAACTAATACCAGAAGAATAAACACGATGTAATATGAAAGGAACTCCATCATCATACACTTTGCTTTCTGATCTACCAGAATTGTTCCATCCAGAATGGGACAAAGCTGAAAAAGTAAGTCAAAGGATAGTCTTTTCAACAAATGATGCTGAAGTAATTAGACATGAGACATCCACACACAACTTACACTCTATACAAAAATTAATTCAACCTGCATCTCAGACAAGAATGTAAAACACAATACTATAACATTTTTAGGGGAAAAAATGTATCAAAAAATTGGGGGGATGTAAGGCTGGGCAAAGAGTTCTTAGACTTGACACCAAAAATGTAATTTAAAAAATGATAAATTGGACCTTATCAAAATTAGAAATGTTTGTAAAAGACCCTGTGAAGAAGATGAAAAGACAAATTACTGAAAAAAAATATTTGCAAACCATGTATCTGATAAGGGACTAGTATTTAGAATATATAAAGAACTCTTACAATGCAAACCATATATCTGGCAAGGGATTAGTCTCTAAAACATATAAAGAAGTCTTACAATGCAATAATAAAAATATCCAATTAGGAAATGGACAAAGGGTATGAACAGATATTTCACCAAAAAAAAAGGATATATAGATGGAAAATAAGCACACAAAAATAGTTTCAACCTCATTATCCATTTGCAAAATACAAATTAAAACTATAATGAAATATCACTGTACACCTATCAAAATGGCTAAAATAAAAACTGGTGACACATGAAATACTGACAAGGTCGAGAAAACTGGGTCCAGTTTTTTCACAATGCTGGTGGAAATAGAAACTGGTGCAGATACTCTGGCAATCAGTTTAGTAGTTTCTTATAAAACTAAACAGTTAAACTACCATACAACCCAACAGTTATATATTTGGGTATTTATTCCAGAAAAATGAACATTGATGGTCACACAAAACCTGTACACAAATATTCATAGCAGGTGTATTTATACATCATTTAAGAGATGAATGATTAAATGAACTGTGGTACATCCATCAAATGGGATATTACTCAGTAAGAAAATAGAGATATATCTTAGTCTGTTTGGGTTGTATAACACTATACCACAGTCCGAGTAGCTTATAAATGACAAAAATTTATTTCTCACAGTTCTGGAGGCTAGAAGTCCAAGATCAGTGTGCTAGGAAGCTCAGGTGAAGGCTTTCTTCTGGATCACAAACTTCTTATGTCCTCATATTGTGGATAGGGCACCGGAGCTCTGTGGAGCTTCTTTTAGGACAACACTAATCCCATTCACGAAAGCTCTGCCTTTATGATCTAATCACCTCCCAAAGGCCCCACCTCCTAATACCATCACTTTGGGGGGCTAGGATTCAAGATATGAATTTGGGATGGAGGACATTCATACCATAATGAACTATTGATACAGAGAACTGCTCGGATGACTCTTCAGGGAATTATACTGAATAAAAAAGTCAATTCCAAAGGCAACATACTGTGATTCTATTTATATAACATCCTTGAAATGACACAATTATGAAAAAGGTGAACAGATTAATGATTGCTAGGGTCAGAGTCAGGAGAGGATAGCTGGTGTGTTTATACAAGAGTAACACAGAGGATCCTTGTCATGACAGAACTATTCAGTATCTTGACTATCAACGTCAATACTCTGTGATATTACAGTATACTTTTGCAAGATGTTAGCCTTCAGGGAAACTGGATAATTGTTTCCTGGATCTTTCTATAATATTACCTACAACTGCATGTGAATCTACAATTATCTTGAAATAAATAGTTTAAATTTTAAAAAGGACATACTTAAATTTTTAAAAAGGCATTGTAGCCATCATTGGAAACACAACCTACAGCACTGTCCAGTGAGAACTGTCGGATTCCTTCTGGCAGACCAGAGATTGCTGTGCATTCACTGGAGCAACACCACTTGGAAGAAAATGATTGTCCTGGTGAGAAACTCACTGAGAGATCCTTTAGTGAAACTATGACACTAAGTCCTGCTGCCTACTTTTGTGTACCCTGTGCTCCAAATTGTACCATTGTTTATTTCTCCAGGACATGTTGGGTTCTTCTTTGACTCTTTTCTCCTACCCAAAAGTAGCAGAGGAAAAGAAGAAATCTTGACAGATGACTCTTCTCTTGGTGCCCCTGGATTCAGCTATTCCTGAATCTGGCTCAGCATGAGAGCAATGGACAAGAGGAACATTCTAGGAAGTCCACTTGGCACATCATGCATTTTCCTGTGAACCCCCAGTCTCATTTTGAAAATCCTCTCTTCCAACAAAAGAATTAGGGATTGGAAATAGGGTATAAGAGAGGTCACCTCTGTGCCAGCCAGGCTCCCTTAAAAAGCCACCAATGCCAGAGAAATAAGTGAGAAGTCCTATGAAGGAAACTCATTGTGTCCCTGATCACACACTTTGCTTTCTGATTCCCCACAACCAGTCCATCTTCACTGACTGGAACATGTGGGCTCATAGCAAATGCTAGTTCTTCTACATTAATTCCCCATCCCCAGATTTTCTAACTTTGAAATAAAGAGAAACCTATCATTTTACTATGGTTTTACATTTTCATTTGTCAGGATCCTTAGAATTTATCTCAGATTCTTTTTAACTTTCTCTAGTTGGCATGCCAGGGAGGGAGACCATCATATATTTACACAATAAAGTGGGATTAATGGACACAAAACACAGATGTTGATGTCTAAGAAATTATAGGAGGCAATGGGATTTACCCTTAGTGGAACACCCCCAGCAAAATCATATCTTAACATATTTGTAAACATAGTGAGTAATCCTTGAACAGTAACTTCACAAGCCTAAATTGATTAAGACACTTAGGCTTTCCTGTCAATAACCAACCCTAACTGGTTTCTTAGTTTCACATGTCAACCTATTCTATTCTATTCTATTCTATTCTATTCTATTCTATTCTATTCTATGCCAACCCTATTCTATGGTTCTCATCACTAAAATCACCAGAAGAGCTTTAAAAATATACAGACACTCAGGCTCCACCAAAGGAGGTTCTGACTTAGTCTGGAATGGGTCTTGTGTCTCAGTGTGACGAAAAGGTCTCCAGAAGTTTCTACTGTGCAGCCAGGGCTGAGAATCAGTGCTCTGTAGTGAAGAATGATTTTCCTGGAACAAAACTGTGGTTCTTGCTTGCATGGTGCACACAATGACTTCTCGGCACCCCTCTGGTTCCTAGCCTGGGAGATAGGACACATGTCTTTCTGGGGATTTTTGGAAGTGCAGATGTCCTATGCTGGAGCTACTAAATCCGAATCAGAGGCATTGTTTAAGAGCTCCACAGATAGTGTCCTCCCTGGCTAAGAACAAGTGATAGTAGACTCTAAATTCTAAACTGTTCTATTTTTCAAGACCTCCCCAGGAACTGACTAGTCTTCCATAATCACTGCCTTGTATGCATGCCAGTTTTGTACCTTAGGAAACCAGTTGCATTTCTCTAAGCAGAAGCTCTGGCTTTTCTCAATTCCCACAGCAACTCACCCTCCTTGTTTCCCTCTGTCAGGCCACTCCCCTTCTGTCTCATCTGCAACATCCTATTCCTATAAAAGTAATTAAATAAATACTCAAGGCTCTTAGGCACAGTTTGCAATCCAGTGTGTAATTTGACTGAATTAATAAAAAAAAAAAAGTGTCATGTATTTTCACAACTTTATGCTTTGGTATGTGCTCTACTATGTTGAAGACTACCTTTTTCTTGCTACCCTTTCCAACTTTTTAAAAAATTCCTATTTATCATTTAAAATTCATTTCATTTTTCTACTTCTCTATGAAGTTGGCAGCAAAGTTAGGCATGCCCTTCTTTATGTATTTATGGTATAAGCTCTATTGAAGAGTCTTTTATAAATGATCCTTTATTTCCCTGTCTCCACCCAGTGAACAGTGAAATCCATAGGATAGAAGGAAGGAAGGAGTCTTATTGAACATTGTGACTGGTGGAATTAGTATTTGTCGAGTGACTGAATTTAACAAATACTATCGTGGCCCCGCCATGCATACGAGTCCATGCTACTTAGGTGATTTCAGTTGTGCTATCTAACTTGTTCTGCTGTTGCAATAAAAATGTGATCCTATCGTTTCTCATGTTTTAAAGAGAAACGACATTTATTCACAAATTTCTTCTCAGAGGTGTAGAAGAGTTAACTAGAAGCATGGTTACAGTGTTTGTTTAAATCCTTAGAAATCACCTTTGAGGATGGCAAAGCTGCAAATTGATAGGAGATGCCAAACAGGGTTAATCCAGTTGGGGGAAAAATGAAATATTTACTATCAGAATAATCCGGATTTGTTGAAAATAGAAGCCTGGAGCTTTGTTGTCTGGGGCTTAACCATTTTGAACAAATTTCTGGGCATTCTTTTGGCTTCGTCTAGTTAACATTAAAAATCCAACTGTCATTAGATTATCAGGGAAGTATAAAAATCACAGCTTTGACTTTGCACTTAACTTTCAAAACCCAGAGGTAGAAGTCCACATATTTATGGCTCTAAGTAATAAAGAACCTCACAGCAGGATTCCAGGCTTAAAGACAAAAGGAAATAAGCCCTGGCATTTAGGGAAATAAAAGTTGTAACAAGCATTAATAATGACAAAAACACTCGCGATAATATCTGAAAATCCTGGGAAGTCATGCTGAAAATGTTCTCTTTCACCAAATAGCACGAGATTGTAAGCACTCCTACAGAATAACAACTATGATACCACCACCAACAACAACTAAGAGAGGAAGAAAGAAGGGTATACAAATTTCTCAGATTCAAAAATCCGAGACTAGGGGCGCCCGGGTGGCTCAGTCATTAAGTGTCTGCCTTCGGCTCAGATCATGATCCCAGGGTCCTGGGATCGAGCTCCGCATAGGGCTCCCTGCTCAGCTGGAAGCCTGCTTCTCCCTCTCCCACTCCCCCTGCTTGTGTTCCCTCTCTTGCTGTCTCTCTCTGTCAAATAAATAAATAAAATCTTAAAAAAAAAAAAAAAAAAATCCAAGACTGTATACCAAACAAAAACAAGTTTAAAGGATCTAGATATACCCCAGTTTTATGAACCAGTTGTATTAAACAAAGAAGGGCATATCTCTTCCTTATCCAGCAGTTATTTGGTTAGTCGACTAATTGCATTGTCCTGCGCTAGGAGCTAGAAGTATTTCAGACAAATAGACATCATTCTTGCCCACGAGGAGCGTGAAGCGCAGACAATAGGCAAGATGTCTGAATACAAACAAAATGATATGGGCGGTCAGAGAGGCTGCATCTTTTCAGACAAAAACTTGTTAAGGTCAGTATGATTTGGACAAGGGAATGTGAGTGGGGAGAGAGCAGGCTAAGTAAAAAGAATGCAGGAAGACTAAGTATGGTGTGTCTTGTGGGAATGGCTGCCATATTAGGTTCATTTTGGATAGTGGTTAAAGATGAGGCTGAAGAAGAGTGTCAAACCTTCAAAGACAGCCATGTTGCTTTCAATAGTCTCTTGGGGAAACTGGGTTCCAGTCAGGAGAATGATGGAATCAGATGTATCTGGGGACAGGTGGGTAATTAATCTGACCAATATGTATAGAACAGATCAGAACAGTCAGAAGTTGGCCCCTAACCAGAGCAGAAAGAGGCTGTTGTAATGATGCACAAGTTACTTAATTGGGACTTGGATTAATGATGGCAATGCAAGTCAGATGGCCAGAGAGATACCTCCCAGGTAGATCAAGAGGGAAGGAGGAATTAAAGAGATAAATTTTGAGCCTATGTAATCTGAAGGAATGGCCAGGCATTGGCGTGAGCTGTGTAAGAGGGAGAGAGGAACCTCCAGGGAACAGCAGAGTTGAGGAAAGATATTTAGATTTTACTCTAAACATGTCAATGAAAGTTGGTCTTCTGCCACAATGAGGTAAAGAAGCCAGTTAAAAGACAGTGATGGGAGGAAAGAAGGCAAGGGATCAAAGGAATAATCCTACAGGAGGCAGGAAAAAATAAAATCAAAATTCAGGTAGTGCACATAGACTTGGGGAAAGGTAGGATGTTTCCTTCTCCAAGACAGGAGAAAGGGAGGAGAGAATGCACAAAGATGGACCTCAGGCGTTGAAATGATTGAAATGTAATGAAACAATTGAGCTCTTCTAACTTAAGGCAATAGCTATAGATTTGCAGCATTTAAAAAAAAAAAAAAAAAAAAAAGAGGCCCAAAGGAAATAGACTTTCAAATTAAAAAAAAAAAGAAAGAAAGAAAATGGTTTCCCCATCTCACACAGTATCCTTCATCCAATGCCACAGATGTTAAAAATATACAAAAGGATACTTTACACAGATAGCATCAATGTCAATGTAGGACTGAGTAAGGTGAATGAGCAATTCAGTCTCACTGCACTTCAAGATCTCTAATAGACATATATGAAGACTAGGATGAGCAAACTCCCAGTTATTGAAGTGAGCTAACTGCAATTTTGAGAACAAAAAATAACAAAGTTAGAAGAAAAGATGTGTGTCACCATCCTTTTCCATCTTCGACCTCCCCTGTCTTCATAGTTTCAAATCCAAAGATGCTAAACGTGTTAATAGAGACAACAATAAATAAATGACTCAGAGAATCCTCGAATCAGATATACTCAGAGGTCACTTACTTCACTCACTGCAGAAATGCACTCGTAATATTGCTAACAAATAATGGCCCAGCTGCTGTCTGAATGCTTTAGAATACGGTATGTTCACTGTACTTTGGGAAACAACATTCTAGTTGGAAGTAGAAGTTTCCTTTCTCCACTTACATGGACTCTTCCAGCTACTTCTGGAGTAAAATGGAATAATACATCTGCAGGTATTTGAAGAAGAGAGTTGTACTCCATCCCCAAGTGTCCTAATCCCCATGCTAAATGTCTCTCCTCCTAGTCCTCTTAGTGAAAGAACCTTCATCAACTCAGCATGTTCCCTGGATGCTCAAATTAGTCTTCTTTCTATATAGAGGAGGACCCCACCATCGCGATGAATGCAGGGTTCAGCCATCCTGCTCCCCACCTGCTCCTGTCCCTATGTCTACTGCATCAGCCTTCAGATTTAATTGACTCATTGTTGGCTCTTCTAGAATGGACAGACTGTTCAAATATTCCATGGGCTCCCTTGTATGTTCCACCTTCTCTTTCAGTTAACTTGGAGGGTTGCAACTAGTTTTGGCAAAAGGATTCTGAACGAAAGTGAAGCTTGTCAATTCCTCGCTAAGGCAATGAAGAGCCACTGTTGTCCCCTCATCTCCCACTTCCACTCCAGTGGCCACCTTGGATGTCTCATGTTCAAAATGGACAGGGGCCACCTGACACTTGAGCAACTAATTGTTTTACTGTTAAGCTACTGATGTTTGAGGGAATGACTTATGTATATATTTTTAAAATATTTAGTTTTTTTATGCATAGCCCAGCCTGTCTTGATTGTGATCAACAAATATCCATACCATTTTTCACATGAACTTATTTTAAGCTGATCTTCCTCCTTTTTCTGTTTTAATTTGATTAAGATCTTATCTTAGTCTTTGGGGCAAGAAAAGAGATCCTTTGTTTTCTCTGTAAGGGTTCCCATGTCATTACATGACACATCTATAGATCTACCTCCTCCAGCTTCCTTTCCTTGCTGTCACACTCGCATCTAATCCATCAACAAGCTCTGCTTCTCCTACCTCTAAACTCCATCTCCGCTCCATCCATATCTCTTTTCTAAATCACGATCCTTGCACATACTGCTTACTAACTAACCCCTCTTTTTTCCAGGCTCACTCTTTCCCAAACAATCTCTTCAAAGAAAACAGAACCATTTTTCAGAAATGTAAATCAACAAATCCAGCTTAAAACTCATCCGAGGTCTCTGTGAGGGTTTGGTAGAAAAAGGTGGAAAGAAAATAAAAAGTTCTATTGCAGAATTAACGAGAAGCATCTCATCTGTCTCTCTAACCTTGAAGACGGGAGCTGTGATCTTAATGGGAATATTGTCCTGTAGAATTCACCCCCCAAATAGTGGTGCGTGGGCTGCCTTGGGAAGATATGGACCCATTACTCCGAGAAAACCACTGACAGATGTAAGCGTCAAAATGAATTCACCAAAGTAATACATGGGCACAAAAGAACCGTGGTCATCTGCAGTAGGCACCGATGTGCTGAGAAACCTGCTGTAGAGAGGAAGCTGGCAACAGTAATCCAAATAGGAAAAATTAACGACACTGACAACACAAGAATTGGTGATCTACATGGAGAAATACAGTAAATCCGAGCGAGGCAGTGAGAAGGAACAGTGTCATTTGGTAAGTAAACAAACGTGAGTTATTTTGTAGGGTCTCTTCAGGAAAGAGTCGAAGATGGACTGGAGTGTCTGTGGAAGGACCCCAATCACTGGCTTCTACAACTAATGCTGAACCACATGCTCTGCTATCACAGCCATTAAAATATGCCCACCGAGATTTTTTTTTTGGAAAAGTTATTTTCTTTTTCATCTTATTTTCTTCTCCTCTTAAGGAATTTGAATATACAATAGTTCCAAACTCGTCCTGTCCCAAAATAATTTAGAAATTAATGAGCTCCACTGATGCCGCCTCCCCATCACCAATAGCCAATTTGCTATTGAAGTTTGTGGATCGCTCATAGCACTTCACAGAAAAATACACTAACAGCATTTTTGGAAAAGGGGGTGATGCCTAACCTTTACTTTTCGATCCTATAATGGCTGAGTCGTCGAGAATCTTGAAGAAATGATTTCTGAAAAACTGGGTAAATTGTCAGATTAAGCATTGTTAACAGGTGTTAATCTTGAACTCAGTGTTACATTTTATTTCACTCTGCTGTTGTCAACTCTCTCCTTTCCAGTGGGTTCCAGTCTGAATGCAGTGGTGGCACTGGCTCTGTCCTGGACCGTGAATTAAACCAAAATAACTCACTTTACACCTTCATTGCTTCGTCTTTGCTCTTTGATACTTAACGATGGGACTGCATCCTCAACTAAGCAATGGTCCTGTCTGGAAATTGTAATTCCCTACATTACAATAGTTTTGTGCAGGTCTATCCATCCATCGTCCCATTTTTTTCTCTCCTACCTGAGTCCCTGGTATGCTTGAACATTGAGGATAGAGCCTGATAGTTACTGCAGATTCAGTGCACTGTGATAATTATAGTAATATGATGTAACAATATAATACAAATTCCTATCTACTGAGGACTTTCAGGCACGTGAGGCTTTTTATTACCTTGGGAAAACAAAATACTGAATGAGGCAGGTCCAAGGTTAGTAATTCACTTATAAAATAATATCAAGCTTTTGGATCTATTTTTCTGGGCAGCTCTTGGCTTTCCCATCATGTTTCCAAGATGGCTGCTATAGCCCAAGCATCCAGCCTTCAGACAACACCTCCAAAATTAAGAAAGAAGAAGAGAGCTTTTTCTAGATGTATCTCATTTCTTTATCAAAAGGGAAAAAATTTTTCCCAGAAACCCCGACAGACTTCTCCCAGGCCCCATCAGGCAGAATGTAATCATGTGTTCATTTCTTAACCAATGCCTGGCAGAGGATAATGGGATTGTTACAATTGGCTTAGTCCTATTGAGTCTCATCCCCTGACACTGGGGAAAGAACCCACTGTCCCTGAGGACCTCATTTCTCAAAGCCTGAACAAAATCTGATTCTCTTAGCTGGAGATATTGGGAGGAAGCTCTTGGCAGGGTACTGTTTGCCCCGGGTAGATCCTATCAGTGTTCTCATTGAATAAATGAGAAAATGGAGGCTTAGGGGATTTAAATCAGCAGCTCTAGGTCACATAGCAAGCATGTAGCAGAAGTGGGACTTGAACCCAACCTGACTCCCTCTCATCAACTAAGCTGTGCTAGTTCTCAATGAGTATGAAGCATGGCACATTTTCAAGACTATCCTCTTTGAAACAGATAAAACCAGCATTTTTTTTTTAAGATTTATTTATTTATTTGAGAGAGAGAGAGCAAGCAGGGGGAGGGGCAGAGGGAAAGGGAGAGAGAGAATCGTCAAGCAGACTCTTCACTCAGCAGAGAGCCCTACGTGGGGCTCAATCCCATGACCCTGAAATCATGACCTGGGCTGAAACCAAGAGTCAGACACTTAACCGACGAGCCACCCAGGTGCCCCCAAACCAGCATTTTTTATTTCTAATCCTCCCCAAGAAATATTCTAGATCCTCCCTGAAGGCCTGAACTCCAGAAAAAAACCAACCACAACACAAGGTCCTTGCAGCTTCCCTTGGTGTCTGAGAAAATGGAGTGGCACACACAGAGAGTGAGGCCAGCAGGCAGGAGGGGAGGGTGGGGTCTCCCTGCCATACCCAGGAGAGAGGGAACAGCCAGGCTCTGAAACATTCCCAGGAGCTCATGACATGGATGGGAGGTGGGAGCAGAAATAGAGCTCATCCATCCCCTAGCCATGTGTGTGTGTGGGCATGCGCACATGCACACATTCAAACACACACAGGTTAGACTTGAGAATTACCACACAGCAAAATAAGGTCATGGGGATGAAAGGTACACAATAGGACATATAGTCAATGTACTAGAATAGCATTGTATGGTGACAGATGGAAGCTACACTTGTGGTGAGCACAGCATAAGGTATGGGGTTGTCGAATCACTATGCTGTACAACTGAAACTAATG
Organism: Halichoerus grypus; assembly: GCF_964656455.1. Lineage (NCBI taxonomy): Eukaryota > Metazoa > Chordata > Mammalia > Carnivora > Phocidae > Halichoerus > Halichoerus grypus. Next base: position 84,728,710 of record NC_135721.1, on the reverse strand, counting down.
TAACATTGTGTGTCAACTCTACTTCCATTAATAAATAAGTAAATAAATGAAAGTTTATAAATTCCAAATGGATAAAATTTTAAATATAAAAAAATAAAATGATGGAAGTTTCTAGAAAGAAAGAAATGTGAAGTTTAGATAAGACTTTTTGAAAGTCGTACATGGCACCTAAAACAGAAACCATAAGAGAAAGATTATAGAGAAACATACAGATTAAATATGTGAAAATCACTATAAAAAAAAACCCTCAAAATATTGTGGCATATATCAAATGGTTATTAGCGTTAACATACAAAGAGCTTTCACATGTCTTAAAAAAGATTAAGAGGAGCAAGGAAATGGATAAAGGTTTAGAATAGCTAATGCACAGAAAATAAGTATGTGTGAAAAAGGTCAGTATTTTTTTTTTTTTTTTTTTTGGTAATTAAATAAGCACTAGTTAAAAGTAAGTAAGAGCTGGGGCACCTGGGTGGCTCAGTCAGTTAAGCATTTGTCTTCAGCTCAGGTCATGATCCTGGAGTCCCAGGATTGATCCCAGAGCCCCGCATTGGGCTCCCTGCTCATCAGGGAGTCTGCTTCTGCCTCCCCTCCCCAACTCCTGTTCTCTCGCTCATTCTCTCTCTCACAAGTAAATAAATAAAATCTTTTTTTTTTAAAGTAATAAAACCATAAACTGGTGCAGCTTTTTCAAATATGCAATTTGGCATTATGTGCATTACCCTAAAAAGTTTTAATATAGATCTATGTACCTTTTGATTTAATGATTTCTCCCTTAGGAATTTCTCCTTAGGAAATCATTAGTCAAGATTGCCTACAGGGATTTTTAGTGTGGCATTGTTTAGGACAGGGAAATAAATAACCTAAATATTCATCAATAGACAGTTAAATTATTTATGGTACATAACATTAGTTGGAATGCAATGTAACCATTTAAGTGGAAAGTAATAAAACTTTTTAATTTTGTAGAAAATATTTGCAAGGCCTTGTTATTAGCAAAATTCTGTTCTTAAATACATTTTAAATATATATGCGTTTATGCATAGAAGCATGGTAAAAATGAAGGGTTTTTACATGTTTTTCCCTTATCTCCAAATTTTATACAATAAAAATGTATTACTTTTGTAACAAAATAAATTCACCTTTATCTGATCCATCTTTCCAGGCCCTCTTTACATATGATCTTCATAAAATCTTCTCTGATTTCCCCAAAGAGGGCATTCCTTCTTACGAAGTCCTATAGCACTCATTGACTATAAAATTCATAAAATTTTCATGAAAACCCACCTGTGCTGTATGTTTTGTTGTTACTGTTCTCTGTACATGGATAATCTTCCTCATTATACCATCAGTTCCTAAAAGGTCAGAACTTGACATTTGTGCTTTAGTATTCTCTATAAAATACTTAGTAATTAATATGTGTTCAGTAAACTGAACCATTATAATGAGGTTTTCCCTTTTCATAAAACTTTCTGAGATATTGCATGACAAAGAGTCCTAAGAAAGCAAGAGCAAAAGTGATGATGTCCTTTTACCATGGAATCTGGTGGCCCATAGTGCCCGGTATCCATGCCTTTGTATAGTTCCCTCCCACATCGACTCTGAACTTGGTCGTGTGACTTTCCTTGGCCAGTGGGACATCAGGAAATGTGATGTCCGCAAAGGCTTGATAAACACTTGTACAATGAGGCTTGCTTTCCTGGGACACTACCACCAGCATTTAAAAAAAAAAAAAAAAATCAGTCTATCCAACTGAAGGGGCCACAAGAAAAATACCAAATTACTCCAGGCAACAACTTCAATTAACTGCCAGGTCTGTGAGTGAAGCCATCTTGAATCATTAGCCTCAGGCCAGACACCAGTTGAGAGAAGTTGATTAGGTAACCCCAGGCCAAGGCCAGAACTGCTCAGCTAACCCAAACTAAATACAGGATTATAAGCAAATGAACAGTTGTTGTTTTAAGCCACTAGGTTTTGGAGCAGCTTATTATAACTGACACATCTCCCTATCACTACCTCCTATACCGCCTGCTGCCCCAGCTGACCTCCATCCATCACAGGGTATGCCTAATGGGTCACAACACCTTCACCTCGAGTCCTGACTCGACTTCACAATCCTTTCCACGAGGACTCTCTCTGGTCAGGCCTTTCCGATCATAGGAGCTGACATATAAGTTTGAAACTTTGCCATCCCTGAATAAGATTACCCTTTCTCTTGTCTAAATTAAGACAGACAAGGTTTTGAATAAGATTGTAAACCTAAGTGTCAGATAGTCCCAACATGTAGTCCGAGTTAGATTGTTTTTAACAAGCAAGGGAGTTCTGCTGTGAATTCATCTGTCCATAATTATACTATCAGATGGGTAGCAACATGTCTCAGGCTGGTCTCGATCTTTTGGGGGGACTGGTACATGATGACCTTACTAAGGTCCTAAGTAAGGAAAAAAGTAACGAAGGTAGGGATTGGGTAACAATTACCATTTGCTGTATATTCTACACGCCCTTCCTTCTGTTTAAGCAAAGAATTTAACATCAAAATCCATAAAAGTCTCAGTGGAAGCCAGTAAGGTAGTCCAACTTTACTTTAGGCGAATTTGGCCATCTGCACCCCACTTTCCTTATCTGTAAATTGAAGACTGTTACATCTGTCCCTTACAGGGATCTTAAGGTAACAAATGGGATAATATACATGAAAACATATTCTTCAGAGGAAACTAGCTGTAATTATCATAATTTAAGAGAACACAGAAATCAACTCGTGTTTACCAAAATGCGATACGTCTTTCGACTGTTGTCAATTGAATTCCTACCAGGTACGTGAATTTAAATTTTGTTTACGATGATTTCAATGAAACCATAATTTAACTATTTTAATATCGGTCCAGCTGTTTTATCATCAGTAATTTCAGTTTGGGTAGAATCCTATTCAGATAAATTATATGTGTGTTGGAAACTCTAGTAAGTGTAGTATTTCTCTGAGAAATCATTTTGTTTTATGCCCTAAAAGGAAAACTCTCTGAAGTCAATGATTGTAAAACAAAAGATTTATCAGTAAAATTTTGCAAATGAAGACGTCATATCTAAAACTGAAGCCTGTCTGATTTTTAGCCCAACTTAAAATTTTAACTGCTACAATAGGTAAACTTTTTGGTTATCTGTGACTTCACAGAAACTTTTCCTCAAACTGAAAACAAATGTAACATCCGTGGTGATTGAAAAATCTTATAATCATTCATAAATCATAGAAATCTTGTTGCCAAGAGGCATCTAACTGATCATTTTAGAATCCTCCATTGTGCACTGCAAACTAACATATTAGGGGGGAAAAAGGCGGGGGAAAGAAAGAAAAGACCTCCATGTCATTTCTCATCTTACACATTTAGTCTAATGCATAAAGTCAGCAAAATAAAATAGAGTTGTGGAAATATATACATAGTTCGACCTTAACTTCCCCTCGCCCCCCCGTTTCTTCTCAGATTTGTCTTCGTCATTCTGTAGTTAAACCAATTTTTGTCTTCCTTTTCATCCCATGCAAATGTAGATCCCTGAACATAATTTTTGAAATTCAACCTGAATATAAGCAGTTTCAAGGCAACTTTCTTTTTTTCATAGGTTTTGCCTCTTTCTTCTGTAGTTCTCCCCAACCCCAAAGCATAGTTGAGCAGACGTTAGTATTAGGCACACTTTAGGGATGAAGCATTCAAAGCCTGGAGAGATGACTCTGATCGAAAGAAACACAGCAGAAGTAAACCCAGCTGGCTGGGCTTCAGGCTGAGGCATGGCTGGCTATTCTGGGCCACCTTCAAACACACTGAGTAATGGAAACATGGCGGGATCTCAGAATCCTTTTTCCAAGATGGTGTGGTTAGCTTGCAGGCTGCCGGCCCTTGCTGACATTGCAAGGAGCTGCATCCACGCAGCCACGAAACGACTGCCTTTTGGGGTCAAGGGCAACACTGTGCTCCAGAAGCGGTGGCACATCTGAAATCTCCCCCCCCCCACCCCCCGACTTATTGTGTCAAAACTGACGGGCCAATTACTGACCTTTGTGTGCCAGCGGTTATGCTCTGCGAGACTAGACTTCTCCACACTCTGTACTTTGGTATTGCCTCGTCAGGCTTTGGGGGTGGGGGTGGGAGATGCAGATCCCCTTTCAAGAGCCACCGCAACTGCCTACTTTTGTCCCCAGCCCCCCCTCTGCAGCCCAGGCACAGATCCAGCCGGCTTTGAGCTGGCATGCAATTACAATCTCTGTAAGGTGCAAGGGGCATTACGCAGGGCCTGAGCAAGTGAAATAACTTGGAGTAACTGGGTTTCTTTAAAGGGAGGGAGGGGCACCTGGGTAGCACGGTCCGTTGAGCGTGGGACTCTTGGTTTCAGGTCAGGTCAGGATCTCAGAGTTGCGGGATCAAGCCCCAGGTCGCGCTCTGTGCTGATCATGGAGTCAGCCTGAGATTCTTTCTCCTTCTCCCTCTGCCCCTCCTGCTTGTGCTCTCTCATTCTCTCAAAATAAATAAATACATCTTTAAAGGGAGGGAGTAGGCACTTTTATAACAAGTGATGAGTTAAAGACTGACTGCTCTTTGTGATATTAGATTTGACCAAGTGAAGAGGAGTAGGAAGGCTACAAAGGGAATCCAGCAGGAGCTGTTGCCGGAAAAGCAGCACAGGGCGTGTGGGGGACCGTGCCCGCACAGAGGTGTTCCTATGCCCCATGGCTGAGCGATCCTGTGGGGGAAAAGGCACAGTTCAGCTGACCAAACCGTGGCTTGTTTGAGATTCCCCAAGACCCTGATCTGATCTCAGATCCATCAGAACCTTCTGATTAAACTTCTCTGACACAATGAAGCCCAGGCAAGAGCTCCCCAAAACTACAGCCCTTACTCCTATTTAATTAAGTGACCCATTGCCCTGGAGTATTTGTTTTTGTTTTTGTTTTTTAAGATTTATTTATTCACTTGAGAGAGGCGGGGGGGCAGAGGGAGAGACAGAGAATCTCAAGCAAACTCCCCGCTGAGTGCAGAGCGGGATGTGATGTGGGGCTTGATCCCACTACCCTGAGATCATGACCCGAGCTGAAATCAAGAGTCAGAGGCTTAACGGACTGCGTCACCCAGGTGCCCCTGGAGTATTCATTTTAAAACAAAATCAAGCCATGTGCCCACTGTTAAGAAGAGGAAAGTCTTGTGGTCAAGAATGTGTTGCAGTGTTCCTACACTAGGACGCTAAAAACAGAGCAAATGTTTGGTGCCTGGATGGAGAGGACGAATGTCATACAAAGCAGTATTGTCAAATGAAGGTATTCTGTTCTTGGAAGGCTGTCAATCAACAAATAATTTTGAATGTCTGCCTGTAGGCTTGGTCCCCGAGTTTCGGGTTGAAAGCCTATGGAGAGGCAGGAGAAAGAAACTACACAATCACCAATTATCATACTCAAAATACAATGTGGGTTTTCTCATACGGAAATTACTCAGTTAGTCTCCCAAAACAGGTAACTGAGGTAATAACTTTTTAATGGAAAATGATTACCCAAAAAAGTCATTCTCAGTGATCCTGGTTATAAAAATCACTATGACACAATTCAGCATTAGCAACTGAGATTTGTGGCGATGACTCGACCCAGGCATGTGTTTGTATGTGTGCCTAGATGGCTTGGGGCCGGGCAATTCATCAAGGATGAGGATTAGGAACATAAAACTATCATAGGGGTTGGACCATCAGACATTTAGTCTCATGTCATTCTGGAGCTTGGGAACTTGATCAGTACAATGGACTGCATTATTATCTATTGCATTTTTCTAAGAAAATTTCTCCCTCATTTATGGAATGTATTCCATATTTTTAAATCCAAATCTTTGTCAGGAAGAAAATAAAGGAAAATGGAAATTAGAAATATAGAAATTAGGAGTGCCTGGGTGGCTCAGATGGTTAAGCATCTGCCTTCAGCTCAGGTCATGATCCCTGGGTCCTGGGATCGACCCCTGCATCGGGCTCCGGGCTAGGCGGGGAGCCTGCTTCTCCCTCTCCCTCTACTCTTCCCCCTGCTTGTGTTCTCTCACTCTCTCTGTCAAATAAATAAATAAAATCTTAAAAAAAAAAAGAAATATAGAAATTAAACACGGTGGACTCCCTCGGATGCCACAAGTCCAGCAAGGAGCTCCCTGGGTCTCCCTGGGTCTCTGAAAAGGAGCACTGCAAAAATCACCTTTCATCTCAGACAAACTAGATCAATGAATGCAATCTCATCCTGTAAGGGAACTTTAAAACAGCTAGTTTTCGCTCTGTTTACCTGGGAAAGACCAATAAACCATACCTGAGAGTTATCCAAACCTGGTTCCAAGTCCTGGTTCCGTGTTCTCTAATGTGTAGCTGTAGAACCTGGTCCCCATTTTCTGTCCTTGCCCACTTTCTTGCTTCCTCCCCCAACCAGTGACAATATCTCGCAAATAGAGGTGGCTCTCATAAACCTGACTGACTACCTCTGGACCTAATGCCCCAAAACTCCAAAGGCCAAGGGCACCATGGCACAGCACGATATCAACTCCTCCAGCCTCATCTCACAATACAGAACACATACTCTTGAGATTTCCTGGAATACATATCCGATGCAGCCCTATGTACAATTTACACAAACTATGCGATAAGCATCCAGTTCCTTGAGGACTCTCAACTCACTGGGTCATTCATTCCCTGCTTCAACCGTGCTCTGTCAAATTCTCCTTTTCTGATTCTGTAACTTCCTGGTCATTCTATTAAACCCTAACCCAGTCCAGTCCAGGATCAAAAGTTTGAACATGCCCTCTGGTTCAAAGCATTACCACATCCTTGGGCACCACCAGAATCTGGATTTGTAGTTCTGGGAGCACGGAGTTGGGAGGGAAGTGGTCCCTTTGCTCCTCTCTCCCTTCTGAGTGCATCTTCCTCCAGGCTTGGGCAGACGGGACACCAAGGAAAGTTATCTGGAGGTGGTAAAGCCTGACATCTAGGTGAGTAAGGGCAGGAAGCCAAGATCCGGAGCAGAACATGGCATTTTGTGGGAAGTGCACATTATTGCCTATGCCAGGAGCACAGCGTCCACGGGGACACAAGGTTCACACGGCAGGCACGGAGACCTCTGCCAACTTTTCAGAGCAGAAACATAGTTAAGCAGTAAAAACATTGTGAAGTTTTCCATATAAATACTGAAATGCGTCACGGTTCTATTTTTGTCTTCTGATGCTATAAAAATGTACTTTTTTATAAAAACAACTTTAAGGCAAAGGAAAACCATAAACACTTATTCATGATAATCTACAAGTTTGTCTTCTCTTCGTAATTGATTTTATGTATTTGTCTGCTTGTTTATTGTATTTGAATATCATTGATGCACAATGTTGCATTAGTTTCAGGTGTACAACATGGTGATTCAATGCCTCTATATGTTATGCTGGGCTGACCACGAGGGTAGCTCCGATCTGTCACTGTACAACACCATTTCAGTGTTACTGACTTTATTCCCTGTGCTGTACCTTTCATCCCCGTAACTTATTTAATCCATAACTGGAAGCCTGTACCTCCTGCTCCCCTTCACCCATTTTGTCCACCCCCCATCCTCTTCCCTCTTAGATTCAACCTCTTGCACCTATATTCCTCTTCATGTTAATACTTGCAAAGCTTTTCACTGTTTGATGCACACAATTTTGTACTCATCTCCACTTGATCAGTATTTCAGGTATGATTGCTTGAGGTTTATCTTTTTCTTATTTCTACTGTTTGAAAATTTTCTGAAATAAAAGTGGGTGTTAGCGTATTTTTCCAGAAACATCTCTAATAGTTCACCAGGAGAGTGAAGGTATGGTGCTAATGGAAGTAGTGTAGAAACAACAGAGCATTTTATCATTGTAGTAATTAATTCATGTGATGTGAAAATATAATTAGAGAATGAAGCATCTGCAAACCAGGATCCTGTGCATGACCAGAATTGTAAAAATGCGTATCAAATTTTTTAAAAAGTTGATATCTGGGAAAATGTAATTTCGATGTAAAAGAAAAAATTTTTAAGGCAAATCCCAAGGTTTTAGAAAGACTTTTGTGCTTCCCATTTTCAGTGATTAGTTTATAGCATTATAAAGATTGTGCACACAATTACCAGGCAGATTGTCCTCCCAAGAAAAATTCACTTGTAAACAGGGCTTACTCACTGCATAAGGAGTTTCTGATTAATAGATGGCTCTGGAAATTTTCAGAAATCATGAAAAGGAGAATGCATTTGAAACCTTGTAATATTAGAGCCAATACTACATAGGTATTGCTGACAAATTATCTTCTGCTCAATTAAGTTATGGTCAGCAAAGTAGGCTTTGCTTGAAATTAATAGCTGTTTATTTCCTAGGAAACAGAATTTATGATTAAGAAGGCATGATAAGTAAATGTTGTCTAGGTATAGAGGAAGTTTTTGGTATTGCTAGAAATTACCATGAAATTTAAAGAGAAGGACTTCAAGGTGTGAGCTCCTAAATCAGTTCTTACCAAAATGTGCAAGTTCAAACTCAAATCATTTAAACAATAAAGATTTAGAAAACTTAGAGCCTTACGAATGAGATCAATATTTATTCAATGTGTTCAATAAACTAAGCTTAGATTGGCTGAGATATATGCAGAATCATCGAAGATTATTTTAATTAAAAAGAAGCTCTTAAGTTTTAGCAGGGCTGAAGATATGACTGACAGCATCTTACACAATACAAAACTTATCTGCTGTAAATCAAAATTAATATTACTAACATTGTGGCCAGGCTGCATTATCATAAAGTGTGAGTAGAAATTTTAATGGGGTTGAATTGTAATGAATTATAGAGAGGAGGAGGGCCAAACGTACGTATACATGCTTTCAACATATCTTTTAGTCTTAACAGTAATGATATCTTATGAGGAAATAAAAGACTCAAATGCTCTCAGACTGTTCTTTGTATATTCCATGTATATTAATGGATATATACGTACATACACGTATATGGGTTGGGAGGGAGCATTAGCAAATATTTTTAAGGAAAAAGAAGATAATGTTAAGGTTGGGCTGTACTTCTTCAAACACACAACACTGGGTGGTACCTTATGAAGAATCAGTAACTTGGGGCACCTGGGTGGCTCAGCCGGTTCAGCATCTGCCTTTGGCTCAGGTCATGATCTCAAGGTCCTGGGATCCAGCCCCGTGGTGGGTTCCCTGCTCAAAGGGGAATCTGCTTCTCCATCTGCCCCTTCCCCCTGCTTATGTGTGCTCTCTCCCTCTGTCTCAAATAAATAAAAAACAAATCTTTTAAAAAAATCAAGAATCATTAACTTTATTAATTTAATTGAACTGACAGAGATTATGGTCACATCCCAAGTATTTCGGGATCTATGGATAGATTTTCTTTTTGTTTTCCTTTTTTATGTTCAAAATGAGAAGCAATGTACCATTTTCATTATCTAATAAGAATAACAGATACAGCAAAATCACTTGGAGGTAGGGTAAAGAAATGATGTCAAAAATAACCTCTGAGAGTTTCAAAGTTGAACTGTTTCTCTTCAGAATAAAAGAGTTTAAAGGAAAAAATATATCATGGTGGTGCTTCTCCCCAACCACGCCATCAGTAAAAGGGTAGAAATTTTAAAGGCCTTTGCCGAAGACTGAATGTCACTTTACTAAATTGAAATATAGGATTTTTAGAGACTGAATTTGGCAAAAGGAGACAAATTTTAGAACTATTTTTAAAAAATAGATGAGCTGGGAGGAGCAAGATAGCGGAGGAATAGGAGACCTAAATTTCGTCTAGTCCCAGGAATTCAGCTAGATAAGGATCAAACCATTCTGAACACCTAAAACTCAACAGGAGATCAAAGAAAAGAATAGCAACAACTCTCTGAACAGAAAAGCGACCACTTTCTGGAAGGTAGGACGTGCGGAGAAGTGAATCCGAGGCGATATTCGGGAGGATAGATGGCGGGGGAAGGGGCCTCCATGGGTCGCTTCTGGCAAGTGATAGAGCCGCGGAGCACAAAATCGGAACTTTTAGAAGTCTGCTCCACTGAGGGACGTCGCTCCAGGGGCTAAGCAGGGGGTGGGACCCTTGCGGGGACAGTGTGGTCTCAGGACCCTCGGGGTCACAGGAAGACTGGGGGTGCCTGAATGTGGCAGAGCTCCCAGGTATCAGAGCAGGGAAGCCGGCTGCAGAGACGGAGCCGAGGCACGGGCTCTCAGCTTGGGGTTGCCATAAACCGTGATCTGCAGCACAGTCGGGCCACTGCTCCTCCAGCAGGGACCCAACAAGCAGCAGATCCGGGGACACTCCCCATCCTCCCCCGGGAGGAGCGGTGCGGGAGCGCACCGCAGGGATCTGCTGGGTGTGGAGACTCCACCCGGCGGTCGGGTGCCAGAGATAGAAACGCGCGGTCACAGGCCGGGTGAGCACAGAGTGCGGCCGGAGACCGGAAGACGGGAGTGACTGACGGCTTTTCTCTGGGGGCTCACTGAGGAGTGGGGCCCCGAGTTCTCGGCTCCTCCGGGTGGAGATTGGGAGGCCGCCATTTTCACTCTCGGCCTCCAAAGCTGTACGGAAAGCTTGCAGGGAACAAAAGCTCCGGAGAGCAAACCCGAGCAGATTACTTAGCCCGGACCAGGCAAGGGCGGGGCAATGAAGCCTCCCGCAAAGACATTTGGGAACCACGGCAACAGGCCCCTCCCCCAGAAGATCAGCGAGAACAGCCAGCCAAGACCAAGTTTACCGATCAATGAGAACGGCAGAACTCCAGCGCTAGGGGAATACTGCACATAGAATCCATGGCTTTTTTACCATGATTCTTTAGTCTTTCAAAGTTAATTTTTTTAATTCTCTTTTTTTTATTTTTCTATTTCTTTTTAATTTTTCTTTTTCCCTTTTCCAACCAACATTTTATCAATCCCTTTTTTAAAAATCTTTTTTATTTTTCATTTTTAGAGCCATATTCTATCCCTTCATTGTAGTTAACCATATTTTTTGTATATATACAAGTTGTTCTCTCTTTAAAATTTTGGGATACAGTTTCTTCTAACAGACCAAAATATACCCTAAATCTCTAATGTATGGATTTGTTCTAGTCTCCTGCTGGATCATATTCTCTCCCTTTTTTTTTTTTTTTTTAAATTTCTCTTCTTTCTTTTTTCAACCAACTTCTTATCTTATCAATTCCTTTTATAAAATCTTTTATAAGTTTCATCATTACAGTTATATTCCAACCCTTCATCATATTTACCGTTATTTTTGTACATATGTAAGTTTTTCTTTCTTTAAAATTTTGGGAGGCAGTTTCTCCTAATAGACCAAAATACACCCAAAATCTAGTGTGTGGCACTGATCTATTCACCAGCCTGATCATATTTGATCAATTTGATCATATTCTTTTTTTTTTCTTTCTTTCATTCCCTTTCTTTTCCCCCTGGTTTCGGATCTCTTCTAATTTGTTTAGTGTATATTTTTCTGTGGTCATTGTTACCCTGTTAGCATTTTGTTCTCTCATTCATCTATTCTTCTCTGGACAAAATGACAAGACAGAAAAACTCACCTCAAAAAAAGAACAAGAAGCAGTACCGACTGACAGGGACCTTATCAATTAGACATTAGCAAGGTGTTGGAACTATAGTTCAGAATGATGATTTTAAAGATACTAGCTGGGCTTGAAAAAAGCATGGAAGATATTAGAGAAACCCTTTCTGGAGAAATAAAAGAACTAAAATCTAACCAAGTCAAAATCAAAAAGGCTATTAATGAGGTGCAATAAAAAATGGAGGCTCTAACTGCTAGGATAAATGAGGTAGAAGAGAGAATTAGTGATACAGAAGACCAAATGATGGAGAGTAAAGATGCTGAGAAAAAGAGAGATAAACAACTACTGGATTAGGAGGGCATTATTCGAGAGATAAGTGATACCATAAGATGAAACAATATTAGAATAATATAATATAATATAATATATAATATATATATAATAATATATAATATAATAATAATAGGATCCAACAGTACATTAAAAGGATTATTCACCATGACCAAGTGGGATTTATTCTGGGCTGCAAGTTTGGCTCAACATCCGCAAATCAATCAATGTGATACAATACATTAATAAAAGAAAGAACAAGAATCATATGATCCTCTCAATAGATGCAGAGAAAACATTTGACAAAGTACAGCATCCTTTCTTGATTAAAACTATTCAGAGTGTAAGGATAGAGGGTACATACCTCAATATCATAAAAGCCATCTATGAAAAACCCACAGTGAATATCATTCTCAATGGGGAAAAACTAAGAGCTTTTCCTAAGGTCAGGAACCAGGCAGGGATGTCCACTATCACCAATTCTATTCAACATAGTACTAGAATTCCTAGCCACAGCAATCAGACAACAAAAAGAAATCAAAGGCATCCGAATCAGCAAAGAAGAAATCAAACTCTCACTCTTTGCAGATGATATGATACTTTATGTGGAAAACCCAAAAGACTCCATGCCAAAACTGCTAGAACTCATAGAGGAATTCAGTAAAGTGGCAGGATATAAAATCAATGCACAGAAATCAGTGGCATTCCTATACAAAAACAACAAGACAGAAGAAAGAGAAATCAAGGAGTCGATCCCATTTACAGTTGCACCCAAAACCGTAAGATACCTAGGAATAAATCTAACCAAAGAGGCAAAGAATCTGTACTCAGAAAACTATAAAATACTCATGAAAGAAATTGAGGAAGACACAAAGAAATGGAAAAATGTTCCATGCTCATGGACTGGAAGAACAAATATTGTGACGATATCAATGCTACCTAGAACAATCTGCACATTTAATGCAATCCCTATCAAAATACCATCCACTTTTTTCAAAGAAATGGAACAAATAATCCTAAAATTTGTATAGAACCAGAAAAGACCCCAAATAGCTAGAGGAATGTTGAAAAAGAAAAGCAAAGCTGGTGGCATCACAATTCCAGACTTCAAGCTCTATTACAAAGCTGTCATCATCAAGACAGTATGGTACTGGCACAAAAACAGACACATAGATCAATGGAACAGAATAGAGAGCCCAGAAATGGACCCTCAACTCTATGGTCAACTCATCTTCGACAAAGCAGGAAAGAATGTCCAGTGGAAAAAAGACAGTCTCTTCAACAAATGGTATTGGGAAAATTGGACAGCCACATGCAGAAGAATGAAACTGGACTGTTTCCTTACACCACACACAAAAATAGACTCAAATGGATGAAAGACCTAAATGTGAGACAGGAATCCATCAAAATCCTAGAGGAGAACACAGGCAGCAACCTCTTTGACCTCAGCCGCAGTAACTTCTTCCTAAACACATTGCCAAAGGCAAGGGAAGCAAGGGCAAAAGTGAACTATTGGGACTTCATCAAGATAAAAAGCTTTTGCATAGCAAAGGAGACAGTCAACAAAACCAAAAGACAACTGACAGAATGGGAGTAGAAATTTGCAAGTGACATATCAGATAAAGGGCTAGTATCCAAAATCTATAAAGAACTTAACGAACTCAACACCCAAAGAACAAATAATCCAAACAAGAAATGGGCAGAAGACATGAAGAGACATTTTTCCAAAGAAGACATCCAAATGGCCAACAGACACATGAAAAAGTGCTCAACATCACTCGGCATCAGGGAAATCCAAATCAAAACTTCAATGAGATACCAACTCACACCAGTCCGAAAGGCTAAAATTAACAAGTCAGGAAACGACAGATGTTGGCGAGGATGTGGAGAAAGGGGAACCCTCCTACACTGTTGGTGGGAATGCAAGGTGGTGCAGCCACTCTTGAAAACAATATGGAGGTTCCTCAAAAAGTTGAAAATAGAGCTACTGTACAACCCAGCAATTGCACTACTGGGTATTTACCCCAAAGATACAAATGTAGGGATCTGAAGGGGTACATGCACCCCAATGTTTATAGCAGCAACGTCCACAATAGCCAAACTATGGAAAGAGCCAAGACGTCCATCAACAGATGAATGGATAAAGAAGATGTGGTATATATACACGATATTGTATTGGGAATATTATGCAGCAATCAAAAAATAAATAAAATCTTGACATTTGCAACAATGTGGATGGAACTAGAGGGTATTATGCTAAGTGAAATAAGTCAATCAGAGAAAGACAAGTATCATATGATCTCACTGATACATGCAATTCATAATCTCAGGAAACAAACTGAGGGTTGCTGGAGTGGTGGGGGGTGGGAGGGATGGGGTGGCTAGGTGATAGACATTGGGGAGGGTATGTGCTCTGGTGAGTGCTGTGAGTTGTGTAAGACTGATGAATCACAGACCTGTACCTCTGAAACAAATAATACATTATCTGTTAAAAAAAAAAAAGAAGAAGAAGAAGAAGAAGGTAGTAGGAAGGGAAAAATGAAGGGTGGGAAATTGGAGGGGGAACGAACCATGAGAGATTATGGACTCTGAGAAAGGAACTGGAGGTTTTAGAGGGGAGGGGGGTGGGGGGATGGGTTAGCCTGGTGATGGGTATTAAGGAGGGCACATACTGAATGGTGCACTGGGTGATATATGCAAACAATGAATCATGGAACACTACATCAAAAACTAATGTAAGATGACTAACATAAAATAAAATAAAATAAAATAAAAACCTAATGATGTAATGTATGATGACTAACATAACATAAAAAAAAAAAAAAGAATGAGCCATTATATGTAGCAATGGCCAGAACAACCAAGAATTATACGTGATGCAAATTTAGTGCAAATCCCAGAACCCTAATTTTTCCTGCAATTTGAAAAGCTCAACTTTAGTGCGCCTGGGTGGTTGTCCTTGGGCATCTGCCCTCGGCTCAGGTCATGGTCCCAGGGTCCTGGGATCAAGTCCCACATCGGGCTCCCTGCTCAGCAGGAAGCCTGCTTCTCCTTCTCCCACTCCCCCTGCTTGTGTTCCCTCTCCCACTGTGTCTCTCTCTGTCAAATAAATTAAAAAATCTTCCAAAAAAAAAAAAAGAAAGAAAGAAAAGCTCAACTTTAGGGGTGCCGGGTGGCTCAGTCAGTTAAGCATCTGACTCATAATTTTGGCTTAGGTCATGATCTCAGGGTCAGCGGATGGAGCCCCCTGCCAGGACCGCCCCTCTCAATGGGGAGTCTGCTTGAGATTCTCTCCCTCTACCCCCTCCACTCATGAGTGTGCATGCTCACTCTCTCAAATAAATAAATAAATTTAAAAAGAAAAGAAAATCTCAACTTTATCTAAGATTGTTGATTCAACTGATTATGGCTATTTGTTTATTTAATGTGCCCCCCACATTCATGTTCCTCTTGCCTCCAAGCTTCCAGATACTGCATATGATTGGCCAAAGAAGGCAATACATTTTCTATTCTGTATTTCTCAAAAATACCCTTAGCATATAAGAGAAGATAGAAGCATTGGCTGGGCAGTGATGTTGGTAAAAAGTTGCTTTGTGTTCACGTGGATGACTGTACACACGCACACACACACACACACACTGAGCAGACCTGGAGAACTTCATGGCATTACGGGAAGGTTACCAGAGCACCTTACTGCACGCTCAGAGGTTATAGGTGATGCTGTACTAATTGAATCTTCTCTCTAGGAATTTTGCACCTTGTTCATGTTATCACGCTTTAAATTTCAAGCTTTAATTCAAGACCTAAGAGTGTTTTGAGTTGACAATGCCATTTGCAGGTTTGTTGGCACGGCCTGATGCTTAGTAACAGGATGGTTATGAAAATGTCTTCACATCATTCCCCCCGCAAAAAAAACTGTGTGAAAAGGGGTACCTGGCATCTGCTTTAAAGCTTCTCACTTGCTTGATTAATTTCTCCTCGTAGAGAGACCAATCACTCTGACTGGCAAGCAATTTACTCCCCTCCCAAACCTTGGAGTCCCACACTGCTTAAGAGCATGGCAAAATGAAAATATAGAGAGCTGGAGAGGTGAACGAGGATATAGCCCAGGAGCATGTGTTTATATATCAATAAGGAAGGTATGTGTGTTTCAGTTAAAAAATAAATATATTTTTTTACACACACAGACACACACGTAACAAAGAAAGTGCAACTCCCAGAAACTGAGACCTCAAGCCACACCTGAGAGCAGGTTCCTAGGCATTTACAGCAGGTGCATGGCACACAGTGTGTTTGTATGGTAGACCCTAACACCTGGTGAGAAGGCAGAAATAAAGAACTGGAATTTCATCACAATTTCAATTTGATAGACACCTTGTTTTTTGGGTTCTCCAGCATATTCCCAGTACCCAGACCAGTGCGTGGTATCCAACAGGCTCCCAATACATTCATTTGGAATGCCTAACTGGCATAGATAATTCATTACTGGAATGGTCGAAGGGAATACAATCAGTTAATTTTGGACTGAAATTGTTCAGTTGAAGTGGCCTTTTGGCAGTTGGGAAGGAAGGGAGAGACAGAGTTTGGTGGGAAAAGTTAGGGAGAAAGTATTTGAAATGGTAGAAATTATATATGTAAGCAAAAAAGCTATGTGGCATGGGAGGGCTAGCATGTGGGAGCAGTGTCTGCCTGAGATATTGAGAAACAATCTAGAGCTTAATAAGGGGGGGCGTGGGGGGAGGAAGAACCTTAAAAGCACCAAAAATCCATTTAAATTTGATTTATTAGCTACCTGCATGTTAATGAAAGATGGAAGAGAGGAACTAACTTGGTCTTACAAGCATCAAAAAAGGTGATACCTTGGATATAGAAATATCTTGAGAAAGGAATACAGTAGCTCAACAGAAGATAGTTTCACTAGTCCAAGAGTGAAAATATTTCAGACATGGAGAGAAGATTCATTTCGAAGATTTTATACAGAAAAAAAATCAGGCACAGTTTGTGTTAAAATGGATTTTAAATATAAAGGACATATGAATGAACCATATTCATTCCTTCATTTAATCAGATTTATTGAACATATATGATTGAATATAGCAGTAAACAAAGCAGAAAAAAAAAAAAAAAAACCTCACCATTTACTTTGCGGTTCATGGGCAACAACATGAAACCAAAAATATAAAATAAAATAAAATAAAATTAAATTAAATTAAATTAAATTAAATAAAAAGAGAACCATACAGTTCATAATGTTCTGTGCACTATGTGCACAGAGAGAAATAATGAGGTGGGGGCAGGGCAAAGGAGGTCAAGAGACTGTGATTTTATTTGCTGGCAGGTGCTCAGGGAAGGCCCCATCAAGAAGGTCACGTTTAAGACTTGAAGGAGGTTCTAAAGTCACATATGTTCTAGAGGGTTAGAGATACCATCACACTTACAAAGAATATAAATGGCATGAAGACACAGGGACAAGTAGAGCTTATAACCTTTGTTTTAAAAATTGAATTTTTTTTCTCTGTAAAATCTAATTTAGTGATACATTCAGATAACCTGGGGGAAGTATTTTTTTTTTCCTCATGCCATATTAGAGCACTGAGGATAGTAACGATTCTCAGTGTCTTTCTCATTGACTTCTTTTTACAAATATCTCTTTCAGTTCATCAAATGCCTGCTAAGCACTACATTTGTTGGGAGCTATAAGGATAAGTGAGTTTCAAACCGTGATGCCCCTAGAAGGATGGGTAGCAGGGCTTACAAAATTGGAGTGAGATATTAATACAATAATATAAAACAAAGGTCACAGAAATGCAGCAGAGAGAGAGAGAGAACGGTCACTTAGGAAGAGTTGAAAATGGACCATGGGACACTATGAGGTGTCTGTCTGCAGTGGGTGGGATTCTGAAAGATCTAGATGTAGGCTGGGTGCCTCACCTGGAAGCTGTTATAGGAGCAAAGGAAAAGTCAAAGCTTATTTGCAGATCTGTTTAGGCAGGAGCATGAAGCACAACATATGAAAAGAACCTGCAAAAAAAAAAAGATTTTTTTCTAGTCACATACTAAGAATGAAAAGCAATCGATTTGTTCTTTGGGCAGGCTTTTAAAAATCCTCAGCACCTCCTGTCTCCAGCTTGGTGGAGAACAGCTATGTGACTGCAAGGTGTCTGGTTCCTCCCCTCCACAAGGGGCCTGGTGCTCCTGAAAGTCCCTCGGGTTCGAAGATTTCACTGGCCCTACTGCCAAATGTCACATTATCGTTGACAATTCCAGAAGTAGTATTTATAACTTTAAAAATTATAGACGGCCATTCCCCCAATCATCAGCCTTCTATTCTCCCATTTCAAATTCTCTAAGACCGCGCGCTGATATCTTTTTACTTCAAACTGACAACTGCTTTTATTTTCTTACAGTGCTTATTCTTGAGACTTCCCTCCTGTGTAAGTGAAGTCCCCCTGTGTTCTCATTTATTTCATCTTTCTTTTGAGTGCATTTCTGGTTGTGCTATTGAACCAAGGAGATTTGACCTAAATAAAGTGCCAATTTGGGAAAGAAACATGAGGAAAAGGGAGGAATGGTGACAGTCATAAATGATAATGAGCAAACGCAGTATTGGGGGGGACAGTTCAGTCTCTGCTTTAATTAAGCTGCATGCAAAAGGAACACCCTTATATTCTACTTTTCAGTATATCCTCTTCAAGCACATACACAGGGCCGATTACTGACTCTTTCAGAAAATGTTTTGAACACCGTATGGTTTTCAACTTCGTGAAGGTGGTTCTCCCTTTTTATTTTTCTTGAAAACTGAGAGTTACCAGTTGGTTTTTCATCACCAAATTTTCTGATTACAAAATAGCAAAAACAATAGCAAAATAGTACAGTTTTGGGGCAAGGATGACATTTTCTCCTTAATGAGAAACCCACGAGTCACAGAAGCATTGACGGTCCTGTGACTTACAGACACCCTCAGAGGGTCCCCAGGTTGGGTGGCTCCCATTGCTTGAAAAGTCAAATGACGCAGTTCTTTAAAAAAATTTTTTAAACACAATAGGATTTAGCAATTGCATGTCTGGGTAACATGCCCGAAAGAGTTGAAAGCAGGGTCTTAGATATTTATACGCCCATATTCATAGCAGCGTTATTCGCAACAACCACAAGACGGAAGCAACCCACGTGTCCATCGATGGATGAATAGATGAGCAAAATGTGACATATACATAGAACAGACTATTATTTAGCCTTTTGAAGGAAATCCTGACACAGGCTATAACACATCGTGCTAAGTGAAAGAAGCCAGACAGAAAATGGACAAACAGTACACGATTTCACTTACGTGAGGGACTTGGACTAATAGGAAGCAGAAAGTGGTTGCCAGGGGCTGGGGGCGGGGGAAGATGAGGAGTTACTGTCTAATGGTGTAGAATTTCAATTTGGAAAGATGAAAAAATCCTGGAGTAGACAGTGGGGACGGTTGCGATAAGTTTCATGTTATGTGTATTTACGGCAACACAGAGAAAATAAGACAAGTTCAACTCATCCTCCTGGAAGATGATAGAGCTTGTGTTCTGCCAATCGCGTCTCGTGCCGCATTGTGGTTGTTACATCGGGTAAATATAGAGACTGGATAAATCATTCGTTGGACAGCCCTGAGAGACAGCTCTGTCAGGTGAGGTGCTCCAGTCACATATCTGGCTGCTGAGAAGCCCTATCAGGATGTTTTGACTCATTACCCTGAGCCTTCATCAGCTGATGAAACTAATTTTTTTTCATCAGCTGATTAAGATTCAAGATAATGAGTCAAAACATGCCAGTAGTAATTCCCAACAGTGTTGAAGACAGGATGTTAACTTTTCCACACACATATATGCTCGCAGACAGCCACGAGATGAACCAACGCAGCCTACCGCATACGGAAAAGTTCATTTCATTACTCGAAGGGGTGGCAATTGCCCCCCACAGCTAAAGGAGAGAAACAAAAAAATAGCTGACCAGACAATTGAGTTGAATGCTAATAATTTTCATACGAAGAGAGAAATCGCATGACATTAACTCATGGGAGGACACAACTGGAGGAAAGAAAAGAGAAATCACACAGGAAATTGCCATGCACAAATTTGAACGGATTCTAGGAAAACCCAAATTCCAAATGCTTTGTGCTTCCTCCTGAATCAACAAATGCACTTCAGAGTGTTTTTGATGGCAACTGTATCTAAGCTCAAAGTTCCAGGAATTTTCCACAACTGTTCTGCATTCTGGGGGCCTTTTGTCTGACTACAGAATATTGAGTTTTACCAACAAAAGCATTTGATTGAATACTATCCCCCTTAATATCAGATATATATGTATTTTAAATTCCATTAGGCCTCCATTGGGAAACCACCTAATATTTGGAATGCATTGCTTAATGTGCTAACTGATCTTATTTGCGTGTGGGGCTCAGTGTCAGAGAGACCAGAAGCATAGTGACAGTTATTGCTGTTGAAAGGATTCTAGAAGGGGTGTGAGCGGAATGGTTAATGGGCCAGGAGTCAAGGGACTTAAGTATTTCCTAAATCTAGTAACAGGCCAGCATTCCAAAGGCCGAGGAAGATCCGACATCAAATCTTATACGTATCAGCCTAGGTTTATCTCTTTCAGTAGTTCGAGTAAATCAACTTATAAGATCTGCTAAGCCAAGTGCCCCTTTAAAAATATAATAAATGTTAAAACATGGCAGGAGCTAGTCTCAATGGCAAAGTGAAAGCAAACAGTTTACTCTGAGAACAAACAATGGCTCTGATCCTAATTCTTTGAATTGCAACAACTGAGAAGTCATGCTTTTAAATGCAAGAGTCAGAACAGCAAAGGGCCCGTGTTCTCCTGTGCACCATTAAGGAACACTTCTACCTACAGCCCCACTGTTGATGGCAGCCTCTCTGAAAGCCTTCTTGTGGGAACACTTTGTCAGAATTTTGTCTGAGGTTTTGGGGGAGGGAGAAGCATAGTGCTAAAAAGATGAAAACATTCTCTTTTCTTTTATGCTTCCTCCCCCCAACAACCCCCCCCCCCCCGGAATTCCTTCCTGACTGCTGTATTTCTGCTGTTTTTCTGCCTGTCACTTGCAGGAGACACCATCACTCAGCTTATTAGGAAGGCATCCCTCCTACTATTGTTCCAGATAAAATGTGCTGCTTTGAGGTACCACCTCTAAGAGACCAACTTACGCACGCGTTCAGTGAGGGCCTTAATTGATGCACAATTTACTACACGAAGCCAAACTTTGCTTGGATAAGCTGAAATGTTATGTTGAGGAAGAGCCCTTTCCATGGTTCTACGGGCTTGTCTTTTCATTGGGGGCCTACTTTTACTAACTGTATAATTGGTGGCACGGTTCTTCCATCATAAACATTGTTATCAGTTAATTAAACTTGAAATGCAGCTTTGTTCCACAACATGTTTTGTCAGATTGTTTTCCTTATTTATTTATCATCATAAAATTTTACTTGGTGACTGGCAGCTTCTCAGCCCTCCAATAATAATATAAATCAAAACATAAGATTTTAGTCTTCGTGCAATTTCCTTTTGGTCTGAAAATATGAAACCAGATGTTTTTGGCATGCTAAAGATGCTTTTCATCTTTTTTTAGATTCTTTCAGTGCAGTCAAAGTAAATGCATTTTTAAAACCAACTTATGAAAGTTAAATTCCCTTTGTTCATCTTAGAGTAGTCTGGTTTGCATTGATGCAGTGGCATTGAGAGACCTTTTAGATAACATACTGAATTTCTTGGAGGAATTACACATGTGGAGCTGAAAGCTCAAAGGGCAGCAGAAATTGTATTAATAGCAGATCAGAAGACCATGAACCGTGATTCACCAGAGAGTCCTACCGAGCAGCATGCCTAAAGGTGGAAGTTCAAGTTGGCCAACAACCAATGTGATCTTGACTCTCTCTATATTATTGGGGTGAGGTGCCTAATTTGTTCACATAGTTATCACATACTTGTTCCAGCTTGAAAATGTGGGGCCCATGAAAGCATGGCCGTTGGAATTTCCTGTGACAGTGAATCTCATTTCGGGAGATATTACCATCTATCTCAGCCTAAGGCTATCACTAAAGCATCTAAACATTCCCAGATGGAACCTCCTTCACTGATATTAGAGGGATTTGGTGTTACTGGAGAGATGTGGGGTCAGTAAATAGGAGCAGGAATAGAGTGGCACATAGGCTAATTTCATTTGTACGTAGCCTCAGATTGCCATTATGTCCTTAGGCTATTTTGTGGTTTGGGTCTTGGAACCGTCAGGACAGACTGAAATATTTTGGGGTCTTGGTGGGGCGGTGTATGGAATTATTTACAATCAGCTTTGCTATCTAAGCTTTGATGTGGTTTGCCCCATCCTCAGCCCCCAGCTTCATTGCATAAATTCCATGGCCCGATGCACCGGACACTTCTACTTTTTTTACCACTGCCCCTGATGATCATAGCAATGTGTATTTGTGGAGAGTAGAACTCCCCTGCATTTACTCTGCTTGATTTTTAAGCAAGCTTGCCCAGAGGCAACACTTTTCCACATATTCAGATTTTATGAACTTCCTTATTACTCACTGCGGTTGACTTCCCATCCCCAACAACCCCCTGAATTCCCTGGGTCAAAAGTCAGTAGTGATCCCTTAGTAGCCAAACACAATGTCTTCTTTCAATGACATTGGCCTCTGGACATGGACCTCTTCCTTCCCTTCTCTTGGCTTAAACAAAGTAAGCTCTCTTGGTTCTCCTGTTTCTCTTACCTTCCTTCCCAATACTCTCTGCTTCTTCCTCTTTCTCTGCCTGACTCTGAGCATTATAATCTGCACCATTTGACCTTTCCTCTTCTTCCTTCTTCATTCCTTATAATTTTCTGGGTGTTACATTGACTCCCATGACCATTTGTGTGCTGATGTCACCCATAATTCAAGCTCTCAGCTTGCTCCTATGCTGAACAACCCAGTATCTAACCTACCCGGTAGAAATGCAGACAAATTCAGCATAAAAACCTCATCTTTACCCCCAAATCACTGTTTTTCCTAAACAGTTAAGCCTAATTACTATCACCCAAACATCCAAGCCAGAAACCTGTTGCCTACATATACCTTTACATAGATTACCCCATATCTACTCATCACAGACTTCGAATCTACCTTTTTATTTTTTTTAAATTTTCCAATTCACTGTGTGAATAGTAAAAACAAAACAAAACTCCATTTAAAGTAATTAGGGAATATTTGGTTCTCTGGATCTATTTTTGGATAAAGATTCTTGCCATGCTAATTTCAAATCACATGACATAAACCACGACCTTCTCACCAGTTTGACCTTGAGGGACAAAGAAAATGGAAAATGAGATACAAGTTTAACAAATAAAGGGAGGAAAATGGCAAAGAAAAAAAAAAGACAGGAGGATAAGAGAAAAGGCATTTCCCAAACCATTTTTTTCCTATTTTCTTATTTTTGAGAATGGTACTGAAATCTCTTTCATTAGTCAAGTCAGGTGGGTTTTTCTGTTTTGTTTTGTTTTGTTTTTTTCCCCTTATTTCCTCTTTTTCTTCTCAGGTCCTAGGTACATTTACAGTGTTATGGTTTCTACTTTCCTAGCATCTTCCATAGGCATTCCCACTGCCACTGACTCATTTCATGTCCTCACTGCATCACTAATCTACCGTTGTTATGTGCCAATCTTTTTCTTATTGACCTTGGTGGACTTTCTAAAAACAAAAGCTGCTTAAAATCCTTTGATGCTGCCTCATTACTGTCAAGTCAAAATCCTCACTTCTTAGTGACATGATCAGAGCCCCGTCATCTCCTTGGTGTTTATTTCTCTGCCTTTTCTTTGGCACCCAACATTTAGGTGTGTTGCATGGTCTATGTTCTTCAAGTGCCATCTGATTCCCACCCCATCTTTACTAATGCTCTCTTGATGTTCTTCCCTCCCTCATCATCCTCTAACCCCTGCCCAGGGAGCTAAACGCCATGACTTAGCTATAGTATCATTTGCCCCAATTCTCTCCCACTGCTCAGGTAGAACTAACCCAACCCTACTTTTCTTTATTTTTCCTTAAGCAACTTTTACCATCTCCCATCTCTCAGCATCTGTAGCACCATAGGATGCCATTCTGTATGTAGTCTCATGAACTAGACCATAACTCTTGAAGTTCCAGAGCTGTTTCTGGCCTGTTGGTGTTCTAGTTCTTAGCACAGTGACTGGCACTTAGTAGACCAGGACAATATAGATCAGGGTGCCCATTCTGACTAGCCATGAGAACGCCACACCCTATTTTCCATCCTCTGTTCTTGGAGTTTTGATCCTGGCTCTACCACCTACAGGCCAGCATAACCTCTCTATGTTTCTATTGCATCTTCTGTCAAATGATGATAACATAACACACCTAAAAGCATTGATGAAATAATAATAATTTAAAAAGCACAGTGTGTCAAATGTTTAACACAGTGCCTCATGTGCAGTAACTCTTTAAGGAATGCTGTCATCAGCTAATCCATATGTGCTCATTAAGTGAAGAAATTGTTAGAAAAAGTATAAGAGGATATCAAGATCTATCAGTTCCCTGAGATTAAGAATCATGCCTTGAGTTTATTGGGGCTTTGTTGTTGATTATGATGATGATGATGATGATAACAACGATGATGATTTGTTAATTTTTGGTCCATAGTCTCAGCACAATGTCAAACTCAAAATAAGAATTACATACATGTAGTTGAATGCTAGATCAAAAAGATAATATGTAGGCAAGTTCAAATTTGGGGAGGGGATAAGCACAAAGGGAAATTAAATCAGGTGGGAGAGACAGCTAAGCACAGTGCCCTGAACCCAGTAACCTATGAGCCTCTGAGTGAAGCAGTCACTATTCTCATGATACACAACAGAGAGCAGACTTCAGAATAATGCATTGAATAAGGTAGTGGTAGGAGAGTCTTAATGGTCGCTATCTTTGCTCCTTTTCTTCATTATCATTATTTGAATCTTTTATCAAAATTTTACAATTGTGCATTAATTATCATAGCATATCTCAGGGTTGCTGTTACCTCTTTACCTCTTGGTAGATGTATCCAGATTCCTGCTTCCATAAAATCCTTGCTAAGTGCCCCCTTTTCAAAGATTAAATCCCTCCCTTGTTAATGAGGTCATTTCTGTTCGTAGATGAAGGAATTTTAAGAACTGAGCTCTAAATCTGCTTTCAGATTTCAGAAAGTCACTAAGAGGACCTCTACGCCCTGATCATGTTTAAATTAGTCTTCTAGCAAACTTTATTGTGCACCTACTGTGAGTAGGAGAGCAGAACCATATTTCCTGCTAAATAAATTAAATACGACTTGTTTGAACTGCATTAATAAATTTGAGTCATGTTATAGGATAGCCGTGGGAAACTTCCGAAACCTTCTTGATCTCACTATGAAATATATTTATTGTCTTCTCATTGGAAGCAGACTCCTTAGCAGGCTTCTCATTGGAAGTGGGCAAATTGAACAAAGGTCAACTGCAAACCTACCTAATACTGCGTAGATTATTTGTCTCTCTGACCTCCGGTACCTGCCCCCTCCTTTTCCTCTGTTGCACAGTGGGCTACTGAAAACTACATTTCCCAGAATGCCTTGCTCATTGGTTTCCTGTTAGTTTCAGCCAAAGGAAAGTGGCAGGATATTAGCTGGGCAGGTAGAGGGAAAGTGAAGCCATAGTATTTCTACCTTGTTTCTGTTTTCAGAAGCTTCTCCGGCAGTGGCTTTGCCTCTACCAGAAGTCTGTTCCCACAAAACATGCCTGTCTTCCAAGGACCCGCCCTTAGGACCGGGCACGTGGTCCATGGTGGTACATACCTCCTCTTTCACTCGGCCTCTCCAAATCTTTGTGGTGGTAGCCACTTCCTGCAGGTGTTAATCTCTGGATTGTTTCACTTACCCCTATTTTCATCTTCCAACACCTGTGTAATTTGCTTTTGTATTAGACTCCTATAATAAAGCACCAGGGCATGAGATGTTTTCCTGACAAACCCTGACTAACAGAGCCAAAGTTACCCTACACAGTCTTTGTCGTGCACATGGGGTATCTCTTCTTGGTTGCACTTTCAGAGTAAGCTACCTTGCTACAAGCTCTTCAGAGACCACCTTTAATCCTGTCAGAGAAAGGCTTCAGACTGTTTTTATTCTCCAACCAGTGGGTTTGAGAGTCTCTTTGTTAAGGGCCCACTGAGGTATGCTAGATTGCAATTGCTAAGAAGGAGCTAGCAATGTGCAGACTGCCTGGAGCCTTGGCTTATGACGGTCTCTTCTGGAAGGTGGTTTCTCTGTGAAGAAATATTGTTTTTAATGTGACATCTTTTGGCAAAATAATGTCATCATCTGCCTGAGTTTTTCTCAGCAATATTGTGGAAGGGTGTTCAGCATTTTCATCACAGACTGCATAACCTTCAGGAAGGAAAATAAACATCTAAAGAAAATTCACTCACATATTTGTTGGAGGCCATCAGATATCAAGACCTGGATCACCAAAGGAGGGAACTCTATATTGGTTATCATTGGTGAATTATAAATGTTGTGTTTGGGTTTTTTTTTTTTTAATAGTCAACTAACCACCTTGTCTTTGGTCTTACCTGTGTCCAGGTAATTTTCAATGCTGCTGAAAGAGTGTTCACTCCAAAAACCAAATTTGATCATGGCGCTTAAAACCTTTATTGGATTTTTATAGCTTTCAGGATGAAAGCCAAATATTCTAGCTGGTGCTTCAAATATGTAGTTCCTACCTTTCTGTGTGGTCACCTGCCTGCTACTTCTGCCCCACTGTTGTTCCCTCTGGAAGCCACAAGTACCCAAAATCTGCCATAATCTTTCATAGACCAACACTTCTGTGTTTTGTGTTCTGTCTATAATAGGCTTCTTCCTCCTTTCCTTTTTTCCCTGACTGACCCCTTGTACTACTCAGGCTCTGCTGATAAGCCACCTAAAAACCTCTATCTCTTCCATCCCTCACCCTGTTTGGCTGAGGGGTCACCCCCCATGGGATTCTGTAGCATCTGCTGCAAATCCCTACACTTTATATTAGTACAGCGATCACTTGTCCACACGACCAGCTCTGCCACCAAACTAGCAATCTCATGGGTCAGAGCACTCTCTTACACTTCTTCCTTTTTGTCAATGCCCAACATGGGGTTTGGTTTACGTCAGACACTCAATACACATTCCCATCATCGATGCATAAGAGTTCCAGGTGCTCCACATTCTTACCAACTCTTAGTATTTCTACATTTTCTTTCCCTAAATTTTAGCCATACTAATAGATTTGTAGTGATATTCTATTGTCATTTTAATTTGCATTTCCCTGGAAACAAATGATACTGAAAATATTTTAACATACTCATTAACCACTCATAGAGTTTCTTTTGTCAAAGTTTCATTCGGATCTTTGCCCATTTTAATTTATGTTTATTTTTTATTACAGATTTCTAAGAGTTTAATGCACACAGTTTTGATAATTTGATAAGTGCAATTAATAAGTTGGTATTATATTAAATTTGTTAGAACTTCACAAGAGAACTTCTGTCACAGGGTCTATGGGGCGTTGGTTGATTTTAAATTTTTATAATGGGCAAGTATGCCATTATTATGAGTTTAATGAATCACTGACTTTAAAATAATCCTACATTGTATAGAAAGGGGAAATTCCAAATAATATCCGACTACAAAATATTGTTTAACATGTAGCACACATTTTATAATATACACATGATGAAATTTCAGGGCTTTTTTTTTAAGGGAGGAGCAAAATATAAGTGAGAATCACAAAATAATGTACTTCTTTAGAAAATAAAATTCACTCTAACTAAAAATGTTCCTCCCTCATTTTAGCAAAGTGCACAGTGGGAAAACATGACACTAACCATTTTCATTTGTTCTAATAAACACACACCTATCCATGAAAGGAATTTGGATCTAAATTATTATTTTTTTTTTATAGGGAACGGGTCTGTTTCTCATGGATTCTGAACACACCACACAGATAACAGAATTGGTCCTTAATGTTTTGATCATTGCCAGAACAAGCACATTTCCGGATTTATTTATTTTTTTCCCCAAAGGTTGAGTAAGACATAACAAACGTTTCCTGCCATAGGCATGGCATGGTGGTAGGTCGGATACCTGGGTTATATAAATCTTTACACTGAACGTTTATGACATTTCAACTTAGAAGTTCATTCAGTTTGATGACTGAGGCAGCAGGCAATTATGACATTAAACAGTTCACAGACCTTAACCCCAGACCCAAATGGTTTAATATTTTTAATGGCTGACTCTGCCTCTCCCGATGTGCACAGACCAAAGCAGAGTTTAAAACCCTCACCCATCTTAATTGCCCCTGCTTTGTTGCAAGCACCACTGACTGCCTTCTAGTTCCAAATGTCTTCAGTTATTAAAAATTATCAATAGAAAGTAATAGAAAGTAATCCAGACTTACACTGGCGGTACAATTGGCCACATATGCCCTAGTGGAGCATAAAATAAGAAAGATCGTTACTATTACTACTGAAGTGTCATATAGAGGAACATACTTTAAAAGTGAATCACATTATGCCCGTTCAGTCAATTATTCTACTTGCAAAGACAAAGCTTCTTCTTAAAGATGACTTTCCTTTCCTAAGTAAAGACACAGTCATCTTAGATTCAAATGCAGACTGGAGTCTGAAGCTGCTACTCACCAGAGGAAATAGGTTGGGGAAAATATTAGATTTAAATAAAAGTCACATAGAATTTTGTTGTGATAAATATATTTGCACCCAATATGTCCTTTATTACTGAACTCGGTGCAATTGATAACTTGGCGTCATATTAAATTTCTATAATCTTCCCAGTTTCCTAATCTCGGAATTGATTTTCAGAACTGCTTGGTAAATATAATCACTATTGGTTCTAAACTCTAGATAACAGCTCTAGTCTTCCAGAAAGATGGCAGAAGATTTACAGCAACAATTATTAAGGCAGGTGGGGCTAGTGAATGTTCACTATCTTAAGAAATGCTTTTTACCATCATAAAAATTCCTTGACATGAGGGCTTGAAACACTTATTGGTTACATGCGATAGGCCACGTTCACACCAACTCTTTTATTCAAGGCTTGAAATATATTTTACTAGTCACAGTGATAGAAAGAACATTAAAGATATTTTGGTTAATTTATTCTTTCCTACCATCTGCAACATAAAGTCATTTTCAAAAAAGTATGGAATATTTTGCCTGTAGATACAGTTTCCTTAAAGAATTTTGACTGTATCTTGTCAATAGATTAACATAAAATTGAGTTGATATTTCTCAGAATCATTCTGTCTCATCCTTCCTAAGAAAAAAGGTCCCACTTCCAACCCAGCCACACTAGCGGTCACTACCCTAGCAACCATGTGCTGAATCCTTCAGATAAAAGCAAGCGAGCCTATGTTATTTTGTCAACACTGGTTGCTTATACTTTCTCGGAAGTCATTGGGTCATCCAAATTTTCCTTTCCATTACTCAGAAAGATTTTTCAGTGAGAGCAACAATAATTCTGAGACCAGTTGTCCTAGTGACCTGAGGTGGATGGAGATCATAGATGGCTATCTTGGCCTGAACTCCCCTCTACATCACTCCTTCCTGAAACACCAAGTCTTGGCTTGATGAAGTCTATCCTGGTCCCACAGGAGACGGAACGTGCCATATAACTTTATTATTTAAAGCAAAATTCATGAATGCGTTTTAGAAAGACAGTGATTCTTTTATCTTGTATCTAAATGTTTGTGCTTATATATGCTTATTCTTTTCATGGAAAAGGTTTAAGTCTTCTTCTGCTTCTAGTTGGTGACCTAAAAAATGTTGAGAAACTCTGCCTTGCATATGCTCACGGGGCATATTCTATCCTAGTGCCCCCAAATGTAAGATGTTATCACATCAGAAAAGGATTGCCAGAATCTAAGCAGCAGGTCAGTCACCTTGGTCAAGCACGAATCTCTTAAACTCACAAACATGTGCCCAATTGACTGGCTTCCTTACACATGACCCTCCATCAAGTTCTTCGTGTAAGTTCTTCTAATAGCTTATTCTTATGACTATGGCAGTGCTTTCCAAAGCTGTGCTATTCTTATTTTCCTCTCTCTCTGCCAAGGTTCTGAGTGCCTTTATGTCTACTCATTCTGTATTCCTCAGCATGGAGAAGAAAGTCTTTTGCACATGGCAGTTACTCAATGAATGTCTGATGAACAAATGCATGAATGGATAAATGAATAAATGGAGTGTCCAGAGATGATACGACCATCTCATTTTCCCTGAGGATCCAGACTGAAACTGAATCTGATGACATAGTGAAAAGCAGCAGGAGATTAAATTGGGAAACAATGTTTCACGGAGGAGTGGGTCATGAAAATCTGTGAAAAACCTAGCACAGTTACAGTGAACAAGTCACTATCAACAGCCTGCACTTATAATTTACTCAGAAATTCTGCCTTAGAATCCTATTTCACTTAAAGATCCATCCTTACTGGATGTCTATAAAATCTGACACTGTGACTTTTTGCCTCCCGTCACTACCCCATACTCCATGTCACCCCGTCCTCACCAAAAGCATTGCTTGCTTCCTGCCCCCCAGTCGTGAGCCATGTTGTGTCTTCCCTTTTGTTTCTCACCCTCCTTAGATATACTTCTTTCTGCTCTTCGCCTAGTAAAGGATATTACTAGAACGTCATCTAATGAGGGTTGACTATGTCTCAGGTACCATGCTAAATGCTTTCACCCAGTTGCTTCTCATAACAATCTCTGTTTGACTATTTTGATCCCATTTCAAAATTGAAGCATTTGAAATTTCAGGAGGCTCAAAGTCGCACATCTTACTCATCCTTCTTAACTGAACTCAGGTGGCTTTTCCTACAGGAAGCTGCTTCTCCCCTGGCAGGCCGAGGTAAGCCTCAAGTAGGGCATGCCTGTCACTGTTGTTTTGGTTCGGTTTTAGTTTAGTTTGGTTCTTTAAATAGCAAGTATTCTTGGCCCTTGGCTCAAGCTCTTGCTCTCCACTCTGCCTCCTTTTGGACAATGCATCGAACACAGAGATCTCACCCTGTAAGCACCTCACTTTTGTCCTCATACCACCGAGCCAGTCGTCTTTTCTCTTTGTACCACCGGATGACTAAGGTGATAACGAAATGCCCTAGTTAGGCCCCTTTTCTATTCTAGACCCATCCACAAGCAGGCATGTGGCAAAGTGACTGACAACACAGACCCTAGAGCCACACTGCCTACGTTCACATCCTAGTCCTGCTACTTTCAGGTCTGTGACATTAGGTAACTGATAACCTCTCAGTCTCCACATCCTCATTTAGATAGTGGGGAAAATAGAAGGATCTACTGTATAGGGATGGTATGAGGACTAACTGAGCCATTAAATAAGTCATGAGATGATTTAATATATATAGCTCATATATACTCACATGTGTGGGGGTGTGTGTACAGTCAGCTCTCATTATTTGCAACAGTTATGCACTGTCAAGTTGCTGCAAATATTGAATGAGCAAATACTGAATCATTGCTCCTAGGGGAAATACAGGGTTAGGTTCCTATGAGCCTCTGGTCACACCATTTTCATCAACTGGTTAATACCTAACCTTGTTTTAAGTATGTTTAACTTAAAGACACCCTTATATGGTTGGTTCATTACCCTTGAATTCACAGCCAACACCTCTAGAACTCATGCCTGAATGAAACCTAGCTAAGACATGTGTTTTCTCTGTAAGGCATATCACCACGTTCGTCTGTGTAAGAACTTTACCCAGAACTTCAGTACTATACTCAGAAGCCATTTTAAACTATGTGACGGGGCGCCTGGGTGGCTCAGTCAGTTAAGCGTCTGCCTTTGGCTCAGGTCATGATCCTGGGGTCCTGGGATCAAACCCCACATCAGGATCCTTGCTTGGCAGGGAGCCTGCTTCTCCCTCTCCCTCTGCCTGAGCAACCCCTGCTTGTGCTCAATCTCTCTCCCTATAAAATAAATAAAATCTTAAAATAAAATAAAATAAAAATAAACAATGTGATGAACAAAAAGCAAACACACACCCAGAGTGTCACTAAGTGAGACTGTGAAAAGGATGCTCACTGACATTGTGCGGGCTAAAACCAGAAAGCAGAGTGTCACTTTATTCCACCTCGGTGGGGAATGTGCTCCTTGGATGGCTCTAATTTTTCATCATTCCACCCATGTCTTCAAATGACTGTAAAGGCACCATGAGTGTTGATTTGGGAGTTACAAATCAATTTTAGAAAGTAGGTGAATTTAGAAATATGGAATCCTCAACGAATGAGATTTAACTGTATACACACACACACACACACACACACACACACATTTGTAAGGTAGAAAGGCCTCTGCAGTTCTGGCTCCAAGTCAATTCCTCTACCTCCAGCCCTTCTTTTGGTAAATCTTCTCAAACATCTCTAAGGGAGGGAGGGAGAGAGGGAGGGAGGGAGGGAGGAGGGAGAGAGAGGTGAGGGAAGGAGACAGGCATTGTCATGAGTTGCCATCCACTTGTAACAAATACTCTCTCCTCTCCTCTTGACTTCAAGTTCTCCCTACACTAGTCCTCCCTCACGACTACCTTCCACCCATGCTTTACATCCCTGCCATCGGGCTTGTGCGGCAACCACACTCTGAACCTGCTCTTCCTAAGACCACCAACTGCCTCCCAACAACCAAATTCTCCAGACACTTCCTGACATGGACCTTTCTGGGCTACTTCCCTGCATTTGAGACTGCAAGTCACTGTCCACTTTAGACTCATTCATTCTATCCGATTCTACCATGCTGCCATCTCACACCTCTCAGGTTGTCCTTCTGCTGTCACCTCCCTGGATTTTAGTTCTCTTCCTGCCTTTCAGATGTCACTGTTCCCAGGCTTCTTCCCTTGGTTTATGCCCTTCTTGCATAAATAGTCTCCCTGACTGTCGTCGTCCTGGTGATGCTCATACCTGCATCCCCACTTCTACTCCACCCCAAGTTCTCATCACACTTTTGTTCATACTCTCCTCCTTGCCTGGACTATCTTCCCTACTGGCCCTTGCCTCCTTACCTCTCCGATGCCCAGACAAGATTTAAGATTCAGCCAGATGTCTTATAAGATGTAAAGGTTCTTTGGATGGTGGGGCACACAACACAAGGACACGCAGCTAGATGAAAGATGGAACTCTTTGTTACTTAGAGCTCCAAACCGGAGAAGGCACAGCCACACAGGGACTTGCTCCCAAGGATAGGGGAAAAGCAAGCTAGAGCCTTAGGGCACAGTGATGTATGGTGGGGGGGGGGGGATTACTTAAGTTTCATGGCTCCCTGTTCATTGGCTAACTTGAATACTTTCTGAGGCTCTTGGATATGGGGGCTTTCCCTAGTTGTCTGGAACCTGGCCCCAAGGAGATATGGGTGAGTACATAGTGGCTCCAGGTCAAGAAAGCATTAAGAAAGGAAGAAAGAAAGAAAGAGAAAGAAAGAAAGAAGAAAGAAAGAAAGAAAGAAAGAAAGAAAGAAAGAAAGAAAGAAAGAAAGAAAGAAGAAAGAAAGAAAGAAGAAAGAAAGAAAGAAAGAAAGAAAGAAAGAAAGAAAGAAAGAAAGAAAGAAAGAAAGAAAGAAAGAAAGAAAAAGAAAGAAAGAAAGAAAGAAAAAGAAAGAAAGAAAGATAAAAAAAGAAAGAAAGTGCAAAGACATGGCACCCAGCATCAGCTTCTCTGGTGGGATTAGAAACTTCTCTAAGACCCAGTGTCCCTGTTTTAGCCATTGTATTACAACTACCCACTCAGGTATCTCTCCTCTTTACTTGGTTGTCAGTATTAATGCCAAGAATTGTGTCTTCTTAATCTTTGTGCTCCAAGACCCAGCACCTAGAAGGTGCTTAATAAATATTTCCTCAATGAATTAATTAAATGTAAAAAATAGAAAAAAGTAGAACACCATCCAGATCTTAAGAAAGAAGCACCTATGTTAAAAATGTGACTTTTGGGGAAAAAAATTAATGCAGAGAAAATGTAAGAAACAAGGAAGGGCCTAAAGTAAAACTTAGTGTTTAAGTGAACTAGGTATTAAGTTGCTATGGGAAAAAATTAATTCATTTGAGGAAAGATGAGAAGAGCATAACGGAGATTAATTAAATTTTAGTTTATCAGATTTTTCTCAGGAGATTGGCAATTTAGTCAGAAGAAAATCTTATTTAAGTGCATAAGTATATTCAGCTTATAAGTGGGATGCATGATAAAATGAAAACAGAATACCAGTGTACGTTAAGTAATTACCATTTTAGAATTTGATATGCTCTAAAATTCGAAATCTAGAGAATAAAAGTCTCAAGGTAAATGTTTGCAAGCATCTCAGTATGATGAATTTTGAAAATATCAGATGCATGAGGTCACTAGTGATTTTCATGTCCCTAAAGCTGATGGACACTTCTTCATATTCAACTTACTTATCTATTGAGACACGTGTGGGACCACTCCATCAGAGCGCTTCTCTTCTCTCCGCGTCTTTATGTCTGTCTCTCCTGGTTTTTTTCTTGTTCTCTGCTCCTCTGTGGCTTCACTTCCCGGTGCCTCCTCCACCCCATTTCTACATCTTAAATTCCTCAGGAATCGGACTTGGTCCTTTGGTCTTCTAGATCTATATCCTCCTAGGAGATTTTACCCTCTCCCTGGGCTTTGACTCCCATCTGAACGCCGACGACTCATATCCAGGTGCCCCGGTCAAGAGGAAGTTAGGGAAGTGATGGAGTCACTGGTTTTCAATCCTCATTCTACCATTTTTGCCTCAGTGTCCACATCTGTAAAATGGGAATTATAAACAATAACATGGGACTGTGTGGGAATTCATCTGAAAGTAGCAGTTCCTTGACATGAAGTTAAAGCTCGATGGAATGAAATTCGGCCACTGATATCACCATGGCTCTGCTGCCCGTGGGGCTCCACCCTGCTCCCCTCCCCTCCCTTTCCAGTGCCAGCTCTCCTGCTCTTTTTGCCGTCTCTCGAACAATGGCTGTCCCACTCCCCACTCCCATGAAGACCCCTCACACAGCTGCTGGTGACCCTCCCTCGAGCCACAGGCTGTTTCTCCCTACCTCAGGGAGCCTGCTCAGACCCCCATTCCAGGGCCGTGTATTCTGCCCAGTGCCAGTCATTCAGTGAGGGACAAAGCAATTGCAGCCCCGCTACTCCTGCAGCCTCTGGTGGAGTGGGGAGATGCTCTCGAATAGTGGTGTTCACAGCGCCAATATTTACCCTCAAGTCTTAGACAGCGCCTTAAAAGGAAAGTAAAGAGTGCTCTGAGAGTGTTCAATAGGGGGCCCTACTTTAGTTTTAGGGTTTAGGGAAGATCTCCATAGGGAGGAGATACCGAGCTGAGACCCAAAGGATGATTGGGCGTTGTCATAGGAAAGATGCACTGGGCTGGTTGGTACCAGAACTTCAAGGTTGACAGTGCGGAGACCTGCCCCTGAGGAGCAGTCCAAATGGTCAAGGAGAGAGAGGCAGATGAGGTGAATGAAGAAAAACAGTGGAATAACCACCAAATCTAAGAAGAGTACTCAAAGCTGTCCATGCTGTATTGCTGGGAAGACAGAATGGAAGGGTGCTTTTTATCTTAAATTGAATATCAAAATTCTGGGAAATAAGGATGAAGTGAGGAGACCACAGACAGATAAACTAAGGGAGAGGATAGTTGGCTGAAGTCACCGGTCCCACCCGGGACCCAGTCCTGGCTGCCTCCCAACCCCATCCAAAATAGAGTCAACTAAAAACTTGTAAAGATTAGGTTTGGGTACTAACATATAGTAAGTGGTCAATAAATAATAGCCAGGTATGAAATCATGAATTAGATTAATGCTTCTCCTGGTGACCCAGGGTCATTATGAATGTCTAACAGTGACCTTGGTAATAACTGAAACTAGAAGCTGAATTTGGATGAAGGAAGGTTGCCTTTGTGAATTGCTGTGGGTAACAAGGATGTAACAAAGTAAATGTTTTGAAATATATTATGTGTGCTATTAGGCTCTAAGCTGATAGCAATATGGCCCATCTTATAGATAGCTTCAGTATTTTTTGGAGAAAGTAGGGAAAAAAAATACTCTCTGGCGTATGATGTCATTTGTAATAATGAGAGCCAGCTTCTGTCAGTGCTTCCTTTGTACCAGGCACTGCTCTCTGCTTTAGGGTTTTGACTCATTCATCAAATGAGCTGGAAGCCACGCCAGCAGAGGAAGAGAAGCAGATCTACCCCCAGTATGCTGACCGGGAGAAATGAGGAAGCCTGGAAACAAGGTTAATCCCAATGCCAACAGGGCATCTGTGACTTTGAACATAGCAGAGAATATGTCGTTTAGGCCCACCTCTCAACAGTTAGGACTGTAGATAATGGTAAGCTTCTTCATGGAACATATAAAAGCAGAGGAGAAAATTGAGGTCCGCCCAGGAATTGAACTCTATTCCCAGGGAAATTGTCAGGCCACCCCCCAATTGCATGAATCCTGGAGGGGCAGTGGGATGCTGTTCAGGGA
This sequence comes from Halichoerus grypus, assembly GCF_964656455.1. Lineage (NCBI taxonomy): Eukaryota > Metazoa > Chordata > Mammalia > Carnivora > Phocidae > Halichoerus > Halichoerus grypus. The sequence goes on along the minus strand of NC_135721.1, from coordinate 84,692,289 downwards.
AAAGGTGTCCTAGTGGTTCCTCATCAGGAAGGCAAAACTGAAGCCTGGACAGAGCTCACTGTAGCGTTGACCTCCACAGAGGTGAAGAAGGGAAAAGTTGTTTCAGAAAAAGAACCACAGTAAGCAGCCATTAGGTCTTCTCCAACTTTTTGGCAGAATTCTTTGGTCACACCAGAGACACACTCTCAATCTCTCTCTCTCTCTCTCTCTCTCTTTTTAATTGAAGTATAATTAACATACAGTGTTGTATTAGTTTCAGGTGTACAATATGATTCAACAATTCTTTGCATGACTCAGTGTTCATCACTGTAAGTGTACTCTTAATCCCCTTTATCTGTTTCACTCATCCTCCATGCCCCTCCTCTCTGGCAACCACCAGTTTGTTTTCTGTATTTAAGAGTCTATTTTTTGTTTGTCTCTTTTACTTTGTCTGTTTTGTTTTTTAAACTACACATATGAGTGAAACCATATGGTATTTGTCTTTCTCTGTCTGACCTATTTCACTTAGCAGAAGACTCTCTAGGTCCATCCATGTTGTTGAAAATAGCAAGATCTCATTCTTTTTTATGGCTGAGTAATATTTCATTATATATATGTATATATATACATACATACACACCACATCTTCTTTATCTATTCATCTGTTGATGGACACTTGGGTTGCGTCCATATCCTGACTATTGTAAATAAGGCTGCATTAAACACAGGGGTGCATGTATCTTTTCAAATTGGTGTTTTTGTTTTCTTTGGGTAAATACCCAGAAGTGCAATTGCTGAATCATAAGGTAGTTCTATTTTTAACTTTCTGAGGAACCTCCATCCTGTCTTCTACAGTGGCTGCACCAGTTTGCATTCCCACCAACAGTGCACAAGAGTTCCTTTTTCTCCACATCCTCACCAACACTTGTTATTTCTTGTCTTTTTGATACTAGCCATTCTGACTAGTGTGAGGTGCTATCCCATTGTGGGTTTGATTTGCATTTCCCTGATTATGAGTGATATTGAGCATCTTTTCATGTACCTATTCATTTCTAAAGATTCTCTTTTCAAAAAAAAAAAAATCCCTTGGTACGTCTTCTTCCCTCTTCAAGGAATTAGTTTTTTAATTGGAATGTCAAGTTTTTAATCACTATTATTACTCGGGGTGCCTGACTCAGTCAGTTAAGCATCTGCTCAGGTCATGATCCCGGGGTCCCAGGATGGAGCCCCACATCAGGCTCCCCACTCAGCAGCTAGTCTGCTTCTCCCTCTAACCTTCCTCCTTCTCCTACTCTCTCTCTCACTCACTCTCTCTTTCAAATAAATAAATAAAATCTTTAAAAATAAATAAATAAATAAATAAATAAATAAACACTATTATTACTCATCTTTCACCCACCCTGCCATGGGAGGGTTTTATTTTCTTACCTTCTGCAGATCATGTAGACAATCACAACTGAATGGACTTACTACTTTGAGTCCTTTCACTAATCTCTCAATCTGAAAGCACTTATTGAGCATTAAACGGCACATACTACATAAACAATCTCCAACATTCGCAGGCCCTGGAAGATTTGAGACGCGTGTATATTAAATGTTGAATTACTTTCTTTAGATTGAAGCTAAAAAGGAAATCCTGATTTGGATTTTATAGCCCAGACATGTTCCTTAGCATTCCAAAATGCACCCCAAAAATGATATTTCAAGCCCTTCAGAGAAAGAGTGCCAAATACATGCATGCAATGGAGAATATTATTGTTTTTCCATTAATGCAACCTAGAGAACAGACCACAAATACTCCCAACTATCTCATGATTGTTAAACAAATTTTGCAAACTAATAGCAACAATGGATTCTTCATGCTCATTAAGAGCTAAATTGAGATGATTTGTGCTTGATTCTGGGCTATATTTTAAAATAATTTCATCCATTGTACTTGCTTCAATTTTAATGGAAAGATAAGATTTTTGTTTACATTCATACATTAATAGATTCAACAAATATTTATTGAGTGCCTGTCACGTGTTGGCCCCTGCGTTGGGCATTACATGGAGCAGTGAAAGAATGTGGTTCAATTGCTCTCCTCTCCCTGATAGGATTTAGAAATAGTCACTGTTTTAATCATCTCATCTATTTATTTCCCAAGAAGACGGTTCTACACAGTAACTTGTAATACAATGTGTGTCAGGATGAAAAGCAGTATGCAATTATCCAATTTTCATCTACTTAAATTTTAATGACCATACTTACCCGCCCATTCAATTTTGCAACTTTTAGCCCATAGGCACTTAAGTAGCAGTTTGAGACCTGAGATTCTCCCAGATTTAGTTCCACATGGCCAATGCTTGTTGGACCACTAATTATTTTGGAGTAGGTAGTTTTTGCTCAAAACCACCTTCCATTTAAACTGCTAATATTCAGAACAATTAACAAGTGTGGGATCCATGATTCTATATTTAGAGAGCAACACCCATGTAAACAATTCTTGGATGTTTTACGACATGATTTCCCTCAGGAATCTGGCAAATGGAAGGATCGAATGATTTCTACCACACATTTGGCTCAGCTAGCAGATAAATTCAGCACTAAACTCAGGCCTTGAATAAACCATCACCTAGACCTGGGCCCCCACAGATCCCTGGTTAGCCCACCCTGAGAATGTAGAACACAGGTGAGCAGGTTCCAAAGTCTTTCTCTCAAAGATGCTTTGAAAATATATACACTTGATTGTTTTCACTGCTTTATAGAGGGGAGAGATTATGATTTAGGGCATTTCCACACATAATCAATCAGATATGTACTTAGTCCAGATGCATTCATTCTGGTGCTGGGCAAAGAACAATGTGTGCTCTGATTCCATGGCAGGAACCATTGCTTCCACTCACTTGCTTGCCAAGATGTATCACTGACTGCTTTTTAGGCCATTAGATCACAGCACATTCATCCCATCAGAATCCCGCCTGCTCTATCCAGGCACCTGGATATGTCTATTGCTTCCTATCGAAACTCAATGAAGAAACTATGACCCCAAATACAGCCCTTGAAAAGCAACACAGATTGCTGGAAGACAATTAGATTATTTAAATCCATGTCCATTGTAGAAATAACTTTGAATGAAAGAAAATATAACAAGGGCAGAAAATGTAAGCCAAGATACGTAAAGAGTCAAAGTAGGTGTCCTGCAAAGACTGTAACTTCCCTCATATATGGGTTTGACTCCAGAGCAACACAGGTTCTTGCCCTTCTAGGAACAATGCTAGGTACAGTCTGGGTTCCTCTTAGCACTTCACATAGAGAGGATTTGAATATTCTAGTTCTGATTCAGCAGCTTCTGACTTAGCTTCTCATGTTTTATACAACAACGTTGTGTTAGTCAGAATAAGTAATATTTTGCTGCTGTGACAAATAACTCCCAAATCTTTGTGGACTAATAAAAAAAAAAAAAACTTTATTTCTCATACACATTACATATCTAATGCAAAGACAGCAGGGAGGCTTTGCTTATCATAGACACTTGAGGATCCAGGCTCATGGAAACTTCACACAGACATTTTCCTCCACAATCACCTAGATATGAAAACTCAAATGTGGTAAATTGCACACTAGCTCTGAAAAGTTCTCTCCCCAAGTGAGATAATTACTGGCAGAGGCATGGCCATGCCCGTGATGATTAATTTTGCATGCCTAGGCCACAGGGTACCAGATATTTGGTCAAACATTAGCGTGAGAGTGTCTGTGAGGGTGGATAAGATTAATATTTAAATCAGTAGACTGAGTAAAGCAGATTGCTCGCCCTGATGTGGGTAGGCTTCATCTAATCACCTGAGGGCCTGAATAGAACAGAGAAGGGCCTTCTACCCAGTAAGAGAGAATTCCTCCTGATTGCCTTGGGACTGGAACATCAGCTCTTTCTTGCCTTCAGACTCAAACTGAAACATCAGCTCTTCCTGGGTCTCAAGCTGCTAGTTTCAGGATTGGAACTATACCACCAGCATTTCCTGGGTCTAGAGCTTACTGACTCAGCCTACAGATCTTGGTTCTTGTCAGCCCCCGTGATCGTATGAGTCAATTCCTTATAATAAATTCCTTCCAATAATTTTTTTATGTGTGTACATGTATGTGTTGTACACACACACACAAACATTTTGGTTTTGCTTCTCTGGAGAACCTTATATAATACCTAATTTAAGGAGGTAAGCAAATGCAATTCTACCATGTGCCCAAAAGGAGAACTGTGACTATTTGATAAATGGTGCTAATGATTTTCCAAAGTACATCAACAAGATGATGAGTAGACTTTTAATTTTGAGCTGGAATGTACTCTAAGATCCCAAACTGACAACGTGTGATAAATAATACAACTTATACAGCCAGACACCATCCTCTATTTATTAAGAAGTGGCAGAACCAACCATGTATGTAAGAATATCTCTGACACATTTATTCCACTGCTCTGTCCCAACCTCAGAGGAGCTGCCTCCCCCACCCCTGCTCCTAGGAAATGAAAAAGAAGGAGAGGTATAACAGAACTGGACCCACTCCTTGGGGCTGGAGTGTCGGGGAGTAAAAGAGCCAGGCTTCTCAAAACTATTTTACCTTTCCTTTTTTTCATGCTTCTTAATAAAACTCGGTTATCAAGAGAGTATCAGATGTTCCAGGAAAATACCCAGCCACCACCACTTAACATTGACATCTACTAATTGGCAAGATCTCCTCTCTAATTCGAAACCACGCCCCTGCACGTCTTTCAACACCAGCCACGGCACTAAGAAGCCTGCAACGGTAGTCTGCTATTGTGGACTGTGCACATTTTAATTTTGTTTTAATCAAATGAATTCCTATCACATTACATGAGCTCAGAATTATAGTGACAGTCTTAAGCCAATTGTAAATGCAGACTTTGATTAATCTTTAAAAGGGCAAGTTCAACAGCATTGCATAGAGCAAAGAGGTGAAGCAGAAAAATGATGGTAGTGTTCCTGTTTATATTTAAAAATGCTTCCTCAGAATTTCACATTCCTAGTAAATAACGGGAAATTTTAGCACCTATTTACACTATGTAGTCTATATCAGGTATTTTTCCACTTGGGACTGGAACATCAGCTTTTTCAGGTTTTTTTCCACTTTTCTATAAAACTGGGGAAAGTATTGGATCTTGGCTCACAAGTGCAGACCTTGACTATTTTAATTAGGAATCACACAGTTATACCTATGCTATATTCGATTCTTTTTCTGTAAAAAATTCAGTAGCTGAGTCAATTCTAAAACTCTTCAAATATTTCGGCAAATGTCCAGGTGTTATCATCTTGTTTGGTTTACTTTTCCATTTGTCTTTTACACTGAAAGTTTCTAGCTGTATCAGAACCGAAAATTAGTCCGGCTGTACACTCATTGGGCCTGGTTAAGAGCTTTGCAAATATTTCAAAGTAACATTGAACATCTCTTCACGGGTCAAATTCTTTTCTCATCATTTATTTTGGTTACTTCTACATATCTCACCCTGGGTAGCCTAAACTTCTGTTTAGTAGGGTGGGAAGAATTAAAAAAAAAAAACAAAAAACACATATTGTACAGGACAAAGTCACTCTAGAATACAGAGAGAAAGGAAAAGAAAATACAATGAAAGGAAAAGAAAATACAATGAAATGAAAAGAACTCCACTGAGGCCTCAACCCTGAATTCCCTAGAGCAGCGCAGTCCTGTGGAAACATAACACAAGCATACAGGTGAACCACATCTGTAATTTTCCACGTGCTAGCAGCCGCATTCAAAAGGAGTAAAAATGCATGGCTGAAATTAACTTTAATGCTATATTTTATTCCAGCCAGTGTTTTCAAATGATCACCATTTGTTGAGATACTTTAAATTACTATTGTCCTGCTATGCCTTCAAAATCTAGTGAGAACTGTACATAGACAGTACATAACATTTCAAGTGCTCAAGAGTCACATGAGGCTCGGGCTACCCAGGGCCCGTGCAGCTCTAAAGAATATAACAACCTATATAAAAGACCTGCTCACGTATACCTAAGCAGCCATATGCTTATGTTGGTATGCTAATAATAATAACCCTGATCATGATAGCATTGGAACACCTTTAATCCCTGCTGTGATTGAAGCTCGAGGACAGACTGGCACACAGGGTTTACAAAGTAACCATTATTTAGAGTTTACGGGTGAGGAAACTGAGCGTCAGAAGTTGCCCTTCGAATAAATAAATAAAATCTTAAAAAAAATAAAATAAAGCAGTTGCCCAATGGCATGGGGTTGCCAAAAGGTCTATAGTTTGGATTGAATCCAGACCCACCTCTACAGCTATGTTCTTGCCCACACAACACACTGGTACTCATCCCAGGACGTGGTCCTAAACACCACCAGGAGATGGCCAGCCTTGGGGTCTCAAGTAAACCAAGGCGGGACTTCGGGCGACTGTGACTGGGGGATGTCTTATGATTGCAAAATGAGGGATGTTATGGCTTCTCAGGAATTTAATCATCTCTGATGGAATAGCTGACAGTTTGGATCAAGTCAAGAATGTCCTTTATCCCAAAGTCTCAGGAACGGCTAGGGATCCTGATCCCGTGGGGGTGCACCCAGAGCGCCTAGGAATTTCACTTGTCTGATGTCATGCAGGTGATAACTGCAAGGGTTTGATTTACAACCAGGCCTGTCGCCTTGTGCACTATATTGAGCAGCCTCCTTTATTTGCCAATTATAGTCGGCACCTCAGAGAGTCATATCCAGCTTTTAATTTGAAGAAAAAAAAAAATCCCAATGAATCATAAGTGATCTCCCCAACTAAGCAATGCCCTTGCTCAGTAAGGTAGGGAAGAGCACCCCGAAATGAAGCGCGGGCAGTCTGTAGGGGAACTCAGACGGAGCATACACTGCGGCTCACCACACACAGATATGCGCAGGCGCAGCTGTGGGGCTGGCAGGTGGAAGTCACAGACACAAAAGCTGGGGAAGCCCGTGGGAAGGTGTCTTCTGCACGTGCTGGAAGGACAGGGTCATCTGAGCTGAGCGTGGTGCTTAATACTCAAGTGCTTCTAAAAAAATGAAATCTTGCCATTTGCAACGACGTGGATGGAACTAGAGGGTATAATGCTGAGCGAAATAAGTCAGTCAGAGAAAGACATGTATCATATGACCTCACTGATATGAGGAATTCTTAATCTCAGGAAACAAACTGAGGGTTGCTGGAGTGGTGGGGGTGGGAGGGATGGGGTGGCTGGGTGATGGACACTGGGGAGGGTATGTGCTATGGTGAGCGCTGTGAATTGTGCAAGACTGTTGAATCACAGATCTGTACCTCTGAAACAAATAATACATTATATCTTAAAAAAAAAAAAAGATAGCAGGAAGGGAAGAATGAAGGGGGGCACTCAGAGGGGAAGATGAACCATGAGAGACTATGGACTCTGAGAAACAAACTGAGGGTTCTAGAGGGGAGGGGGTGGGGGGATGGGTTAGCCTGGTGATGGGTATTAAAGAGGGCACGTTCTGCATGGAGCTCTGGGTGTTATGCACAAACAATGAATCATGGAACACTACATCAAAAACTAATGATGTAATGTATGGTGATTAACAGAACATAATAAAATAAAATTAAAAAAAAAAAAATACTCAAGTGCTTCTCCAGCTCAGATCTCAGTGACTCCTGGCCAAAACCTAGGGCTGCAAAGTAAGAACCCCCCCCCCCCGAGCAGCTTCGCTAAATCTCCACGGGCTCTGATAATGCGACACCGGCAGCAGGAGAATCATTTGCATGACAGCCGGGGTACCGTACCCGCCAGGGCAGGCGTTCTGGAAGGTAAGGGCGTCAGCAGCGATGGCCAGGCCTTCTGTGGCTTCCAGCTGCAGAGAGGCTGTGTTTGACATCTGGAGCATCCAGAGGCTTCATCACAGCAAGTAAGCGCAGGCCGGGAAGAAAAGTCCAGGCTCCAGAGGGTAACCAGGAAAGAAAGCAAGAACCTCTCAGACCCCTTAATGCCAAGAGAGAGATTCAAGGAAGCAGAGACGGGGACCCTTGGCTTTGCTAAGTACTCCCTTTTTGAGTACATTCTGGCTAAGTTTGCCAGCATAGCAAATAGAAATACAAGACACCCAGTGAAATCTGAATTTTAGATAAGCAATGAAGAATTTTTTAGTATATGTTGCATGCAGCGCGCTACTTACTAAACATACTACTGAAAAATTACTTGTCGTTTGTCTAAAACTGAGATTTAACCAGTGTCCTGCATTTTGCCTGGAAGCGGTAACTGGACCCCCAGGGCTTGTTTGTACACAAGGTATGAGCTTTTGGGCTTTCACTGGGAAACCAGGATGCCAGATGGCGGAACGGTTACAGAGCCCACATCCCATTGGTGAAGCGGGCTCTGCCCCTCACCCACCACGGGGCCCAGAAGGAGCTCTTTCTCTTCGCTTCATTGTCCTCATCTGTAAAGTGGAGGGTTTTATCTCTTCTCCCGACTTTTATTAGGACTTAATGAAATAATAAGTGCTCCATAAGTGGAAGATACAATTATTCCAGAAAACGTCCTTGTTTGAAAATATCAAAAGTAATCAAGAATGCCCCATTCAACTATTGCGGGACCATCCTAACTACCTTGGAATCTTGGGAATTTTTTTAAAATAATCAAAGTGGGAATGAGTTGTTTTTTTGTTTTTTGTTTTTAATGAGTTTGAATCTTAAAACGGTTTCAATCTTAAAAGATCTTATATTGGCTATCTTAAAAATTTCAGAAAACTGAACCAAGCGATCTGGAAATAAAAAAGATGACATTGTATCTACTTTTAATAATAAAAATAAAAATGTTCCTTAAGTTTAAAATATAAATATTGTAATATTTACAAGTGGGCCATACAACAAAAATACTAAATTACGGGAAATACTTTTTGAGAGTTTCTAAGGTACACCAAGTGCTCACTAAATTCTAGACGCATCTATAGTATGTCTTCAGTGTTCAGACAAGTCCCATTACTGATACAATCATTTATAAATTAGACCAAAACATCAGTCACCTCCAGTGTCTGAGAACACACACGACACAGAGAAACACAAACAACACATACAGATACAAACGTACTTTTTTTTTTTTTTTTTTAAGCCATAGAAAAATCTCAGAATCCTAAAAGGGAAAAGATGTGCCACTATTTGACAGCAACACTTGGCAATAGTTGTGACAGTTTGAGGAGAAGCCAATCTCAGTGGTAAAACCCTTTTACGGGCCCTTGGCTGGGCCGTTCAGATAGGAATGTGGTGTGCAGGGGAGGTGGAGTTGGCGAGAACGCGAGGCAGGCTCCACTCTGTTTATTTCTGCCGTCACTGTAAACTGTGCTCAGGGCTGAATATACATTGTACCAGGCCCGCGTTGCTGCCTCCAGCGCAGACCTGGGAATCAGCCGGTGAACTGGAGAAGGGAGACATGAGTGGGGCCTCTCTTTTAATTTCGGCTTTTGGCAAACTTTGAATTCATCAAATGGCTTTCGTTGCACCATTATCCAGGACCTCCTATATGTCAAGCACTACGTTAAGCACTTGACCTTCCTCGTGCGCAAAATGGGAATAATGGCTCTATCCATTTCTTTGGGGTGCCATGGTGATGTAGCAAAAGAATGCTTATAAAGTGCTTGTCACGGTGGCTGGCACAGAGTAAACATTCAATAACTGTTAAGCCTTACACTGAATGGTAAATTTAGAGCATTATAATTATTGAACAGTAAGTCAGTACAGATCCAGGATTCACACCAGGCAGCCTGGCTCCAGAGCCAGCCCTCTTAATCACTATCTTGCACTGTCGCCGTTAATTATCCATTAATTTTCATAGAACATTTGAAAATGCATCATTGCGGTTATTCTTAATATTGATAAAATGAGGCGCAGAGAATGTTAACGGCTTGGCCAAGATTTCAACAAAATGGAAGCTTCATCTGACAGCTACCATTCTCCACAGCAGTTCAGTAAACAAACCTTCATCAATGCTTTCAAGCCCACAAAGTATTAGAGAAAGTGTTGCAGCAAAAAAATGAAAAGAATTGGAGGATGCGATTCCCACACAGAGCAGGCTTCCATTCGATCAAGAAGATCAAGCAGGCACCGATGACTCAAAAAGAAATCAATGAATGGAAATATATGTCATGTGAACCCACTGAGGTAAAATGTGCATACAAAGGATTGAAAGGAGAAAATTGAGAGGGAGCCGTCCCAGAAGCTTCCAGGAAAAGGGATATGGAGAGCCAAGTACGGAAAGAAAAGAGGGGTATGGGTTGGCAGAGTCTTCCCACTCCAGCCATCTTGCCAATCAACAAATCCTCCTAATCCAAGGGCGGTTCCCAAAGCAAACCATCACGGCCTGAGTGCGCAGCCCTAATAACGGGGCCTCCCGGCAGGGAAAATTCAAGACAGGTCAGTGCCCACTCAGAAAGTGACCAAAGAACTAAACATCCCACTATGGCGGGTGGTGACCCACTCAAAGGGGAGAAAGAAAGAAACTTTGTAAAGACAATTAGAGTTGGGTAAAATTCCCAACTTTTTTTTTTTTTTTCCCCATTGTGAATTATTTTCTCGCCCGTCTGAGCACACATGCTGGCTTTTCATACTTCAGTATCTGGATTTACATACGCTCCACAGTTTTCCCTCCCTTATCCCCCCTCCTTCTATGCCCGTTCCCAACCGCCCCTCTTCCGCACCACCCCAAAAGACAAACGAAAATAAAACAAACAAACAAATATGTGAAACTTCTTACTTGGAATGATTCAAGAGTCTCTATACTATTAAGACACTGAGTAATGATTGGCTGCTTTCCAGGTGGCTCTGCAGTCTGTTAAATAGCTCAATTAGTGAGCAGTGCGCTTCTCTCTCTCCCTCTCTCTCTCTCTCTCAACCTCCCTCTCTCTCTCTCTCTGTCTCTCCCTCATTGAATTTTGCCAAGTGCCTGCTGCACTGTTGGAAGGAGCAATGCCAAATTATCCTAGCAACATCCCTTTACAGCCCTGATGTCTGGGACACCTGAGAGCAGCCGAGAAATGACTGTCCCCAGGCCCTGTGGGGACCACGAGGCTACAGAGAACATCGCAGCAGCATGGTTTTTCCTACTGAAGGGTGGCTAATGAGCAACGTAGGTGAAGATCCTCCGGAGGCACCTGGGCATCCTGCCCACCCAAAGAGAAGAAAGCAAGGAGGTGGCAGCCGGAGCGGGAGCCCCAGCCCATGACCACAGAGAGGGATAGCAGAAAGGAGACTGGGGAGAAAGAGGGCAGGCCAGGGAGCTAAAGCTCTGTCAACCCGTCTCAGTTGGCTGAGTGTAAAGTAGGCCTGAATCCCTTTATTTTAAAAGGATAATGTAGGGGCGCCTGGGTGGCTCAGTGGGTAAGCGTCTGCCTTCGGCTCAGGTCATGATCCCAGGGTCCTGGGATCGAGCCCCGCATCGGGCTCCCTGCTCAGTGGGAAGCCTGCTTCTCCCTCTCCCACTCTCCCTGCTCGTGGTTCCTCTCTTGCTGTGTCTCTCTCTGTCAAATACATAAATAAAATCTTTAAAAAATAATAAAATAAAAGGATAATGTAGTTCTCGAAACTACATAAGCCCCGAATGTCCGAGCAATGTAAATCAGCTATGGGCCTTTAGCGTTGTTTATTCTAGGCGGCTGCCATTGAGCGCTCGTCCCCTCCCCTCCTGAGAGAAAGTTTAGGTGCACACTCTCCACCCACCAAACGTACACATCCAGTGCGCCTCAAATCTGTGCTGTATTTATGTCTGTATGGGGCTCAACCAGACATAAACAGTGTCAAAAGAACAAATGAGAAAGTTACATTCTATAGAGGGCCCGGGAGCCCTACATAATTCACAATTCCTTGGTTGAAACTTGGGGCAGGGCTCTGAAAATTCATACAGAAAGCGGGACATTCATGTCAGAAGGTAAACACATTTAGTCTGTTGTCTGTTTCAGTAACACCTTTGTTGGTATGGGCTACGTGATACCGATGTATTCATTACATCTTGGCATTTACAATATACAGTGTTTTTCTGTTTGACTCATTACAGCCTTCATACCAATTAGGTGAAAGAAAATATTGTTTGCAAAAATACTTTTAGGGGGATTACATTTATCCTAGAATATTATGTATCACAATTTTAGAAACATTAAGTCCCAGCATTTACATATAATTATTATGGTTATACCCTAGAGAAGATATTTAAATGTCTTTACCCTGTTGGGTATATGTTTCCCTCAGAAAGAGTACCCTGTCAAACAATTAGAATGCTGAAATAAGAGAAAATATTCTTAGTTGCTAAATTGAAGAAAAAGTTGCCCCTGGATAAAAATTCTTAATGTAAAATTGTACTTGAATTTGGGTGGTTTATTTTTGTTATGACATTATGGGCATTTTTTTTTTGAATTTTAAGCATAAAATCATGCAACTCAATTATCAAGATATTTGCATCTAAGAAAATCAAATACCAAAATTAGACTCATAGATTTTTATGTGGACTTGAATCTGTTTCTTTGTAATTTCAATGGGTACTTGGAAGTGTTTTGCCATGAATGCTAATATGCTTTGTGTTTTAAGTAGTGATTCTGCACATGTTGAAACACAGACAAATTTGAGCTGGAGACACGGCAGAGCGTTTTCTGGAATGCTGCTGAAGGAAATCATAAAGGTCCTTCAAAGTGAGATCTCCAAATATATCCTTCTTCAGATCAAAAGACAAGGCACCTATGAGTGTCTGCCTTTCTTTTGGCTGGATATATATCTTAATAAGAAAAAAAAGTTAATTTTAATAGCAGGTCTTCGCATATCTTAGCATATGCCTCTACGTTTTAAAGGACAGATCAAAGGTGATCACAGATACCTGTATAAGTAACTAGTAAAATTCTGCATTAGGATAATCTGTCATCTATTTCCATTTTTTTTTTCTGGAAAAAAAAAAAGAAAGAAAGAAAACGAGAGAGAGAAAGAAAGCGTAATCAAAAGCCTAAATGACAAAGAGTTGACAGATTCTGTGGTAAATGATTCCAGAGTCGCTGGCCTGCAGAGACGCTGAGGAAGTCCCCAGCAGACCTGATTAATTCCAGTCTCTCCAGCTGCCAGGGGACCAGAGGGTAAGCAGTTTCGCAGAGAGGAGCCTATTACCACTACGAGGCTGAAATAGATCTAATCAACTCACAGCCGCTCAAAAGAAAACTTTACAGGTTTAGCTCACTAAGGCAGTGCTTTAAAATGATGACTACAAAGGATCATGGGAGTCTGAAAGCACTTAGTCTTTATTGCAGCTCAAGGAAATTTTCTGCTGTGGTTAGGCCATGCTAATTTACTGAACATGACAAAGCCTCCCAGACTATGTGACATCATTTGTATAAAGGCCCAAGTGCTCATACTGGAGTATTTTGAATATTACTCTGTTTTTTTTTTTTTTCTTCAAAAACAGTTAATCTGTTGATATTTCATCGGTGTTTGGGCTAATTACATGCGCCATTATAAATGTCTGGACTAACCTGCTTTAACATTTAATTTAAACAACAATGCTCTGTAATTTGTCATGTTGCTCACAAAGTGATGAATATTGCAACTTTGTTTTCTAAGCAATCAACATTTTATCAGCGCATCTGAAGACGAAATTCCTGACAGGAGGGAGACCCCAAGAAATGCAGGTAGCGTTCACAGCCCCAGCTGCCGAATTAAACTAGGTTACAGAGAGATTTGTATCATAAATAATACCAGGATCCGAATGGATTAAAGCAGTATAAACTGATGAACATGCGATCAAACAAGGTTCTAAAGTTTTATAAATATCCACGTTGGATTGTCTCACCACCTCCTTTTTTAATGGAAAATCAACGGAGGGAAATTATTAAGGCCAGGGAGATGCCCGTGTTAGATTAAAACCAAATAACCATTTGTCTTTGTTTTTGTTTTTGTTTTGTTTTGTTTCCTTGGGTTGTTGGAAATCTTTGTGAAGATTTGCAGAGTTAAAACCTGCTTTTGTTTAAATAATCAAGATTTGGAAACGGCCGGAGTTGCACGGTATGTTGCTTAGAAGGCCGTGTGTGATAGTAAATATGCATACACACACTTATGAAATATATTGATTACTAATGGAGTCGCTGATCATGCCACAGAAAGAAATTAAAAGAGAGTACTCGAATCACTGCATTTAAGTTAATTACAGATGATAATCTGCAAACTGTTTTCTTCAGAAATTTTATGTTGAAGGAAGACACAGGAGACTCAAAAGATGAACGGTGAAGAAGCAGAGATGGGATGAATAATAGTTTAGAACTTTAATAATCGCTTCTGAGCCTCTCTGCTAGTTATTTCAAGCACAGTCCTTTGGTTATGAGTGTGTGATCAGGGAAGAGTCGGGGGCGCTGAGCAAGTCTGCTGGACACACCACAGTCTCGGAAAAAGCAAAATGCAGTTACATGTGATATCCAGAAAAAAGTTTCAAGATGCCTTTAAAATCTGACTTCTAGATTTAGAAAAATACCCTAGCCTGCTGAGCATTGGCAAAGAACTTCTCATAACAGCACCTCCTTGATTCTAAGACAGTATTATTATTGTCTGAATTATAGTTAAGTTGTTCATATGCTCAGAGCTCTTGCTGACCAGGTTTTCTTCTTAGAATTTGGGGCCATTTATCTTTAACTTACACAGAGCTTAAAATGGTGCCTGCACTTTCCTTCATGTCAAAAAGTCCAAGATGTGCCCCTAAAATCCGTATCTGAATGTAATTTGTAAATTTCTGACTTTCATCAGAACATCACCTTTGGTTCTATTATTATATAGTTGAACTACATTACTAGAGTTCAAGCTAGATCTGTGTTTTCGATCAAAGAAACATTTCCTTTTCTGAGTTTCTTCAATTTTGTCTCATTCAGGGAATATTAAGCTACTTAAGATTTCAACACCAACCAATCCAGCAGCACCCCAAAATAATATACGAATGCCTCTGGAACTGTAAAACTGAAGAGGTCAGTCCCCAACAGAGCTATGAGCTCATTGTAGTCACAGGACACTGAAGGCCAGATTCCCTTCTGCCTCTTGCAGTGACAGTTCCTAGTGGCTTCAATGTGCAAGCAATTAGACGCCCGGAACTATAATTGGTTTGACATGCCTGTTGTGTTCTTCCACACAGAGCAACTACCTCTCAAAATTCCACAGACGAATTTTTGACAACATAGATAACTTTAAGAAGTGGGATGCTTTATGATTGGGCAGTATCTAATAGAGATCCCAGTGAAAGTATGATATTTTTGGAGAGGATCAGATACATATAGCACCTATGGATGGCTTGATCCTCATACAGAGAGCTGGGCTGTTGGCGCCCCAGCCACGGACATTCTTATCAAGCTAGGCCTATTTCAGTCTGTTCCAGAGCCTAATGTCAACACAATACATATCACTGTTGGAAAAAAATAGTAGAGGGGAGGACAGGCAGGACCAGGTGAGAGACAAGTAAAATAATCAGTATCAATCCATCTGGAAAAGCAACTCAAACCAAATGGCCTACTAGCACCCAATCAGTAGCCTTGTTTTGGCATAAAAGTAGGGTCTCTTGGAACCTCATCTTTGTTATTTTTAGAAGAAAACCAAAATTACTATTGATCAAAATCCTAAAGCTGGACAGCTTTCAGAGTAAGAAAAGCAATAGAAATATTTTCATAAAGATAGAATATTGAAGCAATAGAATTGAGATTAAAAATGGCATATAGAGAAGCTCTGAATGAGGTAAACGTTTTATTAAGTACGTAATTTTAGAAAAGATTGAGCTACTAGCCATCTTGCTTATGTGTATGTTATCAGAGGATTTATTTATTATGCATTTGACCGTGGTGTTTACCAGCGGATTTTACCATGGTGTTCAAGTACATGTCCCTAATCAATGTCATGCATATCCCGGGAAGTCATTAAGGAACAGCTCTGTCACCAGAGCCTCCAAGGGACAGATAATGGACCACAAAGGGAATATGAATGAATGCATATGGGGTCCACTCCCAGGGCGTCAGTGCTCGAGACAAGAGACCATCGCTGGCAGAAAATATCACCAACGTTCTAAAGAGCATGTTTTTATGTCTTGTTTTTGAAGGAAATAAGGATGGTTCTGACATCACCTGGATTTGTTTTATTATTGTATTTCTTCTGCAAAGATCACAGTGATGTCATATGTGATTCAGCAAGAAACATGGCTGTCTTGGCAGATTTTTAGACTAAATTCCAAGGGCTGTATTTTTTGACTGACTACCTCCATGTGGTTTAGCTTTTTAGTGGAGTTCAATGGGCTTTATGTTTCTTATTATGATTTATTTTTAAATCTCTCTGTACTATAGTGTTTGTGCTACTGAATATTGCTTTAGCTTTCTTTAAGTGCCAAATCCTTAACTGGAATTGTAAAGATGTGCTAATTAAACAATCCATTCCACATCTATTCATTCAAGGATGTGATCTCTCATCAGATTTCATATGGCAAGTAGGATTTAGGGCTGGTCAACAGATGAAAACTGTTCAGAAATGTGGAGAACAACCAACTGCAATGACCATTACCTGAGTCAGGTTTTTGTTTTCTGGATTTTTATGTTTTGTTTTGTTTTGTTTTTTACTTGCTCAGATGCTGAGGGATTATATTTCAGTTCAGCTAGATTTTTGGTGCAGGCATAGAAAACTACATTTTGTGGCTCCCCCTGAGTGTATATCAGTTGTAGTTACTTTAATTATTTCCAACTGTTAGTTTTTCTCCTGAAATGGCTACTCTTTCTTGGATTCTGCCATTGAGAAAGGCCATGAGCACTGAGTGCCCTGTCCCGGACAAGGTGACCTTATATCCCACCAGGGCATTGGGCATTCCAAGAAGCTCCTCACATCCCAACCAAAACATGAGGTAGACGCCACCAACAGCAAACACAGCAACAAAACCCTCTGAGGACTTCAGAGGGACAAAGAATTTGATATTTTTTAGAGAATGATGTCGGTGAAAAAAAGGCTGTACAAGATGGTAGGCGTTCAAAGCATCGATAGTCCTGTTTCTGTGTTCTTGTAAGAGTGGCAACAAGTCTTACAGACACTGAGGACAGCGCGTCCTGTACCTCAAAAGACAAATCCACCGAGATATGAAGACCACCAAATGTAACACCCAGCACCTTCGTTCCATCTCTTTAGCGGAAAGTAAGTTTACGGGTAAAGTGAAGTTCAGAGCATAAGGCCGAATTATGGGGGGTTCTTAGGGAAGTCTATATGGCTCCGTCCCTAGTGAGTGATCTCTGACAGTGAAAAGGTTATGGAAATCACAACTATTCAAAATCAAAGTTGAAGTCCAAAGATCTCTGGCCAAGCAAAGGGTTCCTTTCTGCCCCCTGGTGGATGGAGACGCATTTCCACATGCCCATTATGTTAGTTGCAAAACAGAGACTTCAATGGGTTTCTGAAAGTGGGTTTCTGAAAAAGCAAACTATAATGTGGTCAGATTTAACCAATTTTCCTTTTAGTGAACGCTTTGTAACAAAGTAACCATTTAATATGGGCAATTCTGTGCTTCCTCTGTCCTTTAATATGTGAAGTGACATTTCAATTGGGACAAGTGGCTCTGTGTATTGTGGTCTTGAGTTATTCTCCACCATGTGTTTCTCTCTCCGTATCAATTTCTTTACCCTTCTCATCTGCTCATATCCAAAACAGAAGCTAAAAAGAGAAAGGATACTTTGATCTCCCATTATTTTCTTCCCTGCATTTTTTTTTTCCCCCTGGCATCTATTCTTTTAAATTTTACTCCTTTTTCTTATCTTTTCCTTTCTGATGTCCATGGTAGTATTTGCTACACTGTTGCTTTCTAGAGATTAATGACTTTAAAGGACTAGCAACTTCAAGTTTTTATTTATTTTCCAGGACAAATAAAACAGATACAATATTAAAACAAATTAATAAATGCATGATGGCATGGCACCCAGAGAGATTTCACTTTAATTTTGTCACCCTTATAGAAGTATTTTTGAGTGTGTTATGCTCTGAAATTTTATAAAAATCTTGCCAAAGGTAAAAATATTATGTAGTGATGACATTCCCTTTTCACAAATGCACATATTGTAGAACCTGTGCCTAGCCACAGGATTTCACGATCTTTTGGGATTGGCAATTCACACAGTGCAAAATCCCATTTGCAACATAGCTTTCCCCAATCCCATGGGATTCACTGTGACAGCATTTTAATATAATAGTTTTCTTGTAGTTGAGAACTCTAGAATGATGACCCCTAGTCTAAGACAGAGGGACATTAAGCAGGGTTGAGATAATGAACTGATGGCATAAAAATGGTTTATCTTTTACATTTTGTATCTTGTGTGTGCTTTTCTTACCTACTTTCCACCGCATTTTTACAATTTCTTCCATTAGAGGGGCACAGGAACACAGACCTGGGATCGCTACCACATTCATCTGTTTCTTTTCAGAGACAATAACGGAAATAGGACTTGTTTAAAGAATAATATATGTGCCCCTCATCTCATTCCATATCCTAGAGAATTCACTTCACTTGCTCTGCCCTGAGAAAACAATGCTTTAGGAATATTGTCTCCCTTTCTGGACACAACTCTTTTCCATGGTCAGCGTTGTTTGAAGACTGATCAATGTTCTATTTTAATTAAAACCTGCGCCCCACCCCAGACTTTTTCATTTTTATTTTGAGGATTATCAAGTTCACATGAAATAATTCTTTCAAAAATAGCTCGCAAGTTTCCAACAAGAAATGCCAGACAGGGTTTCTTGTGTTTGCCTTCTACAGAAAGTCCAGTGAGCTCCAAAAACTGAGCAGACCGAGAGTGTCAGCTTCATGACTGCCTAAATATCGATGATAACGCTAACACTGACACGTGGACTCGAGGAGCAAGAAATGTGAAGTGTGCAAAGATGACACAGAAGCCTTGTCAGTTTAGGATTAGACTCCTTTCCAACTGTTAGCACCAGGCTGGGAAATCACATATCATTCTTAGAGCAAATCATCACTTTTTAAGTCAAACTTCTGATTTAAAGGGGAAAAAATCTCCACTCCATGTACTTAGTGGTTATTCAGGAGTTTAGACGTGAACTCTTTCGAGAGAGCTTCCCTTTTGTAATCATCAGGATTTGCGGTTTTCACAGACCCTTTCAAGCCTTGTCATCATGACACATACTTAAGCGTTTAGATCTTTACACAGCTGTAAGTCATAAACAAAAACAACAGAACTTTCTCCCTGAAAAAATATTTAGACCTAAAAATTAGAACATACTTCAAATGATACTAATCAAATGCAAATGAAAAAAGTCCAGTTCATATTTAAAAAAAAAAAAAAAGGTAGAGCCAAACACGTGCCTTTTGCCTTTGTATCTTTCTCTTTGGGTAAACAGATAACAACCTCAATCCACAGCATTTTAATTCAGTCATTGTCACTGGAAAATTAAAAAAAAAAAAAGAAGAAGAAGAAGAGGAGGAGGAGGGAAAGGGATAAACCAGAGCCTATTACCAATCAGTTCAAAAAGTAACCCAATTTAGTAATTCAGAAAATTGCCCAACTTTTTCTGTTTGGGCAGATGGCTTGTCCTCATCTGTGATATACATTTAAGAACAAAACTTAAATTAGCTCCTTAAAGTGGTCCTGTGACTTTCATTATTCAAAAAGTACACAAATTTAATGAGTTTTAAATATTAAAACTTCTCTGTTGTCACTACCTACACTATCTATTGTGAGCTCTTAATTTACAGAGCAATTAAGTCAGGACCCTCATTTATCAGGACATGTGCATTTGTTGAAAACGTAGTCAGTTCTTATTAATTGATGCTATAGGAATACTGAGGTGAAATTAATGTGTGTCTTCAGAGGTCGTGGCGGGACTGGTGGGGAGCTAGCAAGGAGCAAGACGTGAGATAAATAAGTCACTGCTATTTCCTGATTACTCCAGAGATTGCTGAAATATTAAGTGGCACAATGGTTACCGTTCTCAGCCAAAATGCTTGCAAGAAAATGCCCCCTGAGTTTTTCTCTGGCAAACATCTGTCATGGGTAGTAGCTGAGAAATAGGGAAACTTCAAAGCAGTACTTTCTGATTATTAGCAGAGCGTGGAGTGTAATGTTCTTACATTTTAATGTAAACCAAGTGTTGATGAGCTGAGAGGGTAGAATTAAAAAGTAGCCCAAATTTCCTTTGTTCCTCAGGATGGGGCTGACAAGAACACTGGCAGCCAGTAGTATTCCTCAGTCCTTATCAACTTGTGAGGCACAAGAAATTCTAGCTCCAGAGGCAGATGGTGGGAAGAGAGTAGGGCTAGGCGAGCATTGTTCCATTGACCACCTGGACTCCTGATCCTGATCTCTCTGCCCCGTGGTCTGGGGGCCCGCCATTCACCATAAATCGCTTATGGACAATCGCATTCAAGAAAGCGGTTGCAGAGGGGCTTGACCACGTTCAAATGGTCTGTGTCCAGGTACGTGCCAACCATCGGGGTTGAAGTAGGGAGACACTTCCTGTTTTGAGATATAAGTAAAAACACAGAACACGAAAAATATCTGAGCAATTTTGTCAACATTTCCTCCAGTGGTTGGAGTGATTGCACATGAAAAGACTGGATTTTTAGTTGAATTGGTAATGGGTAGACAGACACCATCTTAGTATTCCAACGTGTTGTGAAGACCAGACTTGATGGTGCAACCATCTCCAAGCATTCTTTAATCTTGGAACTCCACAGTCCACACTGAAAATGGAACGACACAAGAAAAAGATATCCCTGAATGCATACAAACTAGGACACTACCCTCCTTTGTCACTTGTAATTCTCCCAAATTCCACTCGTAAGCCAGCCAGCAAACAGGTTGTCCTCTCCAGTCCCTGAAGCTAACGTTAAAGGGAGAGATAGGCATTTCACTCCTAATTCCTCGTGGTTTGGACCCATGGCCTCTAGAGCACCAAAAAGTTTGATGGGACCATGGCACGTGGTCCCCTGTAACCGGGACTTGGTTAGTATACTCCCATTTCTCATTCAGACAGGCAACAGAGGCAAAAAAAAGAAAAAGAAAAAAAAAAAAACCAGGGCAACAAATGCTGTCTTCTGCAAATGCTCTGTAATAAATTGTTCTTTCAGCAATGCAGAAGACAGATTTTTCTTTCCTTTGCTTCTTTCCTCCTTTGCTGGGAAACCACCAATGGGAGGCTTGCTTTCCCACCTGGCCCTGGCTGCCTGTGCCCATAAATTTGCCTAAGCAATGCCTGTTTACGGGTCGCTGATGGAACATGGAGCCGGTGCATTTTGTAAGCACCGGGTAGATAATCATGGTAATTGATGTTTGGAGCTGTGAGCTCCTAGGAGCACGGGGTCTCTTTCTCCCAGTGAGGCCCTGCTCTCTGTTATCAGTCCAGCCCATAATTAAATATCACTCTTTTACAATATGTTTCAGGCTCCTTAATGAGTCTAAAGCAGAAATAGTCACCTCTTTCCCCTCTGAGCTTTATTTGCTTGTTATTAAACAATGTTATTGAGCTGCCTTCTTTCCCCGTGTTGCCAAACCTGCATCATTTCCGTTTTATAATTGCACAATTAGAGCCAGGGCTTTGCTTTCATACATCAGCAGGCCCTGCGTGTGCGTGCGTGCGTGTGTATGTGTGCAGGGAGAGAGAGAGGGAGAGAGAGAAGGAAAAAATCAGGTGTTCATATAGACTACTCAAATGCATCTTATTTTCATTAACTGCCAGATTTTGCAAAATGGGAAGCGATTTATCATGAGCCATTTTCTCCTATCAACCACCTCCACCAACCAACACCGTGACTTTCGCCGTGACCTTGTGCTGTGTTGCGGAGGGTCCAATTTGCTCATTGTTCCTTGCTTCATAATCCTGTGCCCCTCCCCCGCGGCCTTTTGCTTCCCCCCAAGCAAAATCCAGTCATTTATATTCCGAGGCTAAACGGTATTCTTTTTGCCCCCAAAGCTGGCAAGCTGTATAACACTAGTAATTCCTTCTAACGAATTTCCAGAGAGCTCCTCCTCTTACACACGCTTTCTCCCCCCCACCCCCCACACACATGCCCCACGCACACACACTCACAGGCACCCCCTTAAGCTGCTCTAAGCAGTGTATTAAGTAGCTGAAGAAAATCCATTCACATTCTGCTATGTCGCTTTCTTCTTAAGTCATGAACCCATCACAGACTTTTTCTAGCTGTAGGTTGCCACGGTGAAGATTTACAATGCCAGTTATTCATACATCTGCCTTCTCTTTTTTCCCCCCCTTATTCTTAAATCCCTTGGGCGAGGGCAACCTTGATACTGAGACTCGTAAAATTCATGCAGGCTTATCATCCTTGGTGAAGGCTCCAGGCGTGCATTCTGCATCCCCCGCCTGCCCACCGCCATGACGGGTGGGCCCCGGGCTTTCATTTCCAACCAGGAGGAGGGGGGCCGGGGTGGGACGAGGTATCATTGTAGGAGACATAATAGAAAACTTATATTTTTAAAAAATAAAAGCAGTATCTCTTTTACCAATCGTTGATTAATTTTTTTAAATGACTTTTAGATCTCTTGAGGCCAGTGTTCATTTGATGCTGGAACATTAAATAAAAAGTGACCTTAGTTTGAGTAAAATAATATTAGAAAGTCCACTTATCTATGTTCAAGAGCTAATGGAGCAGGGACGCAAACCTCCTTCTCATTCCATATCAAAACACCCATAGGAGGAACCTCAATACTTTGTAAAATGTGCATTTGACGGCCAGTGTTTTGTGCTATTTTCTCCACTTAGTTATTTCTTCTCCTAATCATTACTAAATTAATTATTCTTAAGGAATGTGCAAAAGAGGGGAAACAAATATTCTCAATAGCAAGAACTGATGTTTTCCCCAAGTCCCTGAAATTTCCCCCCGATCTGAAAAAGAGATTAATCCCATGATAACAGAATAGAGAACTAAGTTCAAATTATTACAAAAAAAAAAAAAAAAAAGGACTTTTAACATGTTGCTGGGAAAGAATGTTGGTGATCATGGCAAGTGGTAACCTGAAACCCTTTCTTAAAGTTAAGGAAATTATTTTTAGCTGGATCCATCTCAAAATTATAGGGTTTTTTAAATCTTGTTTATTTACTTATTAATTTCAAAAATATAAAATATGGCCTCCCTGGTATTCTTAAACTCCTCAGAGAGGGTTGTGGTTTGTCTGTCTGCTGGCGAGTTCCCCTCCATGGCACCTCTTCCTGCCAGAGGGTCAGCTGTAAGCTGTGCCCTTGGCAGTAAGCATGCGACAGGCTGGGCAGGTGCACAGTGCTGGAGCCGAGTGGGGTTGGGCAGCCGGACAACTTGCCGCCGAAAGACGCCAGGACACCGCTGCTGGGCTGGTGGCAATGCTAATCCAGGGGCCACACTCTAATCTGAGGCATCAGGGAGTGTGCCACACACTACCTTTCAGCGGGTGTTCAGCGTTGAGAGAGGCTGGAGATTTTTACCTCTGATCAAGAGCACCGGGAGGTATGAAGAGGGGAAGCCAAGCCCAAGGAGGGCGCTCTGACTTCTACTCACATATGTGAGACCTTGAGCCTTCGCTTCTTCCTCTAGAAGATGAGAAGAGTGTGCAGTATTGTCTCTAAGGATCCCTTCTAGTCTTCCATGATTTAGGTGTGATTCCATTGAATTCGGGCAAGAACTAGTTTAATCGAAGATTTCTCTTCTTTCTGTTCAGGGCAAGGTCTCAGAGCTCCGTCTCCCCAGGGTGTGGTTCAGGCACCCTTCTGGACTCCCTTCTGTGTGGGGCCCTGTCTGAACTCTTCAGGTCACTATAGGAGCATGTAGGAAACTGCCTCAGAACGGAATACAAGGTACTCTGTTGACTTAGAATACCGGGAAACTCAAGATGTCGATCCACAGTCCACAGAAAACTGGAAAAGAACCACATGTACTCACAGTAGCTATATTTTCCAAGACTATGTTCCTGGAACTAAGCTAAGACAACACCATAGTGAAAGAAGTTCTGTGGTATTTTATTTCTCTTTTTCCCACTTCTGGCCTCATTCCTTTTTCTTTAGGTAGAAATTTCCTTTTCCAAATCATCTTCTGGACCACTCTATCTGCAGGACACCAGGCTCCTATCTCAGGGGTATGAGTGACTTGGATCTGACCGCCTTCATTCGCTCTGGACTTACCTCCGCACATTGTCACTTAGAGCATTCTGCTGCCTTGTAGCCCCACTTCCTCTTAGAAAACCATCTGACCTGTGTCTCACCTGAAGAAGACTAAGCTTACATCCAGTTAAACTTCTAAACCAACCCATGGCTGCTCACAAATGCAACGTTGAATTTTATGACGTACAATTCCATCTGTCTTTCTCATCGACCGGGGTCCTAGATCTGGTGAAGGAACTTACCAGCAAATTGCCTTACCACCTGAAACTCTGTTTCCTCATCTGACTATCCAGGAAGGATAGTAATCCCAGTCAACTTCTCAAGATTCTGAGGATCAAGTACATTAATGTGTTCATACTTTCAAAAATTCTGGAATGTACCATGTTGATACATTATTATCATCATTTATTATTGATCTATCACTTACTATGATGATAGAGACAATGGTTTTCACATGTTTATAACCTGGACCTAAAAAAAGAAATACATTTTATCTAGTAAGCCAGGACACACCTATATAATCAAAGCTGATTAGAAAGTTTTGCAAAACAACACAGCTTTACTATCTGTGAAGCATTCTGATATTCTCTATTTTATAGATAGAAAATTTTATATCTCCAAATGGTCCCAGACTATAGTCTGAAAAGCATGGGTGTAGAGGACCATGTCCTTTCAGGTGGGAGCTACCATGGGCCTATAGGGAGCCTCTGGGTGAATTGGAAAGAGGCCACCCTTCCTCCGACAGCTTGGAGAGTGCAATAGAGCTGGACTTTAATCCCTGTTTGCAGCCTCAGCTGGAAGCCTTCGTTGGGCACTCTGCACATACAGCCCTACACTGAAACCTGATTAGTACTGGGGTTTGGGAAAGCGAGCTGGCCAAGTATCAAAAAGCATCATGCTTGACAGTGAAGTAGATTTTAACATAAGATGAACAGTGTAGGGTCTTTCCAAATGTGCCTAGCACAGATCAGATGTACCCCACAATGCAAGGGTGGTCTGGAAAGCATAGGAACAAAGAATAACGTGCTTTTTGCTAATTCTTAAATATTATGAGGGGCTAACTAGAAAACAAGGAAAAGAGCAATGGAATAACATTTATCAAAAACCCGCCTTCAGATCCATTATGTGATCCTGTGAATTAACAACAACGTCTAAACAAATAAACAAACAAAACAAAACAAAAACCATAAAACAAAAAACCCACAGTGATGTCTGGAGGAACATCATATTTCCAACTCTGTTGCAAATTCTGAAAATCATCATGATCCATCCCCAAACATCTACTTCCATCATAAGTTATAAGTTCTAATAAGCAGGAATATAAGCTGGGAGATTTCCAGATGTTTCTCCTTCTAGAGGCATACTACCTCCATTGTTGTCATTCCTGTCACCCAACAAAGTCTGATCAACCGAAAGTGACATCAGAGTATTTCAGAGCTCCCCAGAAGGCCTTTCTCACTGGGCAATTCACTGACCAATCTGTCTTATCATGGGCCTAAAAGGATACCATACTCTGCTAGACCAACAAGGTTAAAATTAAGTTCCTTCTTCTTCTTCATGTTCATAGCAAAGTTAACCAGTGGGAACTCCCAAGAAACAAAAACTAAGAAAGATAACTAAAAAACAAGCAAGTCCTGTCCTGTTCTTCAACATTCAGTCTACCTGTGTCTTTAGTTTATAGGCACACCTTTTTACTTAATGCAATATTCACTATGACCTTGACATCTGCCTGGTAGCATACTAAATTGAATTATTTTCATTAATGTAATATAGGCTAATAGAGCCAGATAACAAAGAAGCAAGTATTTTTCATGTTCTCTTCCTCCCCAGCATACATTCAAACGAACACCCACCCAACAGTGATAGGCATTTTTACATGAAAATTGAATTTGGATGGAAAGAGAAATATTTTATGCTAAAACATTTTGAAATACATAATATACTACCATTATCCATTAGTTTCTTTTTCTTCATTTGTTTTGTATTAATTGCTCTCTTTTTTCGGTTTTAGTGAAGTTTAACTGGCATATAACATTGTATAAATTGAAGGTGTACAACATAATGATTTTTTATATATATATACACATCAAATATATATATATATTATATACATATATATATATATATATATATATATATATATATATATATATATTTGAAACGAATACCACAGTAAGCTTAGTTAACATCTATCATCTCACATAGTCACAATTTTTTTTTCCTGGTGATAATGCCTTTTAAAAATTTACTCTTGGGGCACCTGGATGGCACAGTCGGTCAAGCATTTGACTCTTGGTTTCGGCTGAGGTCATGATCTCAGAGTCATGAGATCGAGCCCCATCTGCTGGAGGCTCTCTCTCCCTCTCCCTCTGCCCCTCCCCCTGCCACACGTGCATGTACATGGGCTGTCTCTCTCTCTCTCAAATAAATAAATCTTTTTTTTTTTTTTTTTAAAGATTTTATTTATTTATTTGATAGAGAGAGACACAGCGAGAGAGGGAACACAAGCAGGGGGAGTGGGAGAGGGAGAAGCAGGCTTCCCACTGAGCAGGAAGCCCGATGTGGGGCTCGATCCCAGGACCCTGGGATCATGACCTGAGCCGAAGGCAGACGCTTAACGACTGAGCCACCCAGGCGCCCCTCAAATAAATAAATCTTTTAAAAAAATCTACTCTCTCAGCAACTTTTAAATATATAAAACAGTATTGTTAGCTATAGTTATCATGTTGTACATGATAGAACTTATTTATCTCATAACTGGTAGTTTATACCTTTGGGCCTGTACATTTTAATAGCTATTTTTAAAACTCACAGCAAGTATTGTTCTTAAAAAATAATAAATATTTTGAAATGTCTTATAATTTGAAGAAATTGGCAAAATAACTAAACTTACTTCTTTAATATTCTTCACATGAAGCATGGCTTTCTGATGATGTGACTTGGTTACATTAACCACCAAGGATAATGACCAATAGCACAAGAGACTTACTCTGCATTTGATACATATGAACATGGGAATGGCGCTCTCCTTTCTGACTTGTATGGGAAACACAACAGCCCCAATGCCACCAAATTGCCCAAAAGAAATGAAGACATAGATCCTTGAAGAAATCCCACATTATTGTCTGCCTTACCTCTTCTCTTTTGTGCTATATTGTTACCCTAAAATCATCACACTGTCAAAAATGTCTTTTCTGTCCCACCCAATCTTTTGACACTCTTTTTTTTTTATAAAGATTTTATTTATCTATATGAGAGAGAGAGCGAGAGAGGGAACACAAGCAGGGGGAGTGGGAGAGGGAGAAGCAGGCTTCCCGCGGAGCAGGGAGCCCAATGCGGGGCTCAATCCCAGGACCCCGGGATCATGATCTGAGCTGAAGGCAGACGCTTAACGACTGAGCCACCCAGGCACCCCTCTTTTGACACTCTTAAGACAGTAAACAGTGTAGGCAGAAAGCAGGTATCTGTCTTATGCAGACAAAGCCTGCCAGCCATGCTTGTTTAATCTTGGGTCATAAAAGACCATGATCAACTTCAACTCAGAGCAGTGGACTCCACTGGGCCTTTTCAAACTTTTATTTATTTTTCAGATCTTTACCTAGAACAGTATCTTTGGGGCTAGAGTTTCTTCACAATTGTCATTGGATGGAAGCCAATGATCACTGTTATCATTTATCTGCCTACAAACCATCTCTTCTACCTGGCTCCCCCATCTGCCTTTATGCTTCTTACACAATCTCCGAATGTCTTGATCTTCAGGGAATCTTCTTTCCGTGTTTCCTTTACGAAACTTTAGGAAGAGGAGAGGAGGCAGATTTAATAGGGCCCAAAGGATGTAGATCTATCTATAAGGATGTTCATGGGTGGGTGTCCAAATTTTATCAGAAAGGCTTAAAGAACGTAGATCTGATTTGGAGGGTTAGGGCGCCCGCTCTGTAGGTGTGGCACTACCCAAGTGTCTAGGCAATAATGCCACACAGTAGGGTAAGGGAGTAGAGACCAGCAGATATCCAGCTTGTAGGATTACATCTGTATTGGAGTAAGATCTTCTTCAGCCAGCATCGTAGTTCTGGGCCAGGACACCATTCTAGAAATGGGGATTGCCATACATAGACAAACCCTAACAAATATGTTCAAGTAGGGCTTCTGTGAGGAAAAGTTCTCTATATATATAGCAGCACATGAAGTTCTCTAGTGTGTTATCAGTCTGCATTATTCCTGTTAGTGCCTCCACAACCATGACCTAGACCTCTTATCCAGATTTTAGTTCCTTGTTGCCTCAAATCCCATGTGATTCTTTCTCAGTTTTGCTGCCCAGACTTTTCACTGGGCCCAACCTTTTGGATGCCAGTCTCCTAACCAGGATCATGACTTGCAAACATACATCCTACACTCTGAGGATGGCTTTCCCAGTCTAAGACATCTGGCTCTTTCTCCCTTTGGTGGCCAACCTCTCTGAACTTGACTTCAGCCTGGGGTGTCCTTTTCCCCCTTGCCAATCAGGAGGCTGTCTTTTCTGACTTCAAACCTCAGGACCCTCCTCTCTAATCTCATAACACCATAGATGATTTTACTTACCACATTATATCATAAAGACTTATTGAAGCTACAGTCTACCTCTCAAACATGAGCAACATGAAAATAGGGAAAATCAGAAGTACCTCTTCTAGTCCCAGAAATATACAAGAGGCTGTTAATTATATGTGTTCAGTATACGTCTGTTGAATGAATAAGTGAAAATTGGCCACCCTGATTTGCGGACCTTATGTAACCAGCCCCCTTAAAATACTCATAGCTCTGTATCTAATTGGCAGAACGCACAGATAAAATTTTGTTTAAATCAGATCTCTCATTTTGGCTAATTTGGATAATACTGTTTAAATCAGGTATGTGAGTGTGCTATAGATATAAATCTATAACATCAGATCACTAATGATGTTAGATGGAAGCTTAGCCATCATGCTCATTCTGAATTTAACTTAACAGCTCTTTGTTAAATGACTGTCCTATATCCCAATGAATAAATGTATGCGGAGATCCTATTACTTATTTACCACCTATAAGATGGTTATCCAGATGTGTTATTTAATAAATTAGTGGAGGCATAAATTTGATAATAAAATGTACAGACTTAAAAATTCTAAATTATTATAATATTTGATCTGCACGACATTTTTTTATTCTTGGAAATGAAACAAATGGACTCCTTTTAACGCATGGGGGTGTTCTTCCTTTCCTAGGGAGGACTTGAGGAAACTTGTTTTCCCAGGTAAAGAAGGAACACTGAGATAAAACCTTATACCAATGTCATAACCCCTTTGGGTCTTTATGATTGAAAAAAATTGGGGGGTCTTTTATTCATCCCTGTTACCATACTGGGAGTGCCACTGGCGAATGAAAGTAGTGTGTAGCCTCTCCGCTAAGAGGCATTTACTACGAATTCTTTGCTTAGGAAGGCTCAATATCTCACTGGATGCCTTCTACCCAAAGACAGATAGTAGTGGAATCATAACTATGCGTCATAGTGGTGATCCAAAGCTTCCCAGCTGAGGTGGCTGGAGCGGGTCCAGTTTGAAATACTGTCTTCCTTAGCATTGCTTTCTGAAGACATCTTCATGCCATGAACTTGAAATGGATATTTCAAAGTACTCTTAGTAGATTCTGTAGGAATTATAGCTATCCTGTGTTTATTCTACTTTCCTACTCTTGATTTGGGTAGCACAAATATTTTTCCTGTGGCCTTGCTTAGGTTTGCCCATTTGTGAAATAAAAATCATAATATTTTAACCAGCTGCATTCTTTTAAAAAAGTCTAATGTGCACCTCTTTGTTACCTTATGTTTTGCTTTTAATTCAAGCTCATGTGCCATGTATCTCTCCCGGAGCAGAATATACAAGTGCAAGAATGAGGGGCCCTGAGTGGAATGACTTCCCAAGAGCAACACCAAGTATATGTGACCGGGGCAGAATTTGGGGGCTTTTGGTTGTCAACCCAGTCTTTTGCCCCTAAATCCTTCTAGTTCACCCTGCTTTCTTTCTTCCTTCTCTTTCTTTCTTTCTTCCTTTCTTTCTCCCTTTTTCTTTCTTTCTTTCTTTCTTTCTTTCTTTCTTTCTTTCTTTCTTTCTTTCTTTCTTTCTTTTTCTTTCTTCCTTCCTTTCTTCCTTTCTTTCTTTTTTCTCTTTCTTTCTTTCTTTCTCTTTCTTTCTCTTTCTTTCTCTCCTTCCTTCCTTCCTTCTTGCCTTTTTTCCTTCCTTTCTTCCTATTATTATTTTTTTTTTTTAGTCCATAGATACCATGAACAGAAACTCCAAGAAGTTTAAATCAGGCCATTCAAAGAATAGATAAAATTCAGTTTTTCTTTCCTTCTATATTTTTTCATATTCTTATGTTCTAAAATAGCGAGCTTTAGCAATACATACTGTCTTTTTTCCAAGGCACATTACTCTTTCATAAGTGTGAGTTTTAAAAATAGTTTTGCTAAGAAAGATGGGTCAGACACAATCATTTGTAAAGGAAGAAAATGAAGTAGGGAGTGACTTAGTGATTTGCTTGGGGCCATTCATGACTGAGCACAAGCCCGCTTGGACTTTGGAACTTAATTTATTCCAGAGAAGGGCCAAGTTCCAGACTATGCAACTTACACATGAAAAGGCAACCCAAACAAGACTACTTTCCTGAATTTTAAATAGAAGTCTTAAATTGCTTGCAAGTAAGCATAAAATTCCAAGTTTTTACTGTGCAAAATCCTATAGTATAGGAACAGAGATGGACAAATAAGCAGGCAAGTGACTAGAATGAAAACAATAAAAACACCTTTTCACATTAAAATTACATTGTAGGATGCATTGTGCACATTAGGAGGTAAAAATATTTTTACTTGTGTATAGGTTTCGTGGTCTGCATTACCAATGTACAAGAAGGTATAATTATGTGTGACTATTTCCCTTGTCTGTGTTTTAAGCTCAATTATGAATATTTTCTTGAAGACTTATTTATCCACTTTCGAGAGAGAGGGGGAGCAGAGGGAGAGGGAGAGTAAGAGAAGCAGACACCCTGCCAAGTGTGGAGCCCGAAGGGGCATTCGATCCCGACCACAACCCCAAGGCCACAACCAGAGCGGAAATCAAGAGTCCATCACCCAACTGACTGAGCCACCCAGGTGCCCCATCAATATGAATGTTTTTAAACATTTTCTGGGCTCCCCCATGACTCTTGGAAAAATACTACGTAAGTGATGACATCTGAACGAACCAATCATAATGGGAGTCGTGTTTGAGTCTTACACTACAGTTTCTCGAACATTTTGCCGTATAGTATATTTGATCATGATGTGTACACTGAAGTCCATTTTACATCCCACAACTTTCCATTTCTAGCCCCAAATCTGAGCAACACTGTGACAAGACAGGACACCTGGGAGAGACCTCAAGAAGTAGCCCCAGAGATGAAAATCCCAGCTATTGCTAGAAGGCCAGAGCAGGCAAAATGAAGTCTATGGTGAGAAATAAAAAAAAAAGGTCTCTCAAACCACAGGCGCAGCCAAGGTGAGTGAAGAGGACTACAGGGTGAGAGAGGAAGACCCCCAAAACAAAACAAGTCTGACCTTAGGCCAAATGCTATTGCCCTTTGGTCTCTTCCTATGTTCCCTGGTAGGGAAAGGGCCAGGTGATCGGGATGGAGTGTCCTGACCTAGCAGTTTTCAGCAGGCTTTGCAAATGGGGAGAGAGTATTCTAACTACAGCTGCAGGAGAGACCAAATATAGAGAAGCGAGGCTTTAGTAAAGCACTTGACGTCCAATAAATATAACCAGTGATATTACTTTTCCTTTTTAGCTCTCGGTGGATGTTGATTGTGATTCCCTGATTTTCATGTTGAACTCTGCCTGCCTGAGAGTATGCTTGTTCTAGGTACTACAAATGCAAAGAAACACCACTTAGAATGTTTAAGTACACATTAAAAAGGTAAAAAGTTCCAAGGATTCTTTAAGTTGCAAACTTAACAACAAGCAGATAAAATTACCCCCAAAAAGCCAGTGTTGTTATTTACATACAAAATAACCTTTAAATTTCCATTGCCAACGTTGTTGCGCTTGACCTTCCATGCTCCTGGATTCTCAGCATTGGTTTATAAAAACTCATATAATCAGAGGAAAAATAAAGATTTTTTTAAAAATAGAAAACAAGCAGTGCTAAAAGACAAATATCCCAGAAAGCATAGTATAGGGGGAAAAAAGAAGAACTTAAAACAGGGTGACTGGAATGAATACGAATGAAAATTCTGAGTTTTATGTTTACTTTGGGTTCTATTTATGCAGCCGCTCTCCCTCAAAGTAAGGGAAGTTTTTAACAATGCTTTTAACAATGATCTCTCTATAAATTCAAAATAGTGTCAGGGTTTAACAGAATTTCATACTACTTTATGGCTTGGGATGAACCAAATAGATTTATAGGTAAATTTCTCAAAACAAATCATTTGAGGCAATATCATAAATGGAAAGTTTCTGTACCAAGAATTTTTTTTCCCAGAAATATATGGATGAATTAACACCATAAGCTTGAAATGGTAATTTTATGTTAATCATCTTCCACATTTCAGAGTGCATTGATACTTCCGTGCAATGCACAAATGTGCTCTTGCGTGTGTGTGTGTGTGTGTCTATGCGTGTATGTGTGTGTGTGTGTGCATATATAGATGTTAATTGTGAGTCTGCTCTTCATATGCAGGCTGGGTTCATCGTAGCAAATTCTAAATGAAGAAATAAATGTCCTTGACATTCCATTTAATAGACAGTGGGTGGCACCATCTTAAGGAGCAGATGATGTAAGGTTGCATTTGGCACTATTTTCTTTATTTGGGCTACAAACTCTATCCAAATTGTGAAGGACTTTCCACATTAGCAATTAATAGGGCCCCATTATGCTAACTATCATCCAACTTAGGACATCTTAGAGGAAAGATAAGAGATGAATAATTTGAAGTAATTTTCTTGTAATCATGCCAATCACTTGAGCAAAGTAGTTATTAAAGGAAACAGTATTATGATGAATTATAGGACATCTAACACTGAATACCTTTTCTTATCAGCTGCTTATAGTTTCTGATGCTTAAAAAAAAGGCAAACAAGTAGAAGTCTATTTCGAATAACACTCATCTTACTGTAAATAATAGTTTGTTTAGCAAACCCTGAATTTTAATGAGGCTTGAAAGACAGACTTTACCTTCGTTTCTGCGCATCTCCTTGAAAAGAGCTGAAGTTTGCCGGCTTTACCTTCCCTTAAAAGGTAGATGTAACGAGCATGAGTCACCTTTGATGACAAGGATTCTTCCAGTTCAGATTTGCTGAAGTGATTAGACATTATTTATCTAATTAAATGTTCAAAACACATCATTATTGAAAGGAATAAATTTAGTACATTTGTTGAGCAGTGTTAACTGAAATGTAACTGCACATCATTTGACTTTTTAACATTTTATTATATCTATTAAGTCTTTCTGTGCTTAATTAAATCAACTTATTTTTTACAGTTAATTTAACATGATTTCATTTTCGTTACAGAGTCTGAATCAGATATTATGGAGAAAGCCAACTGTATACACAAATTAAGCTTTGACTCCTCAGGTGCTCTCTTGCATTTCATTCAAGTCTGGCACTTCTAGGGATTACCATGATGTTAGATGGATGTTATTTTTCACATAGTGGAAAGCTCACTCTTCATCTTTTTCTTTCTTTAACGCAACCATTTTTAAGGCTACAGAACCATCAGATTTGTACTCCTTGCATCACTGATCACGGCCAACATTTGGAAGAAATCTTTTTTTTTTTTTTTTTTACTGTTTGGGAAAAAGTAAATAGGAATATAAATGTGGAAAGGGAAACATCAGTTGCCGCCCCCTGGGAGCTGTACTTCTTAATTGTCCTTCTAGGAACAGTGGTGTCTAAATAATAATGCTATACGGTCCCCGAGAAGGCACAAAGTATCTGAGTAGCAGTAAGTAGGGGCCGGGCATCATGGAGGCAGATATTTCATTCTTGTTATTATTATATTCAAATGAGTGCCTCTTGGTGATCAATATGGAGCGGTATTCTTTTCTTCGCCAGAACCCCAAACTATAAAATGGGGGCGAGGGGAGGAGCAGCATGAAAGCCACAAATGTTCGGTGCCAATCAACTGCAGTGAATCGTGAGACACGGGGATGAAGGGAGCGATTTGGTACATTCAAATCTACCCTGAAAAGTGTTAAAATGGAGAGAGTGGCTGGAAACAAATGGGAAAGCAAGATTCAAAGGTTGCAAGTGGTGGTGGAAAATTCTAATTAGACATTTATGTCAGCTTGCAAAGCTCCTTGTTTTTCCCAAATGTTGGAGTGTTTCTTGTTCTGTCAGTCTTCAATTGAAAGTCCCAAAAAAAAGGGGAGGTTTCTGAAACCCTCATGGAACTCTCGGGACAGTGAATTTAAAAGGTGGCCCCAGATGCATTTGCCGGGGATGAAGTACCCTATACCAGAGAACCAAATGAAAACAAGAAGATAAAAAAAAAACAGAGGAAGAAAGTGAACGTGTGTGTGTCCGTGCATCCTCCCCGCGCCCCCCAGGGGCCTGGGAGCTTCCTCAGAAATGGCCCGCTCCCTTTGCTCCAGGTGCCCACTGCTGGCTACTCGGAGGCCACTTGGACTGGCTTCGATCCCCCCGGGGAAGTGTTCATGATCGCAAATTTGGCCAAAAGATTTTTTTCATTACCCTCCAACATTTCCTTTCACCTCCAACCTCAAGGCAGGGCCCTGGCTTTCCCTTTGGAGCTGGGAATATAAAGACGTGGGGCCATCGGGGCTGACCCGGAGGGCCCTTCCGTCAATCACTGACTCCCCATCCCTGCTCCCTTTCACACCAGGCAGCTGGACCCATCGCTGTCAACCAGGTAACAACCCCCAGACAATAGCGGACTGAAAGCCTGGTCTAGACACTCTTTTAGCCACTTATTTGCTCCTCTTGGCAGCTGTTGAAGCATAAATAAGCAGTTTGTAATCAGAAAGCTGACATCATCGCGGCTCGCCTGAGAGAGGAGATTGTTCCTGAGCACTGAGCGGCTTTTTTGTGTGTGTGTGACAACAGATTCTGGGGTGGGGATGCAGATTTGTGCCATGCTAAGCTGGGCTTTCTTTGATTCACAGAAGACAATTGGACCAGGTCCCCAGCTCCTGGACATCCCAGAATTATTCTTTCGTGTTCAGTTCCTGATGGCCAGTAAAACCGGATAAGAAATTGGGTGGCGATGGGGCCCGGGCTAGTCCAGGGAAGTAGGAACAGAGTGGGGTACATGGGAAGTTTAGACTTGAGACATTTTCTGCGCCCCCGAACATACACCTCATCAACCCCTTGCAAGTGCACCTGCCGGATGGTTTGGGTGGGAGACGCAGAGGGGAGGTTTGGTGCTAGATATACATGTCTGAATGCTTTGAGAAATGAATAGTTTCACAAAAAGCAGCAGAGAAACGGGTGTGTTGATTCCTGCTTCGCAAGTGTGGCTTGTTGTTTTTTCTTTCTTTCTTTCTTTCTTTCTTTCTTTCTTTCTTTCTTTCTTTCTTTCTTTCTTTCTGCCTCTCAAGATCAAGTTTGCCATTCAAAGTGATTGGCAGTTGTCCTCGTGAAAGAGAATAGACATGAGCCATTCTCTAGAAACATTGACTCTCCATCACCTCCACAGCTGAGAAACCCCCTCTGTAGGTGTTTTCCCCCCCAAAAAAAACTGGCTTTGTTATTGGGAGGGACAGAGATGGCAAGATGGCAGAGGTTATTTATTTATCATAATTGATTTCTTATAATTGTTTTGAGGATGTTCCCAAAGGAAAGAGAGCTTCTCTGGTTTCTTTTAACAGTGTGGTTCTGATTGCCCTGATGTCTGCCTGGGACATCTGACTCAAGGTCTATTGGTAAATGGTGGGGCCGAATGAATGTCAGGATGCCACAGAGCTTGCTACCTGAAACCCATTCAGGTGGTTTTGCCCATCTCCGGTTTCACTTACCAAAAAAAAAAAAAAAAAAAAGGCATTTCAACAAAAATATTGACTTCCTAGCTCCCTGAGGGTTTCTGGTATTAGTTTGCTATAAGTAGCTCATGATTTAGAGTACAAAGGCATTTCCAGAATGCATGTTTAACAAAATGACATAGCAGATAATTGAAATTTATTTGCAATTTTCAAACTACAATAAACACAATTCTCCTTTTCTTTCATTAATAATCGCACGGCTAATGCATAGCAATCCCTCTGCAGCTTTTACAAGCAAACTTGAGCTGCTGTGTTGTAATAGCTGGAAAAGTTAATGTAGCTTGAACAAGGTTCCTAATTGTCCCTGTCTCTGTCATATTTGTCTACTTGAATGGTCCTAAATACCACAGCGATTAATTACTACAGAGCAGGTATTACAAGATGTTATCATCCTTCCCCAACTGTCTGGGTGAATGGAGAGAAGCAGGAGATTGTTCCAGTGTTTCATCTTTGCTCTTCCTGTAAGGCACTTTAACCAGAAGATTTAACGTGTCAAAGTTAACTGCGTTCTCTAGCAGATATTCACATTCTAATTAAAGATTAAGAACGTAGTACATTACACTGTGATTTGTCATACATGGCTTGTTAAATAGGAAACCTACCGGGATTCCCTAACATTTTATAAACATTATTCAGGGCTTTTAATGTGGGCAAAGAGAAAGATGATTCAACTGCATTGCAGGATGGAAAGCAGGTCACCCTCCACCCCTCACCCCGCCCGCCCCCCAATAAATAACAAAACCGGAGAACTTGGGCAGTTTGGAAACTGTTTTGCTGTGGAGATTTTGTTCAAACCATGAATCACCTCTGGTTTGTATTTGGTGGTGAAGGGGGAGATCTTAATGATTCTCCCTCGGCATTTTTTTTTTTTCTACTTTTGCTTTTTGCTGTCAGCTAAGTAGAGGAAGGTAAGAGTCTTTGTTTGAATTAGAGTGCCAAAGGACAGAATAAAGATGAAACAGTGTTTCAATATGCAGCCTGAGCTTTTAGTTGATTCTCATCGCCCTGATCGGCACGGTTTTTAGCACTGGTGGCACAGGACTGGTTCACATTCTATGATTGCCTGAGGAATAAATTAATGAGGTTACTGAGACACTGAACATTTGCATATTCACGGATGCTTATTAGGTAGAAAGTGAATGCCAGGTGCACTGAATTTGGGTGATATAGGATTTGTTAAGAATTAACATCTTTCCATTCCTCAGAAAAGGGGTGTCTTGTCACTAAAAATAATATGCAGGCAAAACTCCCGCCTCATAACTCTCTGAATAATTATGATATAATAGAAAACCAAGGCAAGAGAGGGTCTTGCCGGAGAGCAATACAGAGCCACTGCAGTGCCCTTGTTATGGGAAGACCTGGATGCGGTGGTCCTGGAGCGTAAAGAAGCAAATGCTTCACTCTATTTGGATTTTAGGCTTTAATTATGCTGGTGGCGTGCACAGCCGAAGACGATGCCATCTTACCGAAGGCAAAATTATCAATTTAAAGAGACCTTTACATTTGTAAATATTATTATTGACAGGTTGCCAATCTGAGCCAGAGCAGGGGAAAGCTTTCCTAAGAAATTAGGTCCAAACCTGAATCACAGAATTAGTCTTGACTGTTTCTCTAAGGGGGGATCGGTCCATAGTTCCGTAGTTGGGGATTTCTGCTGGGGCTGTGTGGCAGCATATTATTTGAGCTATTTGTATCTCATTATTGAGAGAAGTTTTTGTGCTGCTCTGGGTTGTGGCTTGGAGACCACCTCCTCAGAGCTCAAATGGGCAGATTTCATATTCCTCTTGTCCTTAGGAATACTTCGTAAAACAGAATGATGACTGTCCATGTTTTTCAGAGCACTGTGCTGTGGGAGAGCCTGCCTGGTCTTTTTTGCTACCATTTTATACAGGTAGGTTTTCTTTCTTTCAATCTCTTTTTTATTTTGGGTTTTTTGTTTTTTGGGTTTTTTTTTTTTTTTTTTTTTTTTTTTGTCCTCTTTAAAGAAAATGATTGGCAGCATCCAACCTCAAGGAACTGATCTATCAAAATCAAGCTGGGATAAGTATTTCTTTGAGAAATAATATATATTTATCAACAGGCTCTATTCTGCCCCCTTGTTTCACTGTACCTTGCATAGCACTTCCCTTTCTTGGCCAAGACCAGTGATAACCCTGTATTAAGAACATAGTGTATCTGTATGTGTGTGTGTATACACACACACACACACACACACACATATATATACACATATATATTATTTTTTCAAAGATTCCCTGATGTGCATTCTATATACATTTTATAGTCCCTTTTCTTGATTTTAAAAATATTTCCAACAGCTAAACTGTATTTTGAAAGATATTTTCCCTGTTTTTAAAAATAGCCTTTAAATATGAATGAGTTAAATGTCTGCCCAGAGAAAAGTCCAAGGGGCTCTCAGTGTTAATTTCACTATTGCATCAGACTTCAGCTTTGCATTTATTTTGTGGAGGTTCAGAGGTATAGTAATTGTCAGAACAAACCCCTCAAAATAATCTGTGCATGTTTTAGAATTCTTTTTGATGCATTCATAAACATATTGAAAAATCACACTGATTTTGATGTGGCAGAGTTGTAAGCAGAAATCTATATATTTTCATCGAGCATTACAAATTTCTTACTATTTGTTGCTAATATTGTATGAGACATTTTTTTTTGAAATGCGTTTCACCCCAAAAGGGCCTGCCTGAAAACACACCCTGCAGTAAAATCACTGGCGTCCAGGGTTTTTGTCACATACACAGAGCACAGATTTTTTTGATTATGTAGATTTCTTTTCCTACTGCAGTTTCATATGCAAAGCATGCATCAGCCACATCCATGCTATCTCCTAAAGCAGTCATTCTGAAACCCAATCTGGGGACAGTGCAGACTAAATAAAATTTCATTTTGATTTGGCCTCCTGCTGTGAATAGGACTGCTTTGTCTCAGCCGACAGAACCAGCAAGCCAGAAAGGTATGTCCTGTTTTGCATGGCTGATGGTGTGTCTTGAGGCTCACAATCAGGCCATCCTGCGTCCTGCTCCGGCTCCGCGGCACCTCCACTCTGCTTTCTCTTTCCCCTTCCATTCGTCTTTCTCTTCCCCCCTTCCATTTGCTCCCCGTGCTGCCTGTCTTCTACCTGCAGGGCAGAGCCGTGGCAAACCCACACCGATTGTTTACTTTGGCATATGTTTAATAGCTTGCGTGGCTGTTTGCATTTTTTTTTCACTGTCTTTGTTGGTGGTGGCTTTTTTTTTTTTTTCTGTTTTGGTTTTTGTTTTGTTTTGCTCTCCTTGCCCACATTTGCCTTCCCTGTTTCTCAAGGTGTTGAATACTAAAATACTAACTTAAAGAAAAATTGTTTAAGTGCCACGATGATGCTCCAGAGAGTTTACTGGAAGATTTGTCATGCGGAATTTTATTGTAAATTTGAGGAAGCGTTTAACAGCTTTGAAGGACTTTAGTTTTCATGGCCCTTTTGAGCCTATTTGGCAGAAAAGCAATTGCCCATTTTAGAGAAGGGGGAAAATATAAAATAAAGACTCTCTTCCAACGGGATTGAACTATTTTGCCATCTTGGTGTGTTTTATAAAATGCATTGTGGTGTTTGCTGAAGAGCTGCTAAATATGATGCTTTTTAAAGGGACGACCTTCATCTGGAATCATCTCGCTAGAGACTGTATTGTGGCAAATGTTCTTCTTACACTTGTCCCACCCTTCGGAGAATGTATTGGTAATCAGGGACAACCTGCTGTGATGTTCTCAGAAGCAGCTCTGGATACAATGGTCAAGTGCCAGGGAGGCTGACAGTGGCAGGAACTCTTCTTCCAAGCCCAGTTTCTCCTTGGAGTTGTCATTGCCCTGAACCCCTTCATATGGTCCCATAAGGAAAAGAAGTTTTTCCCTGGTTTACATCATTAATCTAAATTAGATTATGGCAAACTGGTAAAGAAGGGACAGACAGCAAATGAAAATAAATCACTTAAGAGAAGGGCAGGGAGTGACTGCTCTCTGACTCTGGGCTCAGCAATAGTCATTCCACCTAGGATTTAGAGGAATAATAATAATTTAAAAAGTACTAATTAGCATAGGGATCCCATCCACTCACCCACCCAGAAGTTAGAAGCAAAATAAGTCACATAACTTGGTAGAAGGTGAGAAATTAACTTCCATAAATCCATGTTTCAGCCATCCCAATGGTCTGTGGTGAGTTCTTGATGTCATTTCTGAAATTCAGTGGGTGAGAGTTTTGTCATTACAATAAATTT
Source organism: Halichoerus grypus (assembly GCF_964656455.1). Taxonomy (NCBI): domain Eukaryota; kingdom Metazoa; phylum Chordata; class Mammalia; order Carnivora; family Phocidae; genus Halichoerus; species Halichoerus grypus. The sequence goes on along the minus strand of NC_135721.1, from coordinate 84,651,876 downwards.
TCTTTTGACCACAAAATCTTTAAGTTCACCATTGCATACCTGTTAGCCAAGATCCTTGGGAGAGGAGATTCTTCAAAAGCTTTAGTAATTTATTGAGGGCTCCCCTACTTACCGTGTACAACAGGTTGAAGAATAAAGTAAAAGTTAGTTAAAGAAGATGTGGCAAAAATAGTAGCCTGAAAACAACATAAGATGTTGTTTGATAAAGATGGCACAGTCTTACACCAGGAAGAGGAAAATGGTGGTATTGGGCACCACTGGTAGGGTTTGGACTGACAGATGGATACTTTCCAGTATTACCCAATAGGAAGTCTTTTTGCTCTACCCTTGCTAACAGAGCCACTTGACTATTTTATAGCTTGTTAGTTGATGATATTAAAAAGCCCAGATTTGTATTTTGTCTAATTTGTACAAGTTCTTATAGGAGCCACTTATTGGCATTATAGGGACTTTTTGATAACCAAATGACTGTTTAAAAAGTAAATCTGTTATGTTGCTGCATAGACTTTTTTTTTTAATGCAATTATTTAGCCAAGATCAGATACCTTTTTAAAAATGACAACACAAACACTGGTTTTGGAAAACAATGTACTCACGAAGGATCTATGTGTCCATAAAAATACATAGGCCTATATATCTACCTTATGTGTGTATATATATATTTATACACATATATACAGAGAAGAATAGAGAGACTGAAGCAATTATGCTATTAAGAAGAGTCACAAAGCTTATTTTGAAGATAAAAATCGATAAATACATCTAGCAGACAAAATTCTACAGTGTGGTTTGATTTATCATACACATGTCATATATACCAAAAGTTTGCATTGAGCCTTATGATATTTTTATTAATTCATGAGTTCATCTTGGATTTCACCTGCAGGAGACAAATTATTATATCATGTCATTTGGGAATGACCTCAATGAAGACCCAATATTTGCCTTACATAAATCTATGCATCTCTGTCTTTGGTGTCTGCCATGTTTCTCTTCCTCCATGTTTTAGTTCATGTGTTCCATAAACATGAGAGCTCAGTGTATCTGCAAGCACTTAATATAATAATTTGATGAAAATATTGAAGGTAATGACTGTCATGGTGGTGCATGGCATGTGAGTTGAGTTTATACATATTTTATTTGCTAATGTTTGTGATGACCACAATCTGACCTTCCATATCTCATTATCTGGATCCTTCTACAATTAAGAGAAAGAACACTGACCGAGGCTAAATGTACACTGTGGCCAAAGACGGATTTCTGTTTTCTGTTGACCCCTCCTAACTCTTGGGAAACAGTGGGTACTCAAGGAATCTTTCTTGAGAGAATGAATGAGTGAGTGAATGACCCCGGTTGAACACAGGAGGAGAACAGGAGGCCCCTTCATTGGCTGGAGCCTGCCTCTGCACCACCTAGCAGTCATCACACATGAAGGAAAGAAAGAGGTTTGAAAGCCACAGGCACTCCACCCAGGGCCCACAGTCTTGCCAGGCATGTGAATCCACTGAAAACACATGCATGTTTGTCGGAAGAAATAAATTACATGACAGGCTCAAATAGGTCTAAATAGAACCCCAAATGGTGAGGACCCAGAAGTTCTAAGAAGATCTAGCTAGAGGAGCATCAAAAGGAACAGGGGAAGGAAAAGCATAGCATTCTCTGAAAAGATCCGGAGGAGAATAAGAAAAAAGGTTCAATTTACGTATACTCTGTAATGACTTCCAGGTATGGAAAGTTTATTTTACATCTCTGTAGATGTGGTAAACGAAAACCAGAAACAATAAAGAGAATGCAAGTCAGAATCCAGACACTAGGCACTGGGGAGATCCCACTGAAAAAAATACCTTTGGAGTTCTTTCTCGAAGCATCATACTAGATTTGGAATAAAACAGTTCATGTTGTTTTTATAAAAATAGTTACATTTAATAGAGAGGCCATTTACCATACTGATCTTAATCTGAAAAAAAAAAAAAAACTCTATTTAGATGTGTGTGATAATCTTAAAAGCCATTATAGATCCAAAAACCCCACCAAGAACTATGAACATTTAGATTTTCTGTTAGGACTTAGGCAGCCTTGGAAAATCCTCACAGTGCAGCAGATTAGGGGAGAGAGTCAAGTAAATTAGTCCCTGAACAGTTTGAAATCTAAATTTACTACTGGAAAGAAGACTGCTGCTTGACCTATGAAATCAAAAGTTGTATGGTCAGAAAAATCTCTGTGCACTGTGACTTTCATGCACATGGAAATAATCTTAGACCTCAATATTTTTATCTCCTGAAAGTGTCCAGGAAATTTGAATGTCCAGAATACACAGGACCTGAGTGTTAAAGGTACAGCACTGGACGTGTTCCATATGATGCTCGTCCTCCAAACACTGAAGAATGGACATAACGTCTCTTATAAAGCCCACACCAAAATGGCAGTAGCCCTAGTCACGTGATCGGGCAGAAGGAGGCCCTGTGGTTGAGCTTCCCTGGCTACTCCTGATTGTCTAAGAGGCGGATGCTGCTGTCACAGGGCAAGACAGCCCCACAGGGGGCACTGGCCCCCGAGCTGGATGGAGGACACGGAAGGGAAACAGTTCTCTGGGCAGAAACAGGGCTGAAGTGAGGTCATGTGGCCAGGAGGAGTTACATGCCCTCCCCTATCTTTCTGTCCAAGCCCAAATGAAGGATCATGTGTTCACTAGCCCCGGACTGCTTCCAGGAATGCAAGCAGGCATCTAGAGACAAGGCACACAGTGGACTCAGCAAGGAGAAGGCTGGAAGAAAATAAGAAGCTACCATGTGAATCTGAGAATTCCTACTTTATTCCCAAGGCTGGTGGAATTCATAAATTGCACCCACCTTCCCCATACAGCAGAATGTCACCTTAGGGAAAGAAGCACGAAGGGGCACATACAGAAGAGAATGGGCATTTTATCCAAGTGGAAGAATGAGCACCAATTAAGAAAGACGGCTTAAATGATCAGGCCTGACAGCTCCAAACTTGATTGGACATTTAATTAATTTCTCTCCTTTACCCTCACTCATGACTGATTGAGGGCTCAGGAAGAAGCCATGATGAGCTGCAACCAAAAGAAAGAAAATAAGTTATATTTTCGCTTTATGTACAAGTTGTATTGTGACTCCAGTTTTGCAACCAGCTACACTTAATGAAAGATTCACGATTTTCACATAAATGCCTACCACCAATAACCCAAGGAAATATTAGAAACTTCATATGCCAATCTCAGAAAAAGAGGGGGATGTAATGTTGAACAAATACTGATTGCAATGTGTCAAATTCATCTTCAGTAACTGCCATGCAATATAACTTTGACTCCAGAAGATTAGACTTCATTTATGTATGGATTTTTCACAACAATTTCTCCATCTCTGGGATGGATCCTTGATGCCCAAGAGTGGGTCCCTAGCTGCCCTGCAAATATCTTGAATCCAAGTCCCTGACCTAGTTCATAGGCTCATCTCAACAAGGGGGAGCAAATCAAGTCAGATTCTCTTTCCCCAGAATATGAAATTTAAAACCAGGAAGCCCGCTTGCTGGGGGCTGTTGGATCTGAGTAACATTAACGTCAACAAGGCAGAGGACACATCAACCGTACACCACATTTCAGAAGACCTAGAAACTGGCCACCTTTCTTCTCCTTCTGCCGACCTGATTGGTCAACTCTTTACATTTCATGCCTTGAAATGTCATAGTGCTATCTTAATGAATTCACCCCTTCCACTTAAGTTTTCTAGAGTTTCTGGGGTTCTTTTTCAACTTACATGCTGCCAGCAAATATGGGAACAAGAAATTCTTAGAGATAAGTGAAACATCCTAGACATTGGACCGTGTAACCTAAGGAAGGAAGTATAGAAATGGTGAACACTTACTTAGTCTTGGACTTGCATCCACGTGCTGAAACTGAAAGTTGTTGAATCTGGCGATGGATACCAATATCCGTGATATCCACCAGAAGTTTTCTAGAAGGGCACATAAATGTCTTAGCAATGCCAACTGTTGACAGCATGAGGATGCATCTTATAGAGTTAAGTGTCCCAGGGTATGGTCCATAGAATAACTTTCTAAAAGTTATATAATATTCCTTCTGTTCCGTTGGCTTGTTTATTCATGTAAGACATGTATCAGTTAACATAATATAAGCAGAAAACTAGCTTAAAATTCAAGATAAAAGTCAAAAGAATCAAGAAATATCACAGCATTCAAGGATAGAGGCAGAACCCAGCCACCACTACAGGGATCTAATTATATCCTAAACAGAGACCAGGGAGGGAGTTTTGAAACATTGGAGGAAAAGGAATAGAAATCTCGATTTTTAAAACATATATTATTTTGAAAGTTCACTGTGAAAACATAGTCTTTTCACTTCACCAGTAAATCAAACTGGTAAAGTGGTCTAAAAATAAAAAAGAACAGTGAGTGTTATGAATGAGACCTAAGTTAAGGCTTGGTTTTCACATAGCTCCTACCTTGTAATATTTTATGACCCTATACAGTAACACAAATTATTCATATTAATGTCAGTGGTTTTATTAAAATAATGATTATTGATAGGTAATATATTACCAACAAATGTTTTCATAGAGCAGGAAAAACTCTTTTAATCTAGAACATGCAAGGATGGACTCATAAAAGAAAAAACTAGTATAGAAATTGACAACTTTGGGGAATAAGTCTTCAACCAATTGTTTTAAATGGTTTGTTCTGTGTCTGTTGTAAAGGGCAACAGAAGGTGAATTTAGCTATACCATTATCACCCGCCCACATTAAGAATGTATTTATTCCCCTCTAGCTCATTACAGACTGCTGTGTTTTATATGTATACACTTTTTTTGCTTATTAAAAGATACTTGAATCTTTTAATATTAAAGAATGCCTTTAAAAAGAACAGTATATGGGGGAACAGACATATTTTTCAAGAAGTAACTATTTGAGGGCTAGCTAAGTAATGACTGAGAGCAGATTTTTTTTTTTTTTTTTTTTTTTGCCAGCTAGCTATTAGTATTTGGGGAGTATAAACACTAATGAGGGTGAGGAGCTACGTGGAACAAGGGGATAGGGTTTGGGGTAATGGGATGAAATTAAGAAAAGGGAAATTTAGGTTGATTACCAGTTGAAAATCTTCTTAATGTTGAGGCCTATTAGACTGTAGGGTAATCTTCCAAGGGAAGTGGTGGGACTCCCATTGCTTAGATGCTTAAAATTAGAGTGGACAGAGCACTATCAAGGACACCCCATGGTGAATGATCTACCCTGTTGTGTGGAATGAGCGAGTTCACCTTGGTTGCCTTTATGGGCTCCAGCTTCCACGTCACTCACCTGGGGAGAGAAGGGAAGAAAAATGACCCCCGTCTGTCCCACATAGACCCACCATGCCCAAGTGATCGGGGGAATCTTTTAAAAATATCTCTCCTGCTTTTCACCTGGAACAGTCCTTTTAACACTTCCACAGAACCCCACCCCCCCCCAAAAAAGAAAGCTCCGTTGGCAAGAAAGACTTTCCCAAAGATACTCGTTTCCTACCTAGAAAATTCACATCTTTCTGAGATTCATAGAAACCAGTATCTTGTGTCATGTGGCACTCTGCTTTTCAATCAAGTAATAATTGGAGCAAGCAAGCCAGTGACATCTTAATAATATGGCTACCATGATATTTGTGGGCATATAGGTTCTCTCATTGTAGAAAGACAAAGAAATGGAGGGAATGGGAGATGAGAAACAGAGCTACAGACTGAGAGAGAACAGATCAGATTAGCCATTACTGAGCATTGTACCAGATTCCAGGTGAAAGAAGGGAAGAGCAATTGCATGAGAAAAATGGGCATTCCCTTTTGTGCCCTTGGAAACCAAGGCAGTACCCGGAGGTCCACTGCAGAAAAGGCTCTTTTCTTGAATGGGAACATTTCTGGAAATGGATATATCAGAGAAGATGTGGTTATATCTTCTGATTTTAATGAAATCTTGTTTTACACTCTTTGATAAGGGTTCTGTCAATCATAATAAAATGTTTTTAAAAATATTATATCCATGTGGTATTAGATTAGCTCCCCCCCCCCCCAGAATGTCTCTCTGTTCTGGCTTAAATAAACATGCCCAGGCTTTTACAAAAGCCTTCACAAAAGAAGTGAGGCACGAGATAATGAATATCTCTATGTAAATTGCCAATCTGAATGGACAGTGAGAGTCAGAGACATGAATGTCACAATCAGCATCCAGTGCTGAACATCCCCTGCTTGCTGGAGGTGACAGGGGAGGCTGAACACCATGGGAAGGTGAGGGCAGAGAGAACTGTGCCCTGAAACTCTGTATTAAGTACAGCCAGCCTCCTCTGCTGTAGAACCCCAAGTAGAATGTCAACAGACTTACTCTTCTTTCATTGTTCCTCTTACCTTTCTAGTAGACAGTGGCTACCAAGGTAATCCTTGGTCTTCAGAGAAGGTAATTTGGGGCAAGAGAAGAAGATTATAATGCTTTTCTTTCAATTTCCCTTCGGATAATTGTTGTGCAAGAAAGGAGACGGTTAAAAGATTAAAATTGTTATCTTCCATAAGACATATGCTATTCTAGCTCCCCATTTCTTCCTCATGGTAAATTCTTTCTGTCTTTAAAAGTTCAATGTTTTATTTGATTACAAAAACACTGTAGTCTACATCAATAAAAATATCTCACTCCTACCAACTGGGTTTCACACATAAAATGAACATTTTCCCCCAAAAAAATTATCTCTTTTTCCCTCGTGGGAAACAATTTCTTCAGAAACTTGTGATCGTACACAAAGAAATGTATGTTTCAGAGTTCACACACTTACACGCGATCTATTGCTTCAACTTGCTGCTTGAAACAGATCTGTGTGACGCTTATTTAACGGGAATGCTATTTGGAAATGACCTGGGTCCTCTGTTGTGAGCTCAAGGTTCTTGAACAATTGGCAGATGTGCCCTAACCACTAGATTGCAGCCAACAACGAGAATGGTGCTGTTGACTGCGGCCTCCCTCTGGGGAGCCATGGCCCGCAGCACAGTTTCGAAAACTCATGAGCCTAAGGAAGATACCAACTTAGAGGGGAAGTGCAGAAACACCGTGCCCATTTTTTTTCTCTATTCTCTTCCATTCTTGACAAGAGGCCTTGACAGTTGACAAACTCCATTTTATGGGTCAGGAAGTAAGTGATTTGCTTTCATGAAAGGGATTGCTTGTGGTCAAGGTTCTAGCCTCCCAACGAATGTGTGTGCTCCTGTTCTGAGAAGTCCCCAGATCACCAGTTAGGATATCTTAGGGTCAAAATATGGAATCCGAGCAATGTTATTCATCTGAAATAAACACCAAAATGTTTTCACTCCAAAAGTGCGACTCTCCTGAAAATCTTTCCAAGTCACTCAAATGTACCTTGAAAACAGTATATGCAATATTAAAATCTCCAAATACTCACTTCTTTGTTCACTTAGGGGATGGATTTTTTCTTTTTTAGATCCAAACATTGCAATTTACTTTTAAGATAATAATACTTTATATGTAAATATCTTTCCAAAGCACTTTTATTTATCTTTTAAGAAATGTTCAATCTGTATTACCAAAACGTTTTTAATTTAATTATAACTGAATGTTATTTAACCAACTGGTAGAAGAAAAGCAGAGTTGTAATAATATTCACATATAATAATAAACTCGGCCATAATAATAGGTTTTAACAAATTGTGATCCCTTAATGCATTTTCCATCAGACCTGTTGAAGTAGGCTTTCAAATGAGAGTGGAATATTTATATCTCATAGAAATTATGTGTCCTTATTGAGAATAGAGATTAAAGATACCCCAATATTCTTCGTTTTATTGACCAGCAGAGTGTTTAGATTCTGTTTTTCAGGAGATAATTTATATCCCAATCTCTTGGCCTGCTGGCTTCTCCTAGTTACTCACGTGTGGTGCCCACGTCCACGCTACACATACTATCCTGGCTGGAACAGGAGTGTGTGTGCTCTCTCTCTCTCTTGCTATTGCTTCAGCTTTACTGCTCATGCTTTAAATGACCCACCCATAAGGACTTACAATAATGACTTATGCTCAATTCTCACTATCTCAAAAGGTTCTAGTAGTTTCACTCTTCCTCGAAACCTTCTCGCAGAATTTCTTCCATATGCCCCAGATGATATAGATCCCTAAAGAACTGCAGGCAAAACCAAAAGGAAAACACCGGGCCTGCATTCACTGTGAGGCTGTGGTCTGATAGGGGGATCCCAAGATGTTCCTGGGGGGGTGGTCTCTGCAATAGGGTGGGATGGAAAGGACACAGTTCTAGGCTGGCCCCCAGGGGAAAGGCTGCACCTGAGTTCAGCAAAGCCCCAGGCTCACTCTGCATCTCAGCCCTCCCAGTCCAGCTCTGCTGCAGCCCTGGGAGGCAGGCAGGCCAGAGGAGGAAAGGAAGGCATTTGAGGTAAGTGTCATTTTCAAAGTCACAGACTCAGTAAGAAGCATGAATCAGCATTCAAACCAAGTATTCCGATGGTGCTACCTGTTAGCTTAGACCCTACTTAACTTAGCCAAAACATGTCCTTCTCCTTTGATTGACAGGGAGGATTTGAGTTAGTATTTCAAAAGCAAAGGAGAGAGAAGCTTAATAAGGCTAAAGTTCAGACACTGTGCTTTAGTCAAGTTTGTATTCCTACCCATCCTGGCACCCCACTGAATTAAGGGGCGTGAGGGCAGATGTGAGGGAGGAAGCACTTGGAAATGGGGGGAGGGGAAATCCATGAATTAAAAACTGGTGTGCAAGGAATTCCAAAGAATATTACATAATTGTGCTGACAAGATCGATGGATGGATGGATAGATAGGTAGATAGATAGCAAAAGAAAATAACATCAGAAGCCCCCAAAAAGCATGATGTGTAAGAGTGCTTACTGGTCCCTCATCTCAAATCACAACTGGCAGGATCGACTACATTGTTTGTGGGGCCCACTAGGACATGAAACTTTCACAAGGGTGCCCCTTGTGAAAAATGATGAAGAATTTCAAGATGATGGCAGCAGAGCGTTAAACCAAGCCTGGGGCCCCACGCGACTGAGGAGATCCCACAGGGACAAAGGGGGCCCTGGTTGGCATTGACTCTTCCGCGCACGTTATCTAGTTCTACTTGGGCAGGCCCAGATTTCAGCTCAATGTAAAGGAAAACTATCCAACAATTAAGGCTGTTTACAAATAGAGCAGACTGCTTTGTTAAGCAGAATTTGCCCTTCGAGGGAAAGTTCACACAGAACCTGGAAGACCATCTGTCAAAGATGCTGAAGTGGGGATTGATTCCTGCATTAGGACAGAGCTGGGTTTGACCTTAGAGGTCCCTTTTCATGCTATGATTCTGTGAGTCAGACAGCTTCCATCTTCTTCAGATTGTTGAGCGGAGTCACTTTATACGATTCACAAACACCACCTATGCAGCACGCCAACTTCCTGACACTCACCCCAACGCAGTGAATGGCATTAGGGTCGTTTGACATAAGTAAAGATGGCCACAGTTACGTACCTGGGCAACAGAAGCATGCGCACGACCACACTCAGCATGGAAGAGCATGCTGATAAACACGGCAGAGAGCCAAGGCAGCTTGGGTATTTCATTACTTCCAAATCTATGTGTCTGTGGGTGCAATGCAAAGCCTATGGTCCCCTTACCCACAAAGTACCACGGCCAACCCGTTTTGGTTGCTGTGAGTCTTCATACAGTTGTGGTGTCATTAGCCAGGGAAGCTAAGGTAAGAAGCTACTAAGGAAGTATTTGAAAGGGTGGGAGCCATAATATTGAAATATAAATGAAGAGGATGCTGCAGGCTTGAAAAACAGCAAATGCGGGATCCCATGCCTTCTGGAGTTGATCCACAAAGAAACCAGCCCACACATGGAGTGGAGCTGAAAAAATTATTCGGATTCTCTCCCCGCATTGCATTCAAAGACCAAAGCAACGAGGGGGGACATGAGACTACCGAGGTCCTATTGTTTTGCCTCAGTAGCACCATCATTAGCGGTATTAATATCTTATATATTGAGTTCCTCCGGGCTGTTCGGCTATTCTCAATCTACTTACCGTTAGTTAAATGGCTGGCAGCTAGGTTGATGTACCCGTTTCCTTCCAGAGCTCTCAGACAGTAGCATTTACCATGGCCATTTTGTTAATAAAATCGGATGGCATTGGTTTCCAGCATCCTGGATTTTTGTTGAGCAAAGCAGCATGGTGTATCAAAGGCATGTCAAGAGATGTGACGTAAATGAAAATCGCAGAGTATCATAATGCCGCACAACAGGTGCACAAAATAGATGTTCAAAATGGTTTCTATTATTTGGCTTTTTTGGAATCAAATCAGAATCAAGAACAATAGTGGCCATTTCAGATAAATTACTTCTGCACATTCTTGCAGATTGAGCAGCTGTAAAGGAGGGGAGGGGAGAAGATGGGGGTGCTCGCTATTTGGAAGGTGGATGCAAATATATTTGTAATGTGTATACAGTGTACTCAGTATATTAAATTTTTGCCTTTCATGTGCAATGATAAAAGTAGTTTCCTTTGCAGGATTGCATGTTTCATTAATACCACATTTTAATAATTAAATAGCACAACTCTAGAGGCAATAGCTAAGATAAAAGTTTGCAGACAATCCATTATTTCTCACAGACGGCCCTTCTGAAGAGCCCACGGAGATGCCGTTTAATGATTTAAGTTCTAAAATAGGTTGTTTAATAAAATCTTGGGTGTTTATGTAGGTCTGTTCTAGCGGGCAGTGTCTTTCCTTTTGTCGGGTGTGGTGTTTTTAATGATAGGACATGGGCTGAGGGGCTGGTACTCCGCGCCCCCCCCTTACATCATTATCCATCCCGGCCCACTCTGGCTATTTCTGTTGCATTACAGTTCCTATTTGTAATTTTTAACGTTGGGAAGGGAGAGGTTTGTTGTCTTTTTAATCCTCTCTGTTAGCATATTCTATTTTATTAGACGTAATTCACAGGGAGAGAGAGAAAGGGAGGCAGACACTGGTTCAGGGGGATATATAATTGGGTGTAGGGGGATTAAACTATTATTAGTGTACTCTCCTAATGGATGCCCCATAAAGAACCCATAGCACAGGCATTAATGAGTTATGAAGGAAGAGTAGGCAAGCTGAACAGTGTTTCCATTATTACAATCCTACTTATATACAAATTGTTTAGCCTCACTTGAAAGGAACACTAGACTCCTGATATACTTAAGCAGAGAAATTTTCCTTCAGAATGGTCTTGTTCTTTCTAAATCTCTGACTTCCAATTTACAGGATCTTTCACACAAGCCTATCCTGATATTTAGTTTTGCTCCGCATCCAGCCTTGCTTACTATGAAAAAAAAATTGCCTGAAAATTTTTCAATCAAATAGAGAAATATCTAAATATATATAAAAACATGGTCTCTTCTTTGATTTAAAAAAAAAAAAAAAAAGCAAGATCTGTGAACACTAATGCCCCCAGGTGATAGGAGTGGGAAATAAGTTTAAAGAACATTATTTTTTTAGGCATAAATATTCAAAAGTAAAACAGAAAAGGTTAAATGCAATAAGTACAGTGTGCTTTGACGTTGAACTGAAAAGCAGAATCAGAGCCACGTCCTTTTGCTGTGGTCCTTGTTGTTGTTGTTGCTGCTGTAGGTGAAAAATCAAAGAGAAAGCGAAAGTACACAGCTTTCACAGATGTATTACATAACGTACTTAGGTGGATTTGGTGGATTACTCCTTGGTTTAAGCGTGTATCTGATGCATTGCTCTCCACTCACATTGTGTAAATATGTACAGTCAGTCTTTTCCTCCTTTTCCCACTCTTCTGCCTCTGACAATACAGTTGGATTTTTCCTCTCTTAAGGGCACATATAAATTTGATGACCACAGCAGAGAAGCCGACACATCATTTAGAGTTACTTTTGTGCGATATTTATCAAACCTCACAGAATTTTCATAAAACTTTTATCTAAGAATGACAACACCACTGGACTATAATTCAGAGCAGTGAATGTTTGTGAAATGCTTTCTCCCCAAATGAAATCATCACCCCACAAGAAGATGATGGCTTTGAGTCTTCTTTATTTTAAACTTGTATAAGAATTAGTGCTTGAGGTCCTGTTCAACTGTAAAGTTTTGAATCATATTCTCTCCCGAGTGAATATATTTAAAAAAAAAAAATTAAATTCCATGGCTGGCGGTGTTTTCTAATAAATGCTCTGTCCTTTTCTTCTGTGGCCGTCTGTCCAGCATCTGTAACTTGGAATGTGTTTGTAAAATATGAAGGAACCAAGGATGGCGTTCCAATGGAAACCTAGCTACCTCCCTAAATGGAATGTTTATGTAAGCAATTTCACTCGATAAGGTTGACGGTTAAGGTAGCACACATCCAAAATCGAGGATTTAACCTTCCAAAGATGCACGGTTTCACTTTTGATGTATCTTTTTCGCTTTTATAAAATGCGTTTCAGTTCTCATACATAAACTACAAGGCAGAGAAATGAAAAGTCCTTTTGCATGAGAAATGGTATCCTAAGGTATATGAAAACTTGGTGTTGGAAGTAATTTTCACTTCTTTCCATTCGTTTTTATTGCTTTCCAAAGTGAAAACTCCATAGACTGAGAAGCCAAAGGGCCTTTTGAAAAATGCCACTTGCAGATTTCAGCCAACAACCCCAGCTGAATCGACAAGGGAGGGTTCTAACAAGACAGTTGCTTGCTGCCGGCTACGGGGCCCACTTTTGTTTCCTATGGAAACTAACACGGGGCAAATTGAAAGACTGATTATTTTAAGGCTCCACTGTCTTTCCTGATCCAGTGTCTACAGTATTTTCATAGAAAATGAGAGCAGGAAAAGCAGGGGAGATGTCAGACCTTGTCAGTCTCAGCTGTGGTTGTTGGCAGAGAGCTGCAAGCTCCAGCTTTTCAGACAAGCTACAGGAATCTCTGCTCTTTTTACTTTTAAAACAAAAATGTTAGCTGAACATCGGCTTCACCTTTACCTGTCCCTTCTATGCCTTCCTTTCGCATTGTGATTTTTAGGGAGGAAAGATGGCACAATAGTTCATTTGGGCAGTTATGAGGGAAAATTGCACTGCCAAAACTTTGTTCCAATAAATAACCCATGAATAATGGATTCTCTCTAACCACGAGACACTGTATCTGTGAACGTAAGTAACTGGTTGATCCCAATTGGCGATTTATTCAGACCCTCGGTCTTCTGTATTACTTTCTTCCCAGTAAGCATTTCTTCGTTTGTGAAGCTCACCTTTTGTGGGGTGGGGGTAAAAAAAAAGGCGGGAGGTACAATAAATGTCAGTTGCCCAGAAAACGTGAATTATTACAGATCCTAATACTAACACTGACTTAAGACTTAGATTGTCTTTGCATGGATAAAGCCTATCCTATCCTCCATAACTAGCTACCTCTTCAGGATTCTCTAGTGATTTCCCAATACCACTACATTTAAATTTTACAAGCTCTATATGTTTAGCAATTTTTTGATTCCCTGATGATGACCAATTACCTTTTTAATCACATGGCGGTTTCAGCGAGTTCATAGTTTAGTACATTGTATTTTAAAATGTTAGGATAGATAATCAAAGGAATGGGTTTTTTTGTTTTTTTTTTTTTTGAGTGCTTTATGTCATCACGGAAAGGACATTCTTACAATTGTCTACTCAGGGCAACTATTATTATCGTGCACTTACTATGCACCAGGCACTCGACACGGGAGAACACTAGGGAGGTAGTTACCCTTACCCTTATTTCACAGCCGAGGTTAGACAACTTTCTCACGTCACACAAGAAGAGATGGAAGGGTGTGCAAACCCAGGACTTTCTGACTCAGCCCACATATTCGTAACAGTCATGCTATGTCCCATTTTTTTACCCCCACCTGCTCACACCTGGGAGAGGAGGGGGGCAGATGACATACAACGATGGCCCACGTCCTGCTAGCTGGTAGACCAACCGTCCTCCCCAAACTGTGAAGTTGACACATTGGAGGCTCAATCTGCACACTCACGGTGGCCCTGCAAGGTCATTAGGAAGAATGAAAGCTGCTCCAGAGAGAGCTGTCAATACAGATTTGGTTTGTCCTCTCGCGTTGAAGCGCCTGGCGTCTCTAGCCAGCCTTCCTGTCAGCAGCTTCCCATCCTGTTCCTCCCGTGAGCATGGAGGAGCCGCTCTAGCTCACCACTGCACCTTCCCAGAGCTCCCTGCACCCAAGCAAGAGCCTCATCCTGAAGCCAGGGGGATGGAGACGTGCAGGAGACGTGTGACCTCAGGAATGTTCACCAAGTCCCTGGCATCCAGGCATCTTGGGTGAAAAGGGGAGAGATTATGTTTACATCAAGGGAAGAGGCTGGCCCAGACATTTTCTATATATTTTCCAAAGACATCGTTCCCTGAACAAGCCATGTTTCCGCACTGTTTCAGAGCCAATAGGCTCCAGCAGCTCAGCCTATTATTTCTTTGATCAGGAGGGGGAAAAATGATAATTATCCCACTAATCAAAGTAAAGGCCACTAAAACTTAAATATCTGTGAGCTTTAACGATTGATGGAAATGTTATATTTTAAGTCTAAACAAAGACCCAAAATTAGGTCCCAGGTTGAGGAAGGTGGAGGACAGGAAGTGAGGAGTCCTAAGACATTTGTGGTCTGAGAGGGTAGGCCAGAGAGATGGACCTGCTCTCGCGTGGGAGAAAGACAGAGCTGGAAAATCGATTCTTCTCTACCACGAACTGGCATTTACGTGTACCCTTTAGTATACAGGAACATTTTTGTCTACACTAGTTCATTATACTGAAAAGAAAAAGCCTGAAAACTATGCTGTCTGGTGGTGGTTGTAGCACAAGAATTTTTTTCCGACTTAATTAATGAGGCAAATTGCCAACTTCCTTTCTTCAGGAAAAAAAAAAAAAAATCTGCTCTTAAGAACTGAACTCCTACTGATTCCCATTTGATAACAATATTTTCAAGACATTTTTTTCCTATGTTTTTTGATAGAATCATTTTGGACTACAACCCCAAAATTACTTTGAGTCATCTCGCAGATTAAAAATACACAGCATTTTCAGAGGGCCAATATCCAAATCTTCTAACTTAAAAAAATCCTAATTATTCCTCTGAAGCCCAAGTCAGCAGTTGGGGTTTGAGTCCTAATCCTGACACTTAACTAGTTGTCAGACTTTGGACAAGTTCCTTAGCGTCCTGGTACCTTAGTTTCTTCATCTCTAAAATAAAGGGAAACAACAGTAATTCTGTCCTGTTCCATGGTAAGCACTAAGTAAGTGTTTGTTGAATGAATAAAATATTATGATGATAGTCCTCCTCACAACAATGTGACGAAGTAATAACCCAGGCTTAGATGTCCCATTCTGTCCTGGTGAGGTGACACAGTTACTATGACATTTAATTGCAGGGAGGCCTGATTTTGCAGCTTTGTTCTTTCCACTAAATCACACCACCATCTTTTTTCAATTTATTCTTGTCAGTAAATTTTCTTTCTATACCTACTTATTTTTAAGTCTTACGTATTTTTTTTACTTGAAGGTATTCGTCGTATATTATGGATGTTAATTTTTTAATGATGATCCAGCTAGTTTAAATTTGGCTTTTGAACTAATATTTTATAATGTTTTTGTAGAGACCAATCTTGTAGTAGGTCCTTCCTCACTGTCATTTAAGAAATACTTAAACACCATGTCAGAAGGATATTCTCTTGTATTTTCTTCTAAAACTTTTAGCTTTATTTTTCATATTTAAAGCACTTAGCCATCCATAATATATTTTTGAAAATAGTGTGAGGTAGGAGTGGCATGGGTGGCTCAGTCAGTTAAGCAGCTGCCTTCCGCTCAGGTCATGAGTTCCAGTCCTGGGATCTAGTCCCACATCGGGCTCCCTGCTTAGCAGGGAGTCTGCTTCCCTCCATCTCTCCATCTGCCCCTCCCTACTGTTCATTCTCTTTCTCTCTCTCTCTCTCTCTCTCTCTCTCAAATAAATAAATAAATAAAAATCTTAACAAAAAAAAGAAAAAGAAAATATTGTGAGGTTAAAATCTAATCTTTTCAATCTCTCCACCTCTCAGTTGTGCCTGTAGCATTTATTGATAAGTGCATTATATTTCTCATTATTTGTCATCCCAGCTTAATACAAGGTCACTGTACTCTGCTACCATGTGTGTATGCACACGCACACACGCACACGCACACACACACGCACACACACACACACATATACATACTCAAGAACAGATACGGACGTAGACGATACAGATACAGATAGAGATTAGATACAGAGATAGAGAGACAGGGACAAACAGATACACACACGCATGCACGCACACGCATATGCACGTATATACGTCTGGTCCTAAGTTCCTGATTCTATGTTAGGTGTCGATTTGTTTACTCTCTCATGAGCACCACAATGATTTAGTCACTATGGCTTTATAATAAGGCTGAATACCTGTCTTCCTCTTTTCTGTTATGATTCTTTTATCAATATATGGCTTTCATCTGTGTGTTTGTAAATTTTCTCCTACACTTCTCTGCTTACTGTAGGGCTCAGTTTTTCTATTCGTGAAGTAGCCCTTCTTCAGTGATGCCCGTGGGTGGTACACACTCCATCTCTGAAAATGTCTGAATTGCAACTCTGGTCACAAACGCTTATTTCTTTGGCCTTCTATGCAGACAGTTTAGTTATGTTGTTCTCAGTCCGCTTATGATACCGTTCTTGATTTCTGGCACCTGGGGAGTTTCCGCTTTAGAGGTCACCTGCATTGAAAGAATCCTCATTAAATTATAGCTAGCTTTTCTGGTGTTTGTACCAGGAGGGCATTCACGTTGTCTCATCGACCACGCTCCAAGAACCAGAAATCTAAGAATTCCTTTATCAGATCTCAGCCGGGTACCATGTTGCAAGGGAATCAATGAAAACGATAGGGGACTTTCAATGACTAAAGTCGCTTTGGTCCTATCTTTGAAACATATTTTAATATTTAATAATTATACTTCAGATACACGTTTTTATTTCCATGTGTGTTATATTCCATTTATGAAACAATTTCTGAATATTTGACCAATGGCATTTGTTGACTGCCTGTAGCATTCAAAGGTTAGAAAATAGAACACTTCAGGATGAGAAGCCCTCTACCCCTATTCTGAACCCCCTGTGTGCATCTTCTTTGTAGGTTTCTGGGCATTGATGTTACTCTTCTCTCTCAACCCAAGTAGACCTTCCGAAATATGACCATGTTCTACGCCACTATGTATCTCTACAACCCAGAGAAATGACTGGCACACAGGAAGAATATTTTGAATTCTTGCCAAATAAAGAATAATACAGAGGCAGATCAAAGCAACAGGGGTAAACCAACACGAATCAAGCAAGATTCTTAAAGCAGTGCACTTACATTTATACACAAAAAGTTACTTCAGGTGGAAAAACTCTTAACTGCTTGAGTTTATACAGATATTACTTTGAAGGACATTAAAACCAAGATACTTACTTTGCTAAGAAAGAAAATGTAGGATTGTCCCTGGACTGAAAAATAGATTTAGGGAGTGACTTGCAGCAGAAAGGGGAGTGTAGTTCAGAGGCATAGAGTGGTATCAGAAAAAAAGAACTTGATAAGAAGTAGAGCATTGCCAAGCTGTACAGATTCAAAAACGGATTCTTACTGAGGAATTCTGATTTCATTCACTTAGGAAGTTGAATCTAAGAAGTATTCGCAGCATAACAACCACGAGGAATGATTTAAATATTACATATATAACACGAATCCACGTTATTTGGGGACCACCCATATTGTTGCATATATCAAGAGTTCATTATTTTTTATTGCTGAATACTATCCCCTGGTATGAATATACTACATCTTGTTTATCTGTGAAACACCTTATGATATTTCAGTCGTTTCCAGTTTGGGGCTATAACAAATAAACCTGGATGAACATTTGTGTACAAGGTTTTGTATGGACTTAACATTTCTGTGTTGTTTTATCTCATAAATACCTAGCAGTGAGATGGATGGATCACATGGCAGGACTGTATTTACCTTTTTAAGAGAATGCCTCTACTGTCCAAACATTGGTACCATTTTTCGTTTCTACCAGCAGGGTATGAGTGTTCTATCTCCTCCGCATCCCCCTCAACACATGTGATGATCAGTGTTTTTAATTTTAGACATTCTAATATGTATGTACTGGTATCTCATTGTGGTTTTAATTTGCATTCCCTAATCATTAATGATTTTGAGCATCTGTTCATGTGGTTATTTGTCATCTATATATCTTCTGTGGTGAAGTGTCTATTCAAATATTTTGCCCATTTTTAATTGAATTTTTTGTTTGTTGTTTTTTATTATTGAGCATTGAGAATTCTTTCTATTCCAGCTACAAGTCTTTCTTCAGAAAAATGCTTTAAAAATATTTTCTCCAATATGTGGTTTGTCCTTGTTTTTCAGTAATAGTGTAATTTGGAGAGAGGAAGTTTTTAATTTTGATAAAGTCCAGTTTAGATTTATAGGGTTTTTTTTTCTTTTATGAATAGTGATTTTGCTTTTTTATCTAAAATATCTCTATATAAGGCAAAGGCACAAAGATTTTTGTCTTGTGTTTTCTTGTAGAAATTGTACTTTTAGGTTTTATTTTTAGGTCTATGAGTTAACTTTTTCATGTAATAAGGTCAAAGTTCACCCTGTTGGTTATGGATATCCCATAGTTCCTGCATCGTGTATTGAAATGTCTACTTTGTTTTAAAACAAATTTTCGGGGCACCAGAGTGGCTCAGTCGGTTAACATCTGCCTTCAACTCAGGTCATGATCTCAGGGTCCTGGGATCAGCCCTGCATCGGGCTCCCTGCTCAGCGGGGTGTCTGCTTCTCCCTCTCCCTCTGCCCCTCCCCTCCACTCCTGTTCTCTCTCTCTCAAATAAAATCTTTAAAAAAATAAATTAATATATAGAATTTTTCTTTTAACTTTTTGGTTCAGTTAAACATAACAATTTTTTTTTCTTTTTTGCTTTTATGATGAAAAAAGCCTTCTCCAAACAGAGATCAAATAAACTACATTTTCTCCAGGACTTTCAAATTTCTTCATCTTTTTTTTCTATTCCATGTTTTAATCCAGTTGGAATTTATTGTGGTAGACACTGAGATTTTATATGTATACACATATATGTATGCAATGTAATTAATTAGAACTCTATGGGATTCCTTACACCAAAATGGTTCCAGTTGGTTTTAAAAGTTGCATGGAAAACTAAAACTGAAAGCACAAGAAGAACACGTAAGTTTGCGTTAGGATGAGGCAGATCTGAGACATGAGCTATGACTACATAAATGAGATCTAAAAATGGTAATATAATATCAATACAAATTCAATGCTAACACATTTTGAAATATTGAAGGATCTAAGAAAGTATAAAACGACAAGATTGGCTGAAAAAGTTGACAAACTGAATATAACAATAAAATGGAAGACATTGGAATAATTTTCAAAGATTTAGCTCCATGAAATGCTATAGGTCTAAGTAGTGTTGGGGTGAATTCTTCCAAAAATTTCAAAGAAGTTCCATGGTATGTAAACTGAACCAAAGCAGAGAAAAAGACCGAAAGTTTCCTGGTTACATGTGCAAAGCTCTTACAACACTGAAAAACACAACTACAGTTTAATCTCAATTGTGCCTATGGATGTAAAAAAATCCTAAACCATTTTAGAAGACCAAACCAATCAAATCGAGAAGTACAGAGAAAAATTGCCATACCCAGTTGGGCTTTATTCAAGAATGTAATGGATGGTTCATTATGGGAGTTCTATCAATCTTAAATCAACAGAGAAAACGATATTATTACCACAAAAACATTTTTCATTTTGAGAGATTGTAGATTCACACACAGTTGTATGAAATGATATAGAATAATAATACGGAAATAACATCTCCAGTTTTCCCAGTGTCACATCTTACATAACTATAGTCCATTACCACAACCAAGAAATTTATATTGACGAAATCTATTAACCTTATTCAGATTTCACCAGTTTTACGTACACTCATTCATGTGTAAATATAATGCTATGGAATTTTATCACAAGTGTGGATTCATACGACTACTCCCACAGTCAAGACGCAGACGAGTTCCACCGTAAGGATCCCTTATGCTACCTTTTATAGCCACAGACACTTCCCATGGCAACCACTAATCTGTTCTCTATTTCTATGATTTTGTCATTTCATTTGCAAGAATGGTATGTAAATAGAATCACACGGTATGTGACCTTTCTGAGAGTGGTTTTTTTTCACGCGGCATAATGCCAGTGAGATTCATCAGAGTTATCACATGCATCAGTAGTTTGCTCCATTTCATTGCTGAGCATTATTCCATGGTATGGATGTACCACAATTTTGTTTTTTGTTGTTTTGCTTTCTTTAACCATTCACCTGTTGAAGGACTTATGATTTGTTTCTAGTTTGGGGTTACTATGAATAAAGCAGCTATAAAAATTTATGTGCAGGTTTTTCTGTAAACATAAGTTTTCCTTCTCTCGGATAAATCGTCCAATTTATCCCAAAATGTCTTTTTTTTTTTTTTTAAAGAGTGCCATTGCTGGGTCATATGGTATGCATATGTTTAGTTTTCTAATCAACTGTCATATGCATTTTAATTTTACGTTCCCACTAGCAATGTATGAGTTTTCCAGTTTCTCTGCATCCTCACTGGCATTTGGTGATATCACTATTTTTTTTTTTTTATTTCACCCATTCTTTTAGGTGTGCAGTAATATCTCCTTGTGGTTTTAATTTGCATTTCCCTAATGGCTAATGATATTGAACATCTTTTCATGTGCTTATTTGCCATCTGTGTATCCTCTTCTGTGAAATGTCTATTCATGTCTTTTGCCCATTTTCTAATTGGATTGTTTGTTTGCAAATATTTTCTACCAGTCTGTAGCTTGTCTTTTCATTATCTTAACAGGGTTTTTGCAGAGCAAAAGTTTTATTTTTGATGAAGTCCAATTTATCAATTTCTTCTTTTATGATTTGTGTTTTTGGTGTCATATCTGAGAACTCTTTGGCAAGCCCTCGATCCTGAAGATTTTCTCCTGTGTTTTCTTCTAAAAGTTTTACACTTTTACTACATTTAAATTTTTGATCCATTTTATATAGGAGTTAACTTTTGCATAAAGTGGGAGACTTAAGTAGAGGTTCACTTTCCTGCATATGGATATAAAATTCCTCCTGTACCATTTATTGAAAAAGCTATCGGTCCTCTGCTGAATTGCTTTTATACCTTTGTAAAAAATCAGTTGAGTATATTTGTGTAGGACTATATCTGGATTCTGTATCGTGTTCCACTTTTATGTGTCTGTCCCTCTGCCAATACCACATATCTTGAATTAATATATAGTAGGCCTTACTATTAGGTAGAGTGAAACCTACTTTATTCTTCTTTAGAATTTTTTAAGCTATTCTAGGGTCTGTATTTTTCCACATAAATTAAACTTGTCTATATCCACAAAAGAATGTTTCTGGGAATTTGTTAGGAGTTGCATTAAATCCGTGATCTGTTTGGGAAGAATTGATATCCTTACTATGTTAAGTCTTCAATCCATGAATGTGGTATGTCTCTTCATTAGTTCGATCTTCTTTGATTTCATTGGTGAGTAGTATGTAATTTTCACCAAAGAGATTCTACATATATATTATGTTAGATTTATAACTAAGTGTTTTATTTTCTTTGATGTAATTGTATATTGTATTTTGTTTTTAGTTTTGGTCTCTAGTGGTCTGTTGCTAGTTTATAGAAATAAAATTGATTTTTCTATGTTGATCTTATATCCTGCAACCTTGTTGAAATCCTTTTTTTTTTTTTTTTTTGAGAGAGAGAGAGAGAGAGAGAAAGCATGTGCGAGTGGGGGTAGAGGAGGGGCAGAGGGAAGGAGAGAATCTTAAGCAGTCTCCACGTCCAATGAGGAGCCAATGCGGGGCTTGATCTCATGAACCTGAGATCATGACCTGAGCTGAAATCGAGAGTCAAATGTTTAACAGACTGAGCCATCCAGGTGCCCCTGAAATCATGTATTAGTTCTAGGAGATATTGTTGTGATGTTCTGGGATTTTCTATGTAGATTATAAAATTATAATGTCAACTACAAATAGGAATAGTTTTTTTTTTTTTCTTTTAGATATGCATGCTCATTATTTCTTATTGCTGTGGAAGACTTTCCAGTACTATGTTGAATAAAAGTGATGAAGACAGACATTTTTCTTTATGATCTTAGGGGAAGAATTCAGTATTTCACCATTAAGTATTATGATAGACATGTACTGGAGAAGTTTCCTTTGTTCTTATTTTTCTGAGCATTTTCACTATGAATGATTATTGGAATTTGTCAAGTGATTTCTCTACATTAATTGATATAATCACGTCATTTTTCCTTTTAGCTTATTGATATGGTGGTTTACATTGATTTTCAAATGTTGAACTAACCTTGCATACTTGGGAAAAAAAATCCTACTTGTACATGGTATATAATTTGTGCTGGTATATAATTTGTTCTATACATTTCTGGATTCAATTTGCTAATATCTTGTTGGAGATTTTTATGACTAAGTCCATGAGAGATACATGTCTGTACTTTTACTTTGTCTTCTCTTTATCTAGTACTGATGTCAGATATTGATACTAATCTCATCAAATAAGTTGTAAAATGTTCCTTCTTATTCTATTTTCCAAAAAATGATTGTGTATAATTGGTATTGCTTCTTTAAATGTTTGGTAGAATTCTCCATTGAAACCACCTGGGCTTTGAGATTTTCTCTTTGGGAACTTTTTATCTACAAATTCAAATTCTGTAATGGTTTATGACTATTCAGGTTATCTATTTTATCTTGGTTGAGTTTTGGTAATTTGTAGTTTTGAAGAATTAGTTCATTCTTCTAAGTTGTTGAAATTATGAGCATAAAGTACTATATAGTATTCCCTTTGTTCCTTATAATGGCTAAAGAATCTGTAGTAATATCCTGTTTCTTTCCTGATATTAGTGATGTTTGTCTTTTCTCTTTTTATTTTTGTCAGTCTTGCTAAAGATTTATCAATTTTCTTAATTTCCGGAAAGAACCCACTTTTTGTTTCATTGTTTTTTAATCTGTTGTTTTGTTTTAATTTCATTGATTTCTGCTTTTATTTTATTATTTTCTTCTTTTTGTTTGTTCTATGTTATTTTGTTCTTTGCTTTCTAATTTCTCCATACAGAAACTTAGATTATTAATTTGAGACCTTTCCTGTTTTCTACTGTAAGCAGTTAGTGCTATGACTTTTCCTCTCAGTGCTGTTTTAACTGTATCCCACATATCTTATAGGTTGTATTTTCAAACTATTTGTATTTCATTGAGTTCTGTATATTTTTTAATTTCCTTTCACATTTTCTATTTTACCCATGGTTTATTTAGAAGAATGTTATATAATTTCCAAGGGTTTGGAGGTTTTCCTGTTCACTTTCCCAGTTTGATTACATAGTGGTCAGAGAACATACTCTGTATGATTTCATTATTAAAAAAAATATTTCTTAGATTTGTTTTATGTCCTAGGATGTGGTCTGTCTTTTGAATATTCTATGGGTTCCTCTTTTTTTAATGTTGTTTACCCAACATGGGGCTTGAACTCAAAACCCTGAGATCAAAAGTTGTATACTCCCAGGGGCGCCTGGGTGGCTCAGTCATTAAGTGTCTGCCTTCAGCTCAGGTCATAATCCCAGGGTCCTGGGATCGAGCCCCAACATTGGGCTCCCTGCTCAGCAGGAAGCCTTCTTCTCCCTCTCCCATGCCCCCTGCTTGTGTTTCCTCTCTCGCTGTGTCTTTCTCTGCCAAATAAATAAATAAAATCTTAAAAAAAAAAAAAAAAAAGAGTTGCAGTCTCTACCAACTGACCCAGATAGGTGCCCTTATTCTATGGATTCTTGATGTTTTTCTTTTGATTGATTGTGTTGTTCAATTCTTCTATATTTCTTACTGGTATTCTCTCTACTAGTTCTATCAATTGCTGAGAATAGAGTGCTGAAATCTGCAGCTATAAATGTTGATTTCTCTATTTCTCCTTTCAGCTCTATAAATTTTGCTTCACACATTTTGAGGCTTCATGTTATTGGTGCATACCTATTTTTAGGATCCTCATGCCTCCTTGTGGATTGATCCTCTCATCATTATATAATGTCCATCTTTGTCTCTAGTAATTGTTTTTGTTCTGAAGTCCACTTCATTTTGTTAATGCAGTCATTCCTGCTTTTAGTAAATTAATGTTTGCATGCTACATTTTTTTTCATTCTTTTATTTTTAACCTGCATATATTGTATTTGAATTGAGTTTCTTGTAGACAATATATTGTTGGATCTTTCTTCTTAAAATCCACTCTACCAATTTCTATCTTTTACTTCGTGTACTTAGATCATTTACTTTTAAGGAAATTATGGATATGATAAACCTTAAGCCTGAAATGTTATTGTTTGCTTTCCCAGTTTTTCTTTCCTGTGTTTCTCTTTTCTTTCCTTCCCATGGAATAGTTGTATATTTCTCAGGATGCCATCTTGATTTATTTTCTGTTTTTGAGTATACCCCTTTGTGTAGTTTCCTTAGTGGTTGCGCTATCAAATTTCGATTTTTAAAAATATCATAGTAAAATGAAATTGAAAGGTTGCACTCCTAACATAATAAAAAAATCTTAAAACAATTAAAGTCAGACATTGCAGCAAGACATGAAAAACATCCCTTTAGGGACGCCTGGGTGGCTCAGTTGGTTAAGTGTTTGCCTTCAGCTCAGGTCATCATCTCAGGATCCTGGGATTGAACCCCGCATCAGCAGGGAGTCTGCTTCTCCCTCTCCCTCTGCTTGTCACTCCCCCTGCTTGTGTGCTCTCTTTCTCTCTCTCTCAATCTGACAAATAAATAAATTAAAAAAGAAAAAAGAAAAGAAAGACATCCTCTTAAAGTCATAGAAATACAAGAATGCATATTACTGTTATTAATATTGAACTTTTTCTGAAACTTCTAGCTAGTGCAATAAGACAAGAAAATAAATAAAGGAGCTTATACCTGGAGTGGAAGTTTTGAAAATATGATTTTCTTCTTATATTCTGATCATTTGATTGGCTTCTTAGAAATCCAATGGAAAAAAATGTAATTGATATTTCAGTTCTGCAACAAGCTACAATATAAATATATGTAAATAAATAGCTGTCTACAGTGAAAAAATCAAATAGAAAATATAAAATTCACAGTAGCAAAAGAAATCCTAAGAATAAACTTGTAAACATATTTATTTTTTTAAATCCTAAAACTTTTACTGACCTAAGATAAAATCCAAAAGAGTGGTGGGACATACTATGATTTTGATTAAAAGGCTAAATAATGGCAAATAACAATATTTCCAATACCAAATAACATACTTATTATGATTTCAAAGAAATTTGTAACCAAGCAAAGTTATTCTACAGTGAAAAATGGGTAAGAATAGCTAAGAAAATTTAGAAATAGCAAAATAATGAAAGAGGACTTGACCTACCTACCACTACATGTCTTAAAAAGCTGCAATAATTAAAACAGTGTGGTGCTGGTCCTTAGACTAGCCAGGCAGATTAAAGGTATGGCATAAAACTCCAGAAGTAAAACATAAAATATGTAAATATTTTGTATATCACAAAAGTTGTATTTCAAAACAGTGGGAGAACTGGCCATTTAATTAAATTTTTCAAAATTGTTGTTATAAAACAGTGCGTTGTATTTTTTCATAAATTTAATTTCCTGTGAATCTGGGAATATGGGTTTCCTTATGTATTTTAAAAGACTAGCTAGAGGTTATAAATAACATTTTTCTTTAAGAAAGGTCAGATTTATTTATCAAATTTGCTTTTCTAAAAGTAGCAGATTCTTTCTCTTTTACTCCTAGTTTGTTTTTGTTTTGCTTTTATTTTTTTAACCTTAACATGTATGATTAAATTATATTATTCTATTCTTTCTTGTTAATATTAAAGGCATTTATACTACAGATTGATGTCTAATTAAAACCATACTTGCATGCCATATATTTTAATATAGGTCAGTTTTTATTGTAATTATTTATTAAATATACCATAACCACAATTCCTCCTATTCCTTTGTTAAGCACTATTTAGGTGCTTTTTTGTTATAAAAAGGTATGATTTTATGAGTATTTATTTATGTTTTTGTTATTAACTTCTAGTTTTATTTCTTGATGTCAGAGAATGTATGAGAGAATTTCTTTTTTGTGAATTATCTTGAGGTTGTCTTTGTGAATGATAAAATTATATTTAAATTGTCCACAGATATTGAAAATATGTAGTATAATTAATGTATTTAGTTAATCACATCAAATCGGTTTCCTGACCTAGATCTTATATATCCATTAATTTTTTGCCTATTATCTGTTAAGCATTCATAAAAGTATGTCAAAGTCTTTCACTTCTGTTGATTTTCTGCCAATTGCCCTTTGTGTTTCTAACATTTTTATATAGTTTTATGCTATATAATTCTGTATGTAAACTTTCATGAGCATTATTTTCTTTTTTTTTTTTAAAGATTTTATTTATTTATTTGACAGAGAGATAGAGGGAGAGAGAACAAGTAGGCAGAGAGGCAGGCAGAGGGAGAGGGAGAAGCAGGCTCCCCGCGGAGCAAGGAGCCCAATGCGGGGCTCGATCCCAGGACCCTGGGATCATGACCTGAGCCGAAGGCAGATGGTTAACGACTGAGCCACCCAGGCGCCCCTCATGAGCATTATTTTCTTTGGCGATTATATTCTTAATTTTTAAAAGAAAAAATGTCTCTTGGCTTCGTCACTTTTTTTTTCTTTATTTGCCTTCAAATATGTTTCATCTGATATTAAGATGTTAACTCATTTTCATCTATTATCATTAAGTGATATGCTTGGTCCCTTTTTCTTATTATGGTGTTTTCTTTTTATTTTTTTCCTTTTATTTTATTTTTCTCTTTTTGGCAATGTGAACTATGATCTATTTGATTGGCTTTCTTCTAGTAATTTTGAAGTTATAGATCCTGTTTTAATTGTGCTAGTAAATGACTTTCAGACACATTTCTGGCCTTGGGCTCCTGCTACTAACTCCACCAAGCATCAAGGATGCTTGTGAAACCTACTGCTCTGCTGCTTGATGTAGCCATGCCTGATCTCCATTTTAAATGTTGTTATTCAAAATTGGAAAAACAGACTCTGAGTAGTGTACTCCCCATCCTGTTTGTCACCTACTTTTGCCTCTCCAAACTGTCACAATTAGATTTCTTACAGGATCATTACTTATATCTTGTCGAAGCACACTTCTTTCCATGAAAAGCAAATGAGTTTTCTGTCAGTGTCTTCTTCAAAAACAATCCAGCTGCATAATACCTAACTTGAATTTTTAAAAATATTTGTAATACCACCTTAATTTGTAGCATTGATTTCCTCCCCACCCCGTATCTGGTTTTTGTATTTTTTTGCTCATCTTAACTGGAATCTATGGAGGAAGAGTTGATATTCATGCTCAGAGTGGCTGCTTACCTAGCTAAGACTGATCCTTGAGGCTGTTTGTGGGACATACTGGGAAGAAGGCAAACTATGGAGGAGTTTATGAAACAATCACATTTTGAGCTTTTACAATAATTTTAATTTTTTCATATTCTGAGACTTCTTATTTAAAAACATATACCTCCACATATGTGTAATTACTATAAGAGCAAGAATATGCATTTAGTATCCTAACTGTAGATATGGATGGTTAATCTTCATGTTTTCAAGCCTCATATTTCAATCCATGAAGAAATTCTAATTCATCTCATATCCTTCCATCAGTGGACATTTTTAAAGGTAAAATGAACTACCACAAAAATACTAAGTTTTATAGTAGGATCAAGAATAAGGTTCTGAAATCATCACAATTATAATTTAACATGTAATTTTACATTTTTCTTGAACTTCTCTAGAACAAATTCAATGATTAAATCTTATTACCCCATTTGTTATTTATTCTTAGGCGTCTTTTAAAGGGAATAAAGATATGTTAGCCTGAGAGCCTCCCTAACTCAGAATCTGTGTATTTTACAAAGACCACATATCTTGTATCTCAAGAAAGACTGCTGTCATTGAGTGTCTTCAACTTAATAACACTCTGTTGTAAAGAGTTTCACCATTTTGACCATTCTCTCCACACCAATCGAAACTTGGCATGCAAATTTTTCTCTCATCTGAAAGTTTTCTTCAGAAAGATAACAGTTGTTTGAGCCCTTTTAAAGATAACTCTCCCTTCCTCTCTCACCTTACACTGTTTTCAAAACCCCAAATAACAAGACATCAAAAATCACCTAAACAAAATAGTTCATGTTCCTATCTTCTTAGCTCTAGTTGAAGTCTAATTTACAGGTTAGCATAATATTTTTGGATTGTAAAGGTTAGGAGATTGTTTGAAACCTTCTGTAGAATGGAAAATTTCTTTTTCTATGATTAATTCACTCTAAACTGGCAAGCCCCCCGACCCCCCCAAAAAAGAATCATACTAAACTTTGGAAGAAAACTTAGAGACCATTTTGTCAAACTATCTTATTTATAGATGAGAAAGTCTGGCCCAGAGAAGTTCTATAATTTGTGTAATGAAAGAATCATAATGTCAGTAGCATTTTTATTTTCTAAGCAAAACAGGATGAAGGCAGAAAGTTGAATGGGTTCCCCGAATAATTCAGATCAAAAGAAGCTGAGGTATCTAAATTCAGAAAGCCTGAGTATATATTTGCCCTCAAGTATCAGGACAAAGTTTATTTGTAGTTTTCTTATCCACACTGTTTGCATCTTTCTGGTTAAATGCTTCGTCAGGGATAACTAGTTAAGCATAAGAAATTCAATTCTCACTATTGTTCACATCTATTAACTACTTACAAGACCAGACACTGAGCTCTGCGTAGTACACACTTCCTGTCACAACTACCCTAGAAGGGATGCAATAACATTACTCCTGGTTTATAAAAGTAAAAACTGAGCTCTTATGTGTGAGAAAATTTAAGTACCTTGCTCAAGTGCCTACATCTACTAAGAAAGTGAGACACAAAAAAAGAAACACTCCTGACGCCAAATTGTACCCACTAGGCTAGACGCAAATCTTGGTTGATGAAAGATTTGTGGGGACACTTCACTCCTGCTCCAGTGAGAGTCCCTTGTCTAGCTGCCAGCCCCCATCCACACCCCCACCCCTCCACAGGGTACTTTGCTTCTCATGCCTGCACAGGGACCTTGGGCCTCTCTTCAGAGAACCTCTCTTCCCACTCTTCTGCCCACAGTGATGGTATGAATGCTCCCTCCCTTCCTCAAGTCAGGACATCTCTCAAGTTTAATGGACACTCCAGAGCCGCCCTGGCCTCAGACTGAGGCTGCCACTGCCTAAAACGATTCCCTCACCTGGCTTTGTACCCTGCCCTGCCCTGCTCCCCCATTCCCTTACAGTTTCTCCTGCAAGTCCTTCCTTGTACATCAGTCCCACACAACTCCTCATCTCCCATCCACTTCTAGAGACCCCGAGCTGAGATGCTCTTCATTTTACCCCAGATGACCTGAAGATGCAGTCTCTGGTGAGGTGTCATGGCCAAATCTCTTTGATTTAATATTTGCATCTTGCTCTTCTGTTAGACCGCAGAGAAGATTTCCGTATCATAAAGGAATAGTTTGGGAGGATCCTCTACTCTTCTTGGAACTCCAAATAAGGAGCCTTGTTTGGGCAAACGTTTTCACAGAAATGATTACATATTTTCCCTTTTCAGCCTTGCATAATAAAACCTTCAATCCTTTGACTATCTGTAGTGATTCTCAGCACAAATTCGGGTTCCGTCCAACTTCCCTGGAGATCTGTAACATTGGTACGCATTTCTCTTTTGCATTTTGCCCAGGCTGTCCACCTCCCTCCCCCCCCATTGCAGGTGTTCTGAAGCCCAGACCATTGGCCAGGCACCCAGCAGCGTGTGTCTGTGTCCATCCATCCCACATGCTGCCACAGGCTAGGGAAACCTGACCACAGTCCTGCCTGATTACCACAGTTCTCCAACCTCTGGGGGAAGAACATGGTTCTTAACTCAACGAAGTATGCTCCCTTAAGCTCTGTCTCCGTGTGTCTAGCTTCATCTCCTACACTCCCTGCCTTGTTTCCAATCTGTCTTCCTATGAAATTGTTCATATTCCCCCCAACTCAACATGACCCCAGCTTTGCTTCCAGGTGCACCCAGCCACAGCTATCATCACAGAGGTGACACTAGACTTCCAGAATTCCACAGGGAATACAGCTCCCCTGCTGGTAGAATTGAAGCAGGATGTGTGCTCTCACATCTGACCCCGTGGCTGGGCATCATTTAAAACTGATCAATTGTTTGATGGCAGTTGACAAAATCTGAACGGATGTTGGCTTTTAAAATAAACATCTTTGGTGAGGGACCTCAGGACCCATTGCCTTGAAGCCATACTTTTCCCTTCTAGGGAGGAAATGTGCCATTCCGATAGAAGAATTATATTCACCCAAGCAAAATCTGCATGTGATCGTAACCCCCATGGTTGCACACAGGTAGGCAGAGATATCCATCTCTAGCGCCAGAGGGGAACTTTCACAATCATCCCCTGGTCCAGCCCCTTGCTTTGTCGAGGGGAAAACAGACTCAGAAAAGTGAAGAGACCGTTGGGGCTCCCTTGATCTGAAGCATTGAAAAAAGAAACTATACAAACAGTGGAGAAGGGCTTTTCTTACAACTCACCATGGTGGTCGGTCTACACCAGGGGATCAGTACAGCGGCATCAAAGGGCTATCCGATTCTGAGTCAGAAGTCAGACTATCTCCCTACGTGGTTGCATTGGGATGCCTATGGGTTTCAAAAGAAATTACTTATTCATGTCTCATATAGAAGCTTAATTTAAATACCAATGCTCCTTATTTCACAAATGCAACAAAACTATGAGTAAGAGGATTTACACCCAAGACAGCTTTGTCATTGACACTCAATCAGGCCTTCACAAAGAAAGTAAATGAGAATTCAAGGCAACCGCTTAGATCATTTGAGTCAAAAATCCATGAATGTATTTTCTCCTGGGGAAAGAAGACGGACAACTGTAGCCAGTTACCCTAGAAAGTGATGGTTGAATGGGAGGTGACCTGCAGAGCCTCAGAGCCAGGAAAGCTCAGAGGACAGAGGACGTCACTCGGTCCCATGGTCAAGAATGTTCTCCTAGAGGTCATGATTGTACCGGATGGGCCAAGAAAGAGATGACGTGCAGATTCTAAATCAGAATTATTTAGCGCTGGTTTTTTTTTTCTTTATAATAAATACTCATTGCTGCCAAGTAGCAATACTTCCTATTTTGCTATGATGACAATCTATTGATATCTAAGATATGTCTGAAATTCTAAGCAAAGATTTGTGGATTCCAAAATGGCATAAGCCATTCAGTATGCAATTGCTGACAACCTTCTAGGTGGATCCTATCCTGATGCGGAGACAAACTGGTCAGATATGACACAGAAGATGCTTTCCTCTGCCAAAGTCCGCACCCCCCTGGGGAGACAGATCCAGAAACACTCCTGTGTCCCCTGGGATTAACAAGATCAAGTAATGAGAGTCGCAGCAGAGGTCTCTGCTACAGAGGAGATTTCTGGGGGAATCAGTGATGCTTTATAGAGGAGATGTTTTAACCACCATTTTTTTTTTTAAGATTTTATTTATTTATTTATTTGACAGAGAGAGACACAGCGAGAGAGGGAGCACAAGCAGGGGGAGTGGTAGAGGGAGAAGCAGGCCTCCCACAGAGCAAGGAACCCAACGCGGGGCTCAATCCCAGGACCCTGGGATCATGACCTGAGCTGAAGGCAGACGCTTAATGACTGAGCCATACAGGCGCCCCTTAACCACCATTTAAATAATGGTGGAGAAAGTGTTAACTCAGAAGGAAAGTCTGCACAAAGACCCAGAAGCAAGTACAGTAAATATCGAACGCGGGGGTCCAGGCTATGGGGCATAACCTTGCTCCTTGGGGTGAAACATGCACCCATGCACATGAACAGATTCATCTCGTGTCATGAGAGCATGGATTTCTGGTATTTCTTTTGCCTTCGTAAATTTAGATATGTTATTGTGCATTCTGTTCACTTCAATTATACCCCCCAAATAATGCAAATTGACTTACTAAAGCATAAATTATGGGTTTTAGGTTGCTTAACCTTTATACTTCATGACAGTCATTAAAACTGATAAGACTTAGACTTTTGCCCTTTTGGCTTGGTGGGGAAATATCAACTGTGTATTTGCGATCCTGAAATAAAGGGAGCGTCTTATTGGTAGGCACCACTTCAACCTGTCCCAGGCAAACAGAGAGCCACACATAACTTCCCTTCTGGGGCTTTGGAACTCACATGTCCTCAGTGAATACAAACGAGGGACAAAAACCCTCTTGTGTCAGGGCTCCACAAATGTGGAATCAGTTACCAGTCGGTTTAAGAACAATTGGGAGCTTTTCCTGTTTTAAGATGGAACTGAAACAATACCTCATGATGACTAGAAGTTGTTATAATTGTTTTAATTGATGTTATTCTTGTGTTATCTCGGTTTATTGTGTATTTATATGCATTTGCTTATCGCAGGTCAGGCTTGAAAATGGGCCTCCAGCTCCATTTACATACCCAGTTAACAAATCAATCACGTCATGGATGTATATTTCTCAGCCCCACTTGTTTATATCAGATGGGCCTGCCATATGTAGTCTCCATACATTTCATGCCCACATGTTTATATCACACAGATAATCCATCTGAGATTGATTTCAACTTCACTTTTAAGTCCTTAGGATCAACACAGCAAAGATGCGTCTTGAAATACAAGCTGAAGTTGCTATTTTGCCATAGAAGAACAAAAAGACCTGATGTCTTTTTAACTCTTTGTTATGGATCTATTTAACGTCCTGTTCCTGTGGCTTGTCACAAGAATTCGCTGGAGAAGAAAGTTGCCATCGGAATGCCGCGGTTCTTAATTTCACACTAGGAATTGCTTCTCCTACCCCCCACCTTTCCCCCCACCAGCACGAAAAGCTGAGAGATGGCATAAACAAAGCTGCAAAGACAGTCACTTGTGGAGAAATGCATTCTAACATCAAGCATTTAAATCACGGCTGATGGAGAAATGGCATGTTCAATTTACACTCTATTTAAAAATGATAAACATCTATACACACATCCCTACCTGTCTCTCAGGGCCCTGGATCCCAAACATAGCAAACAAACCAACAAACACACACACACACAGAGATGAGAGTGTGTCATTGTTTCATCTATTCCACTGACAAACTTACAAGCCACAAATACACATCTGGAAAATGTGCTTTTCTCGGAGCTTCGTGATGCTGATGTGTTAATTCATACATAATCACAGCCATGTGGCCACTCCCGCTCGAGGCCCCACCTTTGTAGCTCTCGCAGGGGACATATTTGGGTGGACAAAACCAGGCTCCAGAGACCTGATACTGTTGCAAAGTATTTCATCAACCAAACTGGAAAGTGATCTCATACAATGGTAGCATTTGGAATTCGGAGGAATAAACACGTGTGAAGAACAAAGTACCTTCTTTAGGGGGTGGGCCCTTAGAAGTTGCAACGCTCTTAACATTTCAACGGATAAATATCCGACTCTAAACATTGCCCAGGGTAGTGGCTTGTAAGCAAATCCTCTGGGGAAAGAGGAAGGCTTGCAGTGTGCAAAGAGTATGAAAAAAACCTGAAAAAGCTATTAGGGTCCATTGTGTCATTGCAGCTGCTACACAGGCACCCTTAGTCCATGTGTCGAAACCGCTTACTCAGTTTTTCTCTTAGAGGAAAATAAGCCGTAAGTACACAATAGCCTTTGTCTCTTTCAAAGGCTGTCTAATTCAAGGGCTCTGCACATCTGTATTGAAGGTACAATCGGTTCCATACCTAAAGCTCTTCCTACGCTGCACACGGCTCGCCTGGGATATCTCTGGGCACCACGCAACCAACTGACAGGGGCCCCGGAAAGCTCTGTGCTGGGCACCCAGGAGGATGCCGCGCAGGCAAGGCCCCGACGGCGAGGGCCTTGAGAAAGACTCCTGGTTCCTTTCAACAGACACGTGCTCTGGAGTCCCATCATGCATTTCAGTTCATGGACTCACTGGATCCTCATGACCCAAAGGCTCCAAGGGCATCCAAAGGCTTCCATCACAGCTGGAAGCGCCAATGAAGGTGGCCCTTTTCACTCAGGACGGGAATGAAATGCATAGAAAGAGGTGAAATTATCTTAAGAAAAAGAACCATAGCTAGGGGAAGACGATAAAAACCATCTGGGATATAGACTCATTCAGTTGTAAAGACCGGAAGGGTCCTCAGGGACCATATGGTACCAACAAGGAATTCGAAGGACAAAGCAGCGGAATGATTTGCAGAAAATTGCATAGGTCACGGCCGGGAGACAGTGCCTGCGCCCAGGTCTCCTGACTCGTGGCATTCCCTGCTACGCCACGCTCTTCTCCACCACACACACGGGTGTCATCCCTCTACAGAACTAAGAATGGGAGGCCCCAGAAAGAATATATCACATCAACTAAATTATATGCTAACTTGCTTATATACATTAAAACTCTGGTAAGAGTTTTAAAATACATTGTATAATATAATAAAATATGTTGTAACATATTTATCAGTAAAAAGATATATAAATGATCCCACGTTACCCAAGACCTTTTTTTTTTTTCTTTTCACTCTAAGATTGGCCCACGGTACTATTTCAGGGCAGAGTTGAAACAACCAATCTATTCAAGAAGCGTTTCTTCAAAATTCCCAAATGATTCCCCTTCCTTTTTTTTTTTTTTTTAAGCCCACTGTCATTCAAATCACATCACAACAATATTCCTAATGATAAGTGTTCAGTGTAGGGGCGCCTGGCTCAGTGGGTTCAACATTTGCCTTTGGCTCAGGTCATGATGTCGGGGTCCTGGGATGGAGCTCTCCCCACCTCAGGCTCCCGGCTCAGCGGGCCGTCTGCTTCTTCCTCGGCACCATCCCCTCCCCAGCCACTTGTGTTCACTCTCTGTCTCAAATAAATAAAATCTTTTTTTAAAAAAAGTGTTCCATTCAAGTATCAGATTATTCTTCTGCAGGCCTATGGCTGTCACCTAAAATCATGTCTTTCTAATCATTCATTTGCTACAATTCTTTGAATTCGGGGAATCAATCTTGCGGTGGAACACAAGTGTAGCATCCCCAAGTGAGATAGGCCCGCTTCCAACTTGGTGGTGTGAGGATTTGTAGCCGGCACAGAAGTGGGCACTGGCCACGTCTGGCTGTGTAGAGAAGAAGTGCAGCCTACGTGCTTTCTGGGGCGCACTGGTTTGTAAGCAGATAACTCACTAAAACTTAGTTTAAAAAAATAGAAGCCGAGGCTTAGTAAAAATTTAACGCAGGCAGCACAACTAGTTTTTCCATTGGCCTCAGTGGCAGAAAGACAGCTAACACATAGTAATGATCTTCTTTCAAACAGATAATGCGATAACTAGATGAGTATTATAAACTCAAACTCTGTCAGAGAAACCTGAAATAAGTAGCAAGATTGGGAGATGAGCCAGCTGGAGGGAAGCACGCTGCTCTTTTTCACCTGCATCTATGTACCAGACCGTTTTCCCTGCTCGCCGTCAGGGCGCGCAGGGCAGGGATGGCTGTGGGTGGACTGGACTCCGTGGTGACTGGGAGAATACGATTCATTTATCAAAAATGAGTAAATTTCACTGAACCTACTTGATGGAGGTGTGATGCTAAGTGCCAAGGATATAAAAATGCGTGACCACACTTGCCTTACAGTAGCTCACCACCCTAAGGGAAGGAGTAACAAGTATTTAAAACAAATAATGACAACAGATGAGATTTTACATCCGGGGTTGGGGACCATAGAAAGCATTACCGAACTGTTACCTGAATCTTAAAAGGTGCAAAAGTCTGTCTCAAAGAGGCTGAGTAGGAGGAAGGCATTTCAGGCAGAAATCATTACAGGTAAATGATGGACACCGAAAAGACAGACGTATTTATTGGATTGAAAGTTGTTCGGTATGAAGTTTGGTTGGTTTTTTGTTTTAATCTTTATGTTTTTGATATTTTCCGAGTGGTATGTAGTAAACTTTTATGTTTGTAGAATCAAAGGAAAAAAAAAGAGCTAATGCTCAAAAAATCAAGGTTGACAAGAGTGAGATGCTGCAAGAGTTTGGGCTTTTCTGGGTAGACAATGCAGAGTCAAGAGGGTTCTTAAGCAGGGAACGTGGATGCTCAATTTGCAATTTAGAAGGTGAATTTGGAGTCCATGAGAACAAGAGGGAGACCGTGGTTATAATTCTGAAAAGGTATAAAGGATTTGGAATTGGTTAAATGTATAAATCAGAAATTAGAAAAATTTTATTTAATTTGTAATTCCCAGAGTAATTTCTGTTGACTGCCTAAAATGTTCTTTTAAAAAATTCAAACATCTTCTGATTTTGGTCTCAGAATTTCAAATACAGTTAGAATGTTAAATTATTAACCCTTAGTGATTACCTAGTGAAATAATCTAACGACAGACTTCTTTTAAGAATACAAAACCCATCATTCATTAATATTGATTAAAAATATACAAAGCCAAGAAATACAACTTTGAATTTTTTAAAGTGTATTTCCTGGATTGTGTTCACTCAAAAACACTTCTCTACAGAATAACTTGTGCTCAGTGATGGTGAAATGGTCTTGGCCATCTTCCGGGCCTGAGTGGTAATTTAGGCTCTATTTACCAGGAAATGTAAGCATACTTCCCAATAAACAGAAGCCTGTCTTTAAACAATCAATTTAGAAATTCAGAATTCTTTTAAAGTACATTATTTTCACAAAGATATCCTGGTAAGATCGACATGGTGTAGTGTTAAAAGGTTTTTATTTCTTATGAATGATTCCAATTTACTTTGTTTTAACGAACAATTGGCAGTTGAAAGAGTTTGGGATAAATACAAATGTATGAAAACCACAGGGATTTCTTAAACCATTTCCCTGATTTCATAATAGACAAGATATGGCATATCTAAAAACTCAAGATTATGGGAGGTTAAAAGAACATTTTGTAGCACCAGTGATTTCAAGAGAAGTTAGGTTTGTAATGGCAACTAACCAGGGCTGCTGGTTTCTTGAATGGAGTAGGTGAAGTGTTGCAGAAGTAATATGCGTCCCTTCCAGTGGAAGGAACTAAATGAGTCATTATGAAGATACTCATTACTGGCTGTTTCACTTAATGGCTCCATGAAAAGATGTATCAAGGGCTACAAACTTTGTGACCAATAAGAGAGTGGAGAAATAATGAGGTAAACTTGCCCAATCTTTAGGCAGATAAAATTCCAATAAGCCACAGTAGGGGGTGAGTGTTTGGGGTTGTACGTTCCTTGGTTCAGGTGCCAAAGGCTTTCTAAAGCCTGATTGAAACCAGGAAATGACAGAGAGAGAGAGAGAGAAAGAGAACCTACCAGCAATACGATTTTATTCCTTATAGAAAGCATGTTTCAGTGTTCTTGTCACATACTTGTTTAGACATTATTGAGTGTTATGTTTCTGTAAAACATTTCAAAGGTTGATGGAAGTTGTACATTTCACGAATTATGAAGTAGTACACTGCACAATCTCTAATAACAGATGTAATAAATGTATTTTGACGCTAATTTAAGAATAGGGTTCCTTCTCTTGACACTATAATGTAAAGATGCAGAATGGGAAACCCTTAGACATATATATATGTTCTCATTC
The DNA here is from genome assembly GCF_964656455.1 of Halichoerus grypus. Classification (NCBI taxonomy): domain Eukaryota; kingdom Metazoa; phylum Chordata; class Mammalia; order Carnivora; family Phocidae; genus Halichoerus; species Halichoerus grypus. Next base: position 84,614,024 of record NC_135721.1, on the reverse strand, counting down.
ACATAGAACCCCAAATCTATGACGTAAGGGGAGAGAAGATTAAATGACACACCAAGCTTTATAGCCCAGAGAGGACTTGATTTGAAAATCCCAAACCCATCCCCATTAATCACACATTAAATTCAAACTCAGCCATTTCTCAGCAAGACGAGCCTACACAAATCCTCCCTCATCTTCTCTAACTTCTGATAGTGTGAAAGCTCATCCTGATATTTAACCTAAGTCCGCCCTGCTGCAGTGTAAGCCTATTACTTCTTGTTTTGTCCCCATTGACTAATGAGAATAATTGGTCCCCATCCTCTTTATAATATCCCTTTATGTAGGAGTAAAATACTTATTATGTCTCCCTCAGGTCTTCTTTTCTGTAGATTGAATGTGTCCAGTTCTCTTAACCTTTTCTCATGGGTCACATTTTCTAAACCTTTTATCATTTCTGATGTTCCCTTCAGAGCTCCCTCTAATTTGTTCTGTCTGTGAAAGGCGGGATGCCCCAAACCAAGGCTCCAAATGGAGCCCATCCAGCTCAAGTCAAACTGAATAATTGCGCAGCTTGCTTTAAACGTGAGCACCTCTTAACATGAACGGCTATAGTCCAACTTTTCTTGGCAGCCGGTCATATCTGCTGGTACTTTATTATGTTCACCACTTGAACAGTGCACCTGGAGAGTGGATTGATTGTCTTTCCTCTGTCGAGTTTTCAGTCTCTTCTAAACAGAGATACACTTGCTGGACTGTTTTCACTAACCGGACCCTTACTTGGATAGCATGTTGTTTTCAAATAAAGCACTTGCGGTTAAATACCAAAGTTTTGTTTTCCAAATTATATATTAAAGCAGATTTACCTCATGCGACTTTAAAAACAAACAAACACAAACTTCGTTTTTTAGAGTCCTTTTAGGTTCACCGCAAAATTGAGCAGAGAGTGCTCATGTACCCCTGTCCCCACACTTGCACAGCCTCCCCCCACTATCAGCATCTCCCACCAGAGAGGTACATTTGTTACAATCAATGAACCTGTCTCAGTAACACCCAGAGTCCATAGTTCACACTGGGGTTGACTCTCACTGTTGTACATTCTGTGGGTTTGGACAAATGTATGCTGTATGTATATTACGCATGCATGTATGTATATCTATAATACATATATATTATACACATAATTGCATGTATAGGAACATGTATCATTATAGCATCATACAGGGTGGTTTCATGCCCTTAAACATCTGGGCACCCTCCTTCTTCCCAACCCCTGACAGCCACAGATCTAAAATAACTTTTGCCTTTTCCAAAATGTTACATAGTCAGAGTCCTACACTATGCAGCTTTTTCAGATGATATCTTTTTTAATTCTTTAAAACGAAAGCCTTCCATAGTCTTCTCAGTAGCCAGATAGAGAGGCCATGAGTTCAAGAACACAGCAAGTTTCTCTGCACGTATGTTCCCAAAGTCATGTCAGTACTTTTAATGTGTAACACTTGGATTCTAAATCTCAGAAAGGATGGCAAATCTTCCATCATCACACTTAAAATTTTGTCATATTCGGGGCGCCTGGGTGGCTCAGTTGGTTAAGCGACTGCCTTCGGCTCAGGTCATGATCCTGGAGTCCCGGGATCGAGTCCCGCATCGGGCTCCCTGCTCAGCGAGGAGCCTGCTTCTCCCTCTGACCTTCCCCCCTCTCATGTACTCTCTCTCATTCTCGCTCTCTCAAATAAATAAATAAACCTTTAAAAAAAAAAAAAAATTTGTCATATTCGATTAGTCCTACTTTTAAACTTTAAAACAAAATGGCCAAAATATATTTTGCCATCCTTTTACATAAAATCAAATGTGAGGGGCGCCCGGGTGGCTCAGTCAGTTAAGTGGCCAACTCTTGATTTCGGCTCAGGTCATGATCTCAGGGTTGCGAGACTGAGCCCTGCATGGACTCCATGCTGGGCGTGGAGCCTGCTTCAGTTTCTCTCTCTCTCTCTTTCTCTGTCCCTCCCCCCCATCTCTTTCACTCTCTCAAATAAATAAATAAATCTTTTTAAAAAAAATCAAATGTGAAACATCCTTCAAACTTACGAGGAATTATAAGCAAAACAAAAACAAAGATAAAACAAGTTTCAAGTCCTCCCTGCTGAGGCCCAGACAATATGAAGCAGAGACAAGCACCGGTTGTATACACTCTGAATTCCTGACCCACAGAATCTTCGAGTATAATAAAATGGTTATTCTTAAGGACTGAGTTCTGGAATGATTTGCTACGCAGAAGGAGGTAACTGGAAACTTTAGCTAACAGCTTTGAAGAGTGTCGGTCTAGGCAAGATGGAGAGATGTTGAGATTAGGTCTTTGGAACTGCTAGTTGGGACAACTGTCTCTAGCGATACATAGTACTAACCAGAAGGACAGAACTACTCCTATATAAACAGTATATCGCTGTTTGACTCCCCTGAATATCTGCAGAATTATTCCAATGATCTGAAATCAACAAACAAAGCAAGCAAATGGGACCAAAGCAAAGCATACTTTCTAATGGAATTCTTTCTTCCTTTCAGCAATCAACACTTACTTCGAGATATTTTAAGTACCCATCTCATTTTCTAAAACCTTCCTTCCCTGACTCTAAATGTTAGCAATTTGTTACAGCATTTCTCACTCTTCAAAGACACAGATTCAGACTATCATCAATGGGTCGCCATTATATTTTCTCCCGCAGAAATTTCTTCTGTTGACACAATGTAATTAACGTGCAAACAAAGAATAAAGTTCACGTGGAAGGCCCTTAACACCGACTCTGCAGTTGCCAAATTCCACCTCTGAAAGCTGCCCTTGTTTTGCTTCTCCCTAATACCTTGTAAGACAGGATGAAAAGTTGGCAAATGGTATGCTGAGATGTTTTTCATCAGAGAGTGAACTTTCTGCATTACCTTCCTCTTTCCTTCTCAGAGAATGTTGCAAGCCCAGGTAATCACTGCCCCTGCTTTGCTTTCTTGTCACATCAGATGATTCATCAGAAAGATTTCTCTACTCTTTCCTTTATTTAGAGATGACAATATGATACAAAGCCAAGCAAGGTGCAAACAGGGCTTGTCCTTCTTTCTGTCTGGTTTGAGTGTAGTGAGGCTTTGGTTTTCTAAGCAATGGAATCCCTTTCCCCCTTTCTTGTTCTTTCTTTTCCTTTTGCAGGCATGTATCTTCAGTGCATTGGTGTAACTGAGCTAAATGCCAAGCGAGCCCCCTGCTGGGCGCTGCCCCCCCCCACCCGCCACCCCTCCCTGGCCACAGAGACGTGAGCTATTTAATTTTGGAAATGACATTTCTTTACAGTCCTTATAAGATAGCAATTTATGTCAATCATCCAGGATCTCCCTCTGCCAATAACCATGTCAATGGACTTGAATTTCCTATTGACTTTGGGGTGAGAGGGCTATCTCTTTGACTCCTCCAAGTGGTACTTTTCACTACTGTAGAGAAAAGTTTACTTCCCAAGGAACTTTCCTTGTGCTCTCAGACTTAATCTGACCTTCCTTTTATAGTCTCAGAGAAAAGGGGAAAATTCTGCACAATGTCTCATTGCCAGGAAGCATGGGTCTAGTTGGCTATACTCCATCTTGGGGTCCAGTGGTTTTATCCCAAAAACTTGGCTATAACTCAGGGAAGAGATTGAAGTGACTGAAGTACCCAGAGTTAGTGATACTGGTGCATTGTTGCCTCCTAGGAGTAGCTGGGAATATTCACCTGTAAAACAGTCTTACCTGTATGAGTTTCTAAAGAGCACTATGCTCCTACAAATAAAACAATGTGTCTCTTTATTAATATTACTGTGAAATTTTCGGAAAATGTGTATGTGTCACAGGGCTGGAGGAGGATTAGATTTCAATTCATTTTTCCCCCCAAATGCATAATTTGGGTTCTTCTGTGTGTCACTCAGACAAGTGAAACATTTGTATCTGAAGGACACAGGATACAATCTTATTGTTAAGATGAACAATAGGTATATGATAAAAAAAACTTGTATAGTATTTACTTTCCTCCATTTTATTTAAATATGTTGATGACCAGAATATCATTCTCAATGGGGAAAACAGAGCTTTCCCCCTAAGGTCCGGAACGCGGCAGGGATGTCCACTATCACCACTGCTATTCAACATAGTATTAGAAGTCCTAGCCACAGCAATCAGACAACAAAAAAAAAAAATCAAAGGCATCCAAATAGGCAAAGAAGAAGTCAAACTCTCACTCTTTGCAGATGATATGATACTTTATGTGGAAAACCCAAAAGACTCCACCCCAAAACTGCTAGAACTCATACAGGAATTCAGTAAAGTGGCAGGATATAAAATCAATGCACAGAAATCAGTGGCATTCCTATACACCAACAACAAGACAGAAGAAAGAGAAATTAAGGAGTCAATCCTGTTTACAATTGCACCCAAAACCATAAGATACCTAGGAATAAATCTAACCAAAGAGGCAAAGGATCTGTACTCAGAACTAACTATAAAATACTCACGAAAGCAATTGAGGAAAACACAAAGAAATAGAAAAACGTTCCATGCTCATGGATTGGAAGAACAAATATTGTGAAGATGTCAATGCTACCTAGAGCTATCTACACATTCAATGCAATCCCCATCAAAATACCATCCACTTTTTTCAGAGAAATGGAACAAATAATCCTAAAATTTGTGTGGAACCAGAAAAGACCCCGAATAGCCAGAGGAATGTTGAAAAAGAAAAGCAAAGCTGGCGGCATCACAATTCCAGACTTCCAGCTCTATTACAAAGCTGTCATCATCAAGACAGTATGGTACTGGCACAAAAACAGACACATAGATCAATGGAACAGAATAGAGAGCCCAGAAATGGACCTTCAACTCTATGGTCAACTGATCTTCGACAAAGCAGGAAAGAATGTCCAATGGAAAAAAGACAGTCTCTTCAACAAATGGTGTTGGGAAAATTGGACAGCTACATGCAGAAGAATGAAACTGGACTGTTTCCTTACACCACACACAAAAATAGACTCCAAATGGTTGAAAGACCTCAATGTGAGACAGGAGTCCATCAAAATCCGAAAGGAGAACACAGGCAGCAACCTCTTCAACCTCAGCCACAGCAACTTCTTCCTAGAAACATCGCCAAAGGCAAGGGAAGCAAGGGCAAAAAGGAACTATTGGGATTTCATCAAGATAAAAAGCTTTTGCACAGCAAAAGAAACAGTCAACAAAACCAAAAGACAACTGACAGAATGGGAGAAGATATTTGCAAATGACATATCAGATACAGGGCTAGTATCCAGAATCTATAAAGAACTTCTTAAACTCAACACCCAAAGAAAAAAGAATCCAATCAAGAAATGGGCAGAAGACATGAACAGACATTTTTCCAAAGAAGACATCCAACTGGCCAACAGACACATGAAAAAGTGCTCAACATCGCTCGGCATCAGGGAAATCCAAATCAAAATCTCAATGAGATACCACCTCACACCAGTCAGAATGGCTAAAATTAACAAGTCAGGAAATGATAGATGTTGGCGGGGATGCAGAGAAAGGGGAACCCTCCTACACTGTTGGTGGGAATGCAAGCTGGTGCAGGCACTCTGGAAAACAGTATGGAGGTTCTTCAAAAAGTTAAAAATAGAGCTACCATATGATCCAGCAATTGCACTACTGGGTATTTACCCCAAAGATACAAATGTAGGGATCCGAAGGGGTATGTGCACCCCATTGTTTATAGCAGCAATGCCCACAATAGCCAAACTGTGGAAAGAGCCAAGATGTCCATCGACAGATGAATGGATAAAGAAGAAGTGGTGTATATATACAATGGAATATTATGCAGCCATCAAAAGGAATGAAATCTTGTCATTTGCAACGACATGGATGCAACTGGAGAGTGTTATGCTGAGCGAAATAAATCAATCAGGGAAAGACATATATCATATGACCTCACTGATATGAGGAATTCTTAATCTCAGGGAACAAACTGAGGGTTGCTGGAGTGGTGGGGGGTGGGAGGGATGGGGTGGCTGGGTGATAGACATTGGGGAGGGTATGTGTTATGGTGAACGCTGTGAATTGTGCAAGACTGTTGAATCACAGATCTGTACCTCTGAAACAAATAATGCATTATATCTTAAAAAAAAAAAAAAGAAGAAGAAGAAGAAGATAGCAGGAGGGGAAGAATGAAGGGGGGAAAATTGGAAGGGGAGATGAACCATGAGAGATGATGGACTCTGAAAAACAAACTGAGGGTCCTAGAGGGGAGGAGGGTGGGAGGATGGGTTAGCCTGGTGATGGGTATTAAAGAGGGCATGTTCTGCATGGAGCATTGGGTGTTATACACAAATAATGAATCATGTAACACTACATCAAAAACTAATGATGTAATGTATTGTGATTAACATAACATAATAAAAAAACATTTTAAGATTTAAAAAATAAATATGTTGATGACCTGAATATTTTTATTTTACAGATAGTTTACAAATTCTACTTTGAAATGGTAAGAAAAGCTATTGTCATCCAGAATGAAATGATGTTCTAGAATAAATGTGAGATCAGGTTAGAAGGTGAATGGTAGGAGTCTGTTAACAAAAGTCACATTTTGTTCTCCTATGGCAATGATGTGTGCTTTACAAGTAATGATTGCTTTTTTGTTTGTGTGTGTGTGTGTGTGTGTGAATTCAAAGAGCATTTAAACTCAGGCAAAGCTTTGGCAACACCATATTACTCAGATCTATCTCTTCTCTGTCTTCTAAAGGAAAGCATTCTGAAGACCAAATCTTCATAAATTTCATTTCCTTGAGGCTGCTCCAAATTACTTGTCTCATTCTTGAACAAGTGCTACACGTCTCTCTATGGATTCATTGAATGTGTTCTTATGCCAAGGTGGTTATTCAGTGTTTGATTTTCCCTTGAAAATTTTGGCTTGAGAGTTCGAGATGGCAAATAAAAATGCTACCTCCTTTTTCCCCCTGGTTTGGAATGCATTAAGAATTAAGACACGACAGAAAACAAAATGAAAGTATCAGCTATATTACTACCAAAACTTATTGAAGAATTTGGTTTATGGGGCGCCTGGGTGGCTCAGTCGTTAAGCGTCTGCCTTCGGCTCAGGTCATGATCCCAGGGTCCTGGGATCGAGCCCCGCATGGGGCTCCCTGCTCAGCGGGGAGCCTGCTTCTCCCTCTCCCACTCCCCCTGCTTGTGTTCCCTCTCTCACTGTGTCTCTCTCTGTCAAATGAAGAATTTGGTTTAGGTATGTACCACCCTCTCCAGTTTGGTCATTTTACCATCTGATCATGGTCCTACATGGGCAAAACCTGTTATTCTAAGCTTACCAAAAGTCAAGCACAGACCTAAATGCATTTACTTCGTGAACAGGTGCATCCAAGAGAGCAGGTTATGTGGAACCCATCATGCTCAGCTCATTTTCTCAAACTCACTGTTCACATAAAGTCACTCCTACCCAACCAGAAAGGAGTGAAGTTGGGACAGATATAAACTGGAAAACTTTCTTCTGTATTTTTCTCTTCCGGAAAGTGAAACAAGCACTTCCTTCTCCCTATGGAAACACAAGGATTGGGTAGTTTCTTCTTGACATCTGAAATCTTCTCAAACATCACTGGGGAATAACATCTACATCAAATGGTATGTGTACCATGCCTCTCACCATATCTGCCCACTATAAGCTCTCAAATAGTATTACTTTTATTGTTGTTTTAACATACTGTTGTCAGGGGTGCCTGAGTGGCTTGGTGAGTTAAGTGTCTGCCTTTGGCTCAGATCATGATCCCAGGGTCCTGGGATCAAGCCCTACATTGGACTCCCCGCTCAGCAGTAAGGACGACCTTACTATCGTCGCCTATAAAAGTCAACAGCACCTTCATATTCTAAAGACAAAATATCCTTTTCTAAATAAAATAAAATCATCTACTTGGCACTTTGAAAATGATGCTAAACTTATTAGAAATAGCTACTATCCCTTTAATAGGAACTGTTAAAGATTCCTGTTAATACTGAGAAGCACACCAACACAGCATTGAAACCTTCTGCATCTTCTACCCTAGTCCTCTCTTCCCTGATTTATTGTTTTCATGAAACCCAAGTACATACCATTTAATAACATTTAATTAGTTAACATCAACTAAAGACAGACCACAAAGACTCCTCTTTTGGTCAGCATACCTGGAAGTATCCATTGGAAGGGTCTGGGTATGATGTATGCACATTGCTTTCCCCTTAACCAGTGGGTGTGCCCATAGGAAGTTGAGGCGATAATTGTGCGGAGTCTGGAGCTCAGTCATGGTGACTCAACAAAGGTATGATGAGACTGCATGGGGAAAAAGGAACTGGCATTGCCCCAGCTGCATTCCCAATGAACATTTATCCCATATACATGCGGACATGTTGAATAATTCTACTATTACCGAGAATGTTCCAAATACTCTACTGACGCCATCACATGATAGTAAACCTGTGGCCATCGCAGATGCCTTACAAGAAAAGTATCATCACCTTTATTCTACAGATGCACAAACTGGGTCTTCTAGAACAGAAGCGACTTCCTAAAGATGCAAGAGTAGTAAGTAACAGAGCTGGTTCGAGCTCACGTCTTTGTAACACAAAATCAGGCTTTAGTTTCTCTTTGACACCAAGACTGTCTTCTTTAAAAGGCAAAAATGCTCAGAGGTTTTTGGTGGGTTTTTTTTAAATCTCATTTTTTTCATTAAGTATGTGGTGTGCTTTTATGATGAACTAGGTACTGGGAAGAGCCTGAAGAGAAAGTTATATCCCTGACAATTGCAATCCAGCAGAGCACAGTAAGTACTGAGAAGGGGTAAGGTCAAGGCATGCCATGGAGAAGCACCTGCAGAGAGGCATGGGCTTTGTGAGGGCTCTTGGTATCCAGAAGATGCCAGTACTATACTATGACAGTCTCCAATGTCATCTGCATCTTTTCAGGACAAAGATGTATATCCAGGTGGATCCATCCATCTTTAATCTGGGTTGGATTGGTGTCTGTGTCCAGTGAGTTTAATGAAAGAGGTCGTAAGCAATTACCATCAAAGTTTAAACTCATGTAAACCGTATGTAAGATCTTCTGAAGTTGATTAGCACCTGATAACACCAGATAATGAATTCCTTGAATAGTTGGAGAATAATGATAACTTTTAGAGCAAGTCGGGACAATAAATTGGAGAAGCCTTTTTTGGGAAAATGGTCATTTCATCCCTATAGAATAATTTTCATTCATTTAGGAATTCTTGGTTCCAGCTTTCTGCATGTGATCTGGGGTATGGGCATTGTTTGGGCATCGCAGTTCTTTTGTAAAGGTGATTTGGCCAAGCAAAATCCCAGGCAAATTCTGTTTCAAATTCCCTTGGCCTCCACAGAAGCCATCAATTTAAGCTACCTTCTGTCTGGATGTCCCCTGCCAACAATTTGCTGCTTGATCATTGTTTCCAATTGCTAAAGTGACCCTTAACTATGGCTACTAGAGAATTCTCTGGTTCCCACAAAGCAATGGAGAAATCCTAGACCAGTGGGATTTTTTGTATGAGCCTCGTGCCCCTTGCAAATACACAGGTAGCTGCATGTTCTCTTGCCCTAAATAGGCACTCTTCAAAATCCTGATGATGTGAGTGACATCAGAGGAGGTGGTGACACGTAAAGACAAGCTGCTGTCTATAAAGATCTACTTGTCCCCCTAAAGGCTGTCCTTTACAGTGCCAGAAAATAGCTTTCATAGCTTTAGTCTGCCACCCAGAATGTTTTGGGGGCCTAGAATAGCCAGAAAAGGATCTAACCTATTTGTATGCATTAGTTTAGGTATGGTATCTGAAAAACTAAGCCCTTTACTTCTTAAAAATAACACCTTCAAGCTGACATTCAATGAGAAAACTTTGAGTCTTGTAGCAAGAATGAAAAAGAATAATTCTGGGAAGGGACTACAAGTTTTGGTAATTTTAGCACCTGGGCTTTGGTTGCTCTACCCTGTTTTCTCTCTTTGGTTTCTCAGCTACGTAGCAGGCCATGGAAGAATACCCTAGGTAGCCCCCCAAAGTCTGCGATTTGGCTTCAGGGAAGAATAGGAGAGACACTGCTTTTGGGTGGTCACTGTTTCAACTTCTCAAGGAGAGAGTTCAGATACAGCATTTATGTATGGTAAAAGTGTATGGAAGCATTTACTCATTGGTGGATAACTTCATTCTTTTGACCTCTATTGGACATCTTCTGTGTACCAGGAACCATTAACACTCTGGGGCCCCTCTGTTCTCCGAGAGCACCTGATAGCACCAAGGGAACAGAAGTGCAAGCATATAATTGAAATACAAATGCATTTCAATGGTACAAAAAAAGAAGAAATACACCGTGATAATGCTTATAATCGAGATATAAACCAACCCCAAGGACAAAACATATCAATGAGCAACCAACTTCCTGGGGAATCAGGCCATGCTTCAATGAGTGTGATATTTGAGCTTCAGGTCAAATGTGTTTCTCATCCACAGAATCACTTTGGCTGAAAAAAAGGAAAGGCATTGGAAGTGGCTTTATTTCTGTTAGTTCAGATAAATGCATGGCTATGTAACTGGGGTCGATATATAACATACCACAGAACCAAAAGTTATAGGTGGAAAATAGGACAGACAAGATCTCTTCTGTTACGTAAGTTTTATATTTAGTAGAAAACCATAGGGCTTAAATATTTAAAAGCCTTATTTGACTTTCCCAAACCAAAGGTGTTTGCTTCTTAAGAGCCTTAATCATTCACAAACATGAGTTACGAATACATAGTAGATGTCTGTTTATTCAGAATCCAAATTGAAGAGCTCAAAAAAAGAGCCATTCAAAATAGATTCTATGATTTCGTTAATAGAAAACATTTACTAACTGATGTCAAGATTTATTATTAAAATTAAAATCTCCATGTTTTTTCGTAGGAGCAAGACAATACCACATTAACGTTAAAAATCACGGAATTTGGAAGACCTTAAGGAACGTGAAAGTAAGGTTAAGTTCAGTGGACTGTTATTGCTAAATGTTTTTTACTAAATGGAAATTCCCTGAAAACTTATTGCTTTAGTGTTTTAGAGATAGTAATTGAGCAAAAAAAGACATTAAGTAACCTCTTCCCTCCAAATGTTTACCCATAATCTCCCCATCTTAGGTAAAGGATACTCAATTGTTTCCATTGTTCCAATAAAAAATGTGCACTCCTTACTTACTCTATTTTCCAGTACAGGAATTATCTTCGCATACTGTGTAATTTACATATTTATCATTTATTGTCTGTGTCCCCCTGGTAGAATGTCATCCCCACACAGGCTAGGTTTGGGTCTCTTTCCTTCACTGAGCTATTCTAAAACAACTGCTGGAATATAGGAAGTGCCCACTATTTGTTGAATCTAAATAACTTACTGTCATCTGACTGCCTCTACTCCTTTTCCCTCAATTGTCTCTTGAACCCACTCCACTCATGGCACCATCGTCTCTGGGTTCTCCTAGATTACTGGTCACATCTTCTTGGACTCCTTTGTCAATTCATTTTCCTTCTTCCACTTAGAAGTGGAGACTATGGACTCCGGGAAACAAACTGAGAGTTTTAGAGGGGAGGGGGGTGGGAGGATGAGTTAACCAGGTGATGGGTATTAAGGAGGACACATGTTGCAATGAGCACTGGTTGTTCTATGAATACAATGAATCATGAAACACTACATCAAAAACTAATGATGTACTGTATGGTGACTAACATAACATAATAAAAAAATTATTTAAAAAAAAAAGAAGTGGACCACTGGGATCATTTCTTATGCCTCCTTCCTCTTTCCTTCTCACTCCCTAAGTGACCTCATCTAGTCCCAAGGTTGAAAACACTAACTGTATGCTATAAACCCTCAAATTTATACCTTCGGGTCAGACCTTTCTCCTCATACCCAGAATTGTATCAAACTATTCATTTCACATGGTTGTCTAACAGGCATTCAATTTTAATATGCTCCAAGTTGAACTCTACCTGTTTCCTAAGCATATCCTGCACTCCCTGTCTTAGGTAATGGCAACTCATACTTCCACTTGCCCAAGCCAAAAATCCTTCAATGTTCCTTAATGTCTCTCCTTTTCTCACAATACCTGTCTGTTGGTTATATCTGCCAAATATGCCTACTATCTGACCATCTCCAGCACTACCACCTTGAACCAAGCCTCCATTCTCTCTAGCCTGAATTATTGCTTTTCAGCTGGTTTCAAATTGTTCTCCAACCTGCATCAAGGTGACCCTTGTAAAGCATAAATCATCCACTCACCTAATCTCTCTGCTCAAAACCCTCCAGTGTCATCCAGTCCTGATCAGTGCTACATCCAACGTCTCTAGCATGACCCATGAAGCCTCAAGTGCTCTGGCACACCAGTACCCTTCAGTTCTCCATGCCTATCACTCCTCTCCTCTTTCTTTTTTTTTTTTTTTTTTTTAAGATTTTTATTTATTTGCGAGAGAGAGAATGAGAGACAGAGAGCATGAGAGGGAGGAGGGTCAGAGGGAGAAGCAGACTCCCTGCTGAGCAGGGAGCCTGATGTGGGACTCGATCCCGGGACTCCAGGACCATGACCTGAGCTGAAGGCAGTCGCTTAAGCAACTGAGCCACCCAGGTGCCCTCCTCTCCTCTTTCTAGTTACACCATCCTCCTTGCTGTTCCTTGGGCATGCTCCCAACCTCAGGGCCCTTGTACATGCTGTTCCTTCTGCCTGAGATACTTTTCCGCCGCATATATTCAGGGCTTACTCCCTCACTTTTTTCAAGTCTACTTAAATATCACCTTATGTGAGAGGTCTTCTCTGATAACTCAGTATAAAAATAGCATCCAGCCCTGTCCATCCCATTTTATCATTCTGTAGTTTTCATAGTTTTTACATGACTTAACTCTGTCATATTTATTCATTTACTGAAAGCTGGAGATTTTTCTATACTATTCACAGAAAAGTGCCTGGCATATGCACAAATATCTTTTAATAAGTTAACACTATTTTTCTGAAACCACTTTTATCAAAACTAAGTTTATTCCCTCCTGGGAAATAATAGCCCTATCAAAAAATAGCATGTTATCCCTATCTCACATCATATGTGTAAATTTTCTCAAAAGGAATCAAAGACCTAAAGGGAAGAGCTAAACCTATAAAACTCGTAGAAGAAAACATAGGAGTAAATCTCTGTGACCTTGGATTTGGCAATGGTTTCTAATGTATGACACCAAAAAGCACAAGCAACCAAATAAAAAATAGAGAAATTGGACTTCATAAAAATTAAAAACTTTTGTGTTTCAAAAGATACCATAAATATGGTAAAAAGACAACACACTGAGAGGGAGAAAATATTTGCAAATCATATACTTGTTAAGAGCCATATCTAGAATATATGTATATAAATAAAGAATACTTATATGTAGATGACAAAAAGACAAATAACTTAATTTAAAAATAGGCAAATGATCTGAGTAGACACTTGTCAAAAAAAAAAAAAGATATATAAAAGACCACTAAGCACCTTTAAAAGATGTTCAACATCATTAGTCATCAAGGGAATTCAAGTCAAAACTACAACCAGATAGATACCACTTCACACTCACTAGAATAGTTATAATGAAAACAAAAAAACAAAAAACAGATAATAACGTATTGGAACAAATGTGGAAAAACAAACCTTCGTACACCACAGATGAGAATGTAATATGATGCAGGAATTTTGAAAAACAGTCCGGCAGCTCCTCAAAAGACTAAACAAAGAATTACCATAGTAGAAATGAGAGCCTATGTCCACACAAAAACTTGTGCATAAAGATTCATAGCAGGATTATTCATAACAGCCAAAAAATGGAACCAACACAAATGTCCATCAACTAATGAATGGATAAATAAAATCTATTTCATGGAATATCATTCATCAACAAAGAGTATCAATATGCGCTACAATAGGTATAAACCTTAAAAACATTCTGCTAAGTGAAAGAAGCCAGTCACAAATGATTACATACAGCATGGTTCCATTTTCATGAAATAAAATTTCATTTTATAGGTAATTCTATAGAGACAGAAGTGGATCACTGGTGGTCTAGGGCTTGGGGTGGAGAATGAGAGAATTGGGGGTGACAGCTAGAATATAGAGTTTTTCTTGGGGCTGATGAAAATGTTCTAAAATTGATTCTGATGACAGTTGCACAACGCTGTGACTATCTAAATATCTGTATTATTTACTAGTTTTCTTGCCTGTCTTCCTCAGAGTGTGAGCTTCATGAGAATAGGTACTTTGTCCTGTTCACTACTCTTTCCATAGAGCCTAGAATGGTGTCAAGCATACACTAGATACTCAATAAACATATGTGGAATATACTCTAGTGACAGCACTGTTAAAAAGTCTAGCAAGTGAAGATTGTTAGCAGAGCATATAACAGGTGCCTGACATAAATAACATGGCAGGAGCAGGATTTGGATTTTTCTTGAACAGCACAAATATTTTAGATTAAATGATTATATTAATTGGAAAAGACTGTTTTTAAGAGATTTCTTTGATAACCAGGAGTTTGGTGCATTATTAAAATGTTTTAATGAAGTGTGCTCTCATAGAAATTGTTTCATCTAAACACTCTGGAGTCTCATCTTAATTTTAACTTTGCTAATTAAGTTATACAAAAAAAGATATGCAGAAGGGATTTCAATGAGGACCAACAGCAGTTTCTGCTTGGTATACAATATACATTTGATTCTTCTGACACTTTTTAATGACTTTGTAGATAACCAGCCAAATCAGACTGATTATATAATCCAGTGTTAATAATTATCTTCCTGGATTTATAGTCAATTTTCTAAGGAATCCAACTATCAGAGAAACATCTGTTTGTCCCTCTTCTGTGATTTGTGTCTTGCTTTTAATTTCACCACTAAAACTAAAATGCCATTTAAACTACTTTTTAATTCAAAATTCAAAATTCCACATTGCTCACGCAATAGAATATTGGACTCTCTCTTACCTAATGTAATGCTACAAGGCTATTCATAGATGCTGCAGTATCTGAAAGCTATAAAAAGGGTTATTCCCAGGCAGCTGCCTCTAAAAAAAACATATACTAAAATAGCTGGTAAAGTTTGGGAATTGATCATAAGGTCAAAATACAAATATATATTTACCACCTAAAGTATCTACCCAGGCCTTTATTGAGCTCAGGACTTGTATCAGTAATCCCCAAACTCAAATCACTTGAATGGCATTTACTTATTTTACAGCAAATATTTACACTGTCCCATTTTGTCCCAGACAAGAGTAAATTTCTTCCTATTCCTCTAAGAAAGGTACTTTAAAAATATATGTATAGGGGCGCCTGGGTGGCTAGGTTGGTTAAGCATCCGACTCTTAATTTTGGTTCAGGTCATGATCTCATGATCATGGGACCAAGCCCCGAGTCAGGCTCCACGCTTAGTGCAGAGTCGGCTTGAGATTCTCTCATTCTCTCTTCCTGTGTCCCTCCCCCTACTCATGTGCTCACGCTCTTTCTTTCTCCTTCTCAAATAAATAAAATCTTTTAAAAAATAAAAATATGTGTATAATTATCACACAAAAGAGAAGCTACATTAAACTATATATAATTGCCAGTAACAAATGGGTCATTAATTTTTGAAAGAAATAGGGACCTTGATTAAAAAATACTTCACAGATGTGACATGGCTTTTTTAAAAGCACGCATTTTTCTTTATTAAATGCACAGTAATTGAGACTGACACAATCAAAAACACTTCCATGGCTTAGCAGTAATATAAAACTATTTCAAATGAAATGGGTGTGTGGAAAGCAAGCTGTGTTTTGGGTTTCTCCTCTCCCTCTAAGGTTTTCCAGTAAAGGAAATATTTTTACCTGGGCTTCAGGAAATGGTGCCCTGGCCGATGCCTGCAGATGCATGAATAGTATTTACATGTGGGTGATGGTGCCTCCATTACCGCCAGTGGACAAGCTCTCCTCCAACCCACACTCACAAAAGATATCTGGGGTTCTTCTGGAAGGATCTGGACAGAAACTTGAGGACAAAGGAGGAAGTCTAAAACATATTCAAAGGAGAGCTCCAATTCCAATCACTGAGTGTTCATAAATTCCAGGAATGGAAGAGATGGGATTCCTAGGGCACCTAGAGTTACTCTCCAACTTGACCAAAAACCCACATGAGGCCAAACAAGAACTATCTTCTTTTAAACTTTTGCAAGCAAGTATGTCTTCCAAATATTAATAATCATTCCCTGTCTGGTGCACATCTGCTGTGATGCTTTAGATCAAATTTGATGCTTACTTAAATTTGAAAGGACTTACTAAGTCACCCCCATGTATCTTTCCCTTTGGGTTTAATACTATTTGACAACCAAACCCTGTCCCTTTTGCTTGAAGCCCGGAACCCCCTGAAACCCCATGAAGGACCTCAGTTCACATCCTTCTTGGAACACTGGAAAGATTTCTCTAACCCTCTTTCTAAAAGGTTTACACCCACATTCCAAATTTTAAAATGAAGCCATCTCTTCTCCTTTTCCTTTAAGTGTTTTTTGTTTTTTTGTTTTTTTGTTTTTTTTTTTTTGAGAGAGAGAGAGAGACTCCCCTCGAGGTTGGGGAGGGGCAGAGGAAGAGGGAGAGACAGAATCTGAAGCAATCTCAGCACCACTCCTGTCTGGATCTCACAACCCGGAGACCATGACCCAAGCTCAAATCAAGCATCCAATGCCTAACAGACTGAGCCACCCAGGTGCCCCCAAATGAAGCCATTTTTAACCCAGTCTTGTTTTCCTTTTCCATCCTGGGCATGTTAACAGCATTGAATCTGTCCTCTGTCTCAGTGTTCCTGCAAGGAGGATGGTGACTTTGGCTGGCTGACTTCTACTACACATGGTTTCTCGGCTGTCCAATAGATGCCCCTCCCCCAAGCCAAGACACTTACCTCTGGGTTGCCTCCATCCTTGCATTTCTGAGGCCACGAACCTTGCAGTTAGCTGCCTTGTCTTCTCACATGATGACTCACCTCTTCCAACTCAGCAAATACATTTTTGCATTTTGTTCATTTTTCATTTCCCTTGTACATGCTTTTCATCACTTTCTCTACTGTGCCTACAACTAGGAGAGAAAAAACTGCAGCAAGAATAAAAAATAAAATTGGAAACAGAATCACTTCTTCTTTCAACTCATAGAAATGGAACATGAAAATAGCAGGGATTTCAAAAGGAAGAAAAAAAAAACCTCATAAAATGCCTCGGTGTCAGGGGTGTGTGCTGGGGAAGGTGGGGTGTGATGGATTCCCCTACCTTCTAAGTTATTCCAAATTCTAAAAATACATGTATACACACCTTGATGGAGTGCTTCCTTATTCATCAAAATTATGCATTTTCCCTCTTTAACCAGAACAATGACTTTGGCCATGAACTTTTTTTTGGGGGGGTGGTGGTCTTGTATTAATGTTGCTATACCAACATTTGAAAGTTATGAGATCTACTTCCATTCTTTATTTTCAATATTTCGGTGCAATTTTGTTTCATATAAGCAGCACACAGCTATACCTTTTTAAAAACTTCACTCTGCTAGCACAAATCTTGTAATAAAGGTGTTTAATCTACAAACATTTCCTGCAATTATGGATATAGTTGGAACTAGCTTTACTGCAATTCTTTTTCATTCTACCTTTTTTCCCTTTATTTCCAATCCTGATTTCTGCTTGCTTCATAAACTTTTCTATACTTCTATACTTCTTTTCTTCATTTACCTCAGAAAATTGACTGTAAATGTTTTTCACAAGATCCTATAGTTATTTGGTATCTCTATTCTCCTTCTGAAAAGCACAAGGGCTCACATTATCCCCTGAATGGTACCCCTCACTCCTCAGTCCCCTCCATCCATCTATGTGTGTGTCTCTCTTTCTCTGTCTCCCACTACCCCCTCTGTCTTATTACTGGTGTTGAACAGTTTTTGTTTTATCTTTCAGAACAAAAGAAAAAGAGTGTGCGTATTTTGTTACATTCAATTGTCTTATCAGTTTTACTATTACTTTTCTATTCTTGTTGTATTTATTTTTCTCCTTGCTAAAGTACTTTATCAGGAATTTTTTCAGGGAGGCCTGGAAGTAGTAAACTCTGTCTTCCTATTTCCGAATATTTAAAAAAAAAATCTCTTGAATGAATAATAAGTTAGTTGGGCATAGAATTCAAGGTGGATGGCCCTGAATATATTTATCCATTGTCTTCTGTTATGATTTACTACACGTGAGATGTCTGCCGTCAAAGACTTTTATGTAACCTGTCTTTTCTTTCTGGTGGGCTCTTTTATAATATGGTGTCACACTGTAATATATCTAAATGTGGATTTCCTTTCCCTTTCTTTTCTGTTTTTGATTCTTTATTTGAAAGGAATTTTTCATATAAGAATGTATATCTTGAATCAATGTTGGGAACTTTTCAGCTATTACTTCATCTAATATTACCTCTCCACAATTCCTTCTAGGTCTTTTTTCCTGGAGTCCTATTAGACCTATGTTACAGCCTTTTAACCTAATGCCCCATAAATTTATAAGTTTATAATTTTATACATGTATTTCTTCATGATATATTTTGTGGAGATACTAGTTTTAAGTGTATAATATAGTGATTTGATATATGTACATATTGTGAAATGATCACCATAATAAGTCTAGTTGACATCCATCCCCTCACAGAGTTACAAATGTTTTTTCTTGTGATAAGAACTTTTAAGATCTAATCCCTTAGCAACTTTCAAATATGCAATACAGTATGATTAACGATAGTCATTGTGCTGTTCTTTTCACCTCCAGGACTTACTTATCTTATAACTAGAAGTTTGTAAGTTTGGGTATATAGCTTTGTATCTTTTTAGAATAGATATATAGAAAGAATATGAATATAAAGATAAGAAAAAGACAGACAGGCAGATATATTCTGAGTGAAGTCTTCAGTACTATCTCTGACTTTTCTAATTCCCTTGTGAATGTATCCAGTCTAGAATTCACCTGGTCACTTTTGTATTTTATATGAATTACTATTTTTTTTTAATTTCCAAGTTTTCCAGCTTGTTATTTTACACTTCTGTCTTTCGTGACTTATTTATTATTCCTGTTACGGGTGCTGTTCCTTCATTTATCTCATTGATGATTCAAAGTCATTTTCAAAATTTTCTATATTTTGATTTTGTCTCTAGTCTTTTTGACATTTGGGCTCTCTTTCTCAGGAGTGGAAGTCTGTAACCTCATCCGTGAAATGTTTCATTTTGTTGTGTGCATTTCTCTCTCTTCTGTGCTCATCCCTTGGGTAGAGCTCTTTCTAGTCACTCTTCCACATACCAAGGGTCTTGACTCCAGAACCAGGAGTTACAGTGGTCAGAGTGGTTTCTTGCTTTGCGGTGACACTGCGACCATACAGTCAGGGAACAACTTGCTCAGTTCCTGTTGACAAAGGGGGACCCATGTCATTCTCCTTTCTAGATACACAGCTTCACAAAGGGCAGAGTCCCTGACAACACAGGTGGCAGGTTTTTCCCTCTTCTTTCACCAACCTGGGAGCTCTGCTCTAGACCTGTTTTCAAACAGTAATCCCAATTTCCTGCCCCCAACTTCTTTGAAGCATCTTTGGGCCCTGTGACCCACAGTAGCAAAATTCCATCCATTCCCACATACTTCCAGACCTGAAGCCCAACAGGTATGCCCGTTGGCCTCAACACTTTGCATTGACTTTTCTTAGTGGGTCTATGGAGAGGATAGTATCTTGTTATTGAGCAGTTGTCTCTTTTAGAATTTTTTTCCTCTCGCTGATAGAAATGTATTTGGGTGGCTTCTGTGTCAGAGGAGTTAGGAGCAGCAGCTCTGGAGTCAGTTTTCTTGGGATCACATCTCATCCTGACCATGTGCCACCTGCATATGCTTGGGCAAATTACTCCATCTCCGTCTCACTTTGCTCATCTATGCAATGGAAATATTTATCACTGTGAAGAATGAATGACATGACATACACAGAGCACTAAAACACAATGTGTAGCCATTGCACATTAGTCATGATATTAAGAACATGATTAGGCCATAGTTTTGACAAAGAAGTATAATATTGCATATTTTTAAAGAACATTTCATTAAAGACAGCACAAAAGAAAACAATTACTAGCAAAAATGCTATTAATTACCTGATATTTATTCTTTCATAATTTTTCTAATGCATTATAAATATGTAATTTTTATAGAATGGTACCATTCCACTCATACTTTTTGTATAATCTGATTGTGTTGCTTAGCAATATATTATGAGCTTATTCCTGTGTGAATAATATTCTATAATAAAACTAAAATAATATTCTATAATAAGACTAACATATCAATAACACTGTACTGGATATTTTTGGTCATACAAATCAGAACATTTCAGGCAATATTTTTTTGAAAAGTGGCATAACAGGATCTGTTCCAAGACTTATGAAACATACTGACAAATTATCTTGCAAAAAACTTTTCACTTTATATCTCAATCCAAATGTAGGAGTATCATATATATTTTTAATGTAGACAGATTTAATTGGCACTAGCTGCTTATAACGTTTTAGAGCAATATCAAGCCTACTTTTCTGTCCAGTGAATCTATGTTGAGCTATCTTGTTCTACTGACAACTTACTTTTCATTTTCAGCACTAAGTCTGATGTGTTCCTCTGCTTCTAAAATTTCTATGTTGAAATCCTAACTTCAAATCATCATAATTTTATTTATAGAAGTATTAAAATGCGTTAGTGAATTCTGTCTGAATATCATAATCTTCGCTCTGTAAAAATGTAAAACTGATTTTCAGAACAAGTTGAACCATATATTTTAATTTAATTCCTTTTTTTTCAGAGAACATATTCTTTAAGATGTCACACTTTTGAAATTTGCGATATGTTTTATGGTCTAACAGATGACCAACCTTGGTGAATATTCTATGCACGTTTGAAAACACTATGTATTCTGCAGTTGTTGAGAGCTGTGTTCTATAAATGTCAATTAGATCAAGGTTGTTGATAGTATTATTCACATCTTCTATACCTTTACTGATTTTTCTAGTTCTGGAAAATGACTGATTCCAGTAGAAAGGAGTATTACATCTGCTATTATGACTGCAATGATTTATATCTCCTTTTAGTTCTGAGAGCTTTACTCTGAAATTCTATTTTTAGGACATCATAATTATTATGTACACATTATTAATAAGCATATTAATAATCATGTACATAATAATAATTCAGTACATAATATAATTATGTCATCCAGATGCACTGACCCTTTTATTGTGATTGAAATGTCTCTTCTGCTAACATTCCTTTACTTAAAGTCTACTTTGGTCTTAATACAGAAATGCCAGCTTCTTACAATTAGCATTTGCACGATATACCTTTTTCTATTCTTTTAACTTTAAATTCATTTGTGTCTTTGCATTTTAAGTGAGTCTCTTATAGACAACATATTGCTTTTTTTTATGAAACCCTGCAATTGCTCCCTTTTAATTGTAGTGTTTTATTCATTTACACTTAATGTAGTCATAGATATGGTCATATTTAGGTTTCTGATTTTGCTCTTTGTTTACGTTTATCTCATCTGTTTTTGGTTTCTCTCTCTTTTCCTGCCTTCTTTTAAAATAACTGAATATTTCTAGTATTCTATTTTGATCCTTCTATTGGCTTTTTAATCTATGGTTATTTGCATTTTTAGTGGATGCTCTAAGAATTACAATGTGTCTCTTTAGTTTAAAAAATTCACCTGAGTTAATATTGTGCTACTTTGCATTAAATATAAGAACCTTGCAAAAGTATCATTTCATTTAGCTCCCTTTGTTATTGCTCTAATATCAGTTATACTAACAACCACTATAAAGCCCTCAACAGAGTTATGACTATTGCTTTGAATAGACCTACATCTCAAATAAAATTAAGAGAAGAAAATAAATCTACATATAAAATCTCCTTTGTTTCCCACCTACTTGTCTTTCTTAGTGGTCTTCATGCCTCTGTTTTTCCCCTTTGGCCTGAGGAATGCCCTGTAGCTTTCCTTGCAATGTAGTTCTGTTGATAATTAATTCTCTCGGCTTCTTTAATTTAAAATGTTTTATTTCATCTTCAGTTTTGAAGGGTAAGTTCACTGATCATAGAATTTTGGCTGACATATTTTTTTCTTTCATCACTTTAAAGATACGGTTTATTTGTATTGAGTTTTCTTTGTTTGGGTTTTGGTCTTCATTTTTTCTGATGAGAAGTCAGTCATCATTTTTATCATTTCTCCCTTTATGTTATATGTTGTTCTTCTCCATCTGATTCCATGATTTTCTCTTGATCTTTGGTTTTACCCCTTATCTGGGTTTGACTTTCTTTTTATCTTTGGGATTCATTGAGATTCTTGGGTGTTACATCAAATTTGGGAAGATTGTGGCCATTATTTCTTAAAATATATTTTCTGCCAATTCTGTCTGTCCTCTCCTTTGAAACTCCTATTACACATGTTAGAATACTTGATATGGTCCCACAGACCTCTCAGGCTGTGAACATTTTCTTTCAATCGTGTTTCTCTCTATTTTTTGGTTGGATAATTTCTACTGATGTGTCTTCAATTTTGCTAACTTTTCCTTTAGTCTTATTCAGTCTGCTCTTAAACCCATCCAGTGATTTATTTTCTCTGTTATTATACTTTACAATTCCAGAATTTCCAATTAGGTACTCTGTAAAGTTTCTATTTCTCTGCTGGTATTCCATGCATCTTAATTTATTATGGGTATATTTGCCTTTATGCCCTTGACTATTTATAATAGCTATTTAAAAGCCCTTGTCTGCTATTATACCACCTGAGTTACCTCAAGGTGACTTTCCATTGACTGATTTGTTTTTCCTCATATGGGTCATGTTTTCCTGTTTCATTGCACATGTAGTGATTATTTTTTTTCGTGCCTGTTAGGTTTTATTATTTACAAAAATAGGAAGCCAACTAAATGTGGCCTGTGGGCTACAGTTTGCTGACCCCTTCTTTAATCATTGTGTCTGTTTTATCAGTTGCTTCAGTTTTTCTCTTAGGACCACGTTGGGATACTGTTTATTTATTTATTTTTTTTAAATCTGCCTTGAAGCCTCTTCAACATATTCACTAGCAGGTGTGACCCCTTTGATTTCTGTGCAGGTAGTGCATTGTGTAAGTGTGTCTTTCATGTGTGTGTAAGTGTGCACATGGTCTGTTGTCACAGAAGGAACTTAAGAGGGAGTGTTGCAGAGAAGCCTCTGGGTGATTGAAGCAGGAGCTTTTATGAGACCACTGCTCAAGCATATGGCTTTATTTTTTTTTCCCCCTATTTATTTATTTATTTATTTATTTATTTATTTATTTATTTATTTTTGATGTAGTGTTCCATGATTCATTGTTTGCGTATAACACCCAGTGCTCCATTCAATACGTGCCCTTTTTAATACCCATCACCAGACTAACCCATTCCCCCACCCCCCTCCCCTCCTAGAACCCTCAGTTTGTTTCTCAGAGTCCATAGTCACTCATGGTTCATCTCCCCCTCCGATTTCCCCCCTTCATTTTTCCCTTCCTACTATCTTTTTTTTTTTTTAACATATAATGTATTATTTGTTTCAGAGGTACAGGTCTGTGATTCATCAGTCTTACACAATTCACAGCACATACCCTCCCCAATGTCTATCACCCAGCCACCCCATCCCTCCCATCCCGCACCACTCCAGCAACCCTCAGTTTGTTTCCTGAGATTAAGAGTTTCCTTTCAGTGAGATCATATGATACATGTCTTTCTCTGTTTGACTTATTTCACTTAGCATAATACCCTCCAGTTCTATCCACGTCATTGCAAATGGCAAGATTTCATTTATTTGATGGCTGCATAATATTCCATTGTATATATATACCACTTCTTTATCCATTCATCTCTTGACGGACATCCTTGGCTCTTTCCATAGTTTGGCTATCATGGACATTGTTGCTATAAACATTGGGGTGCACCTACCCCTTTGGATCACTACATTTGTATCTTTGGGGTGAATACCCAGTAGTGCAATTGCTGAGTCGTAAGGTAGGTCTATTTTCAACTTTTTGAGGGACCTCCATACTGTTTTCCAGAGTGCCTGCACCAGCTTGCATTCCCACCAACAGTGTAGGAGGGTTCCCTTTTGTCTGCATCCTCGCCAACATCTGTAGTTTCCTGACTTATTAATTTTAGCCATTCTGACTGGTGTGAGGTGGTATCTCATTGAGGTTTTGATTTAGATTTCCCTGATGCCAAGCGATGTTGAACACTTTTTCATGTGTCTTTTGGCTGTTTGGATGTCTTCTTTGCAGAAATGTTTGTTCATGTCTTCTGCCCATTTCTTGATTGGATTATTTGTTCTTTGGGTGTTGAGTTTGATAAGTTCTTTATAGATTTTGGATACTAGGCTTTTATCTGATACGTCATTTGCAAATATCTTCTCCCATTGTCTAGGTCATCTTGTGATTTTGTTGACTGTTTCCTTTGCTGTGCAAAAGCTTTTTATCTTGATGAAGTCCCAATAGTTCATCTTTGCCCTTGCTTCCCTTGCCTTTGGCAATGTGTCTAGGAAGAAGTTGCTGTGGCTGAGGTCGAAGAGGTTTAAGATTTTGGTACTCGACATTAAAAATAGTATGTTACTGAGGCTCTGGATTCTGTAAGGATCCTCTAGAGAATGACTTCTGCAAGAGCAGGTTATTAATATAGCTGGACTCAGGCTATAAACTCTGTCTCCCATGTGGTGTGTAGCAGCTAAAATCTCTGCTTAATATTTCTGCTTCCACTGATGCTTTTCAGTTGTACTCACAAAGCCTCACACTATATGTTGTTTGCTAAGAATCTAAGGAGCTGCGAAAAGTTTTTACACAAATTTGGAGTTCACCTACTTTGCAACTCTCACCTGCAAGGACTTATCCCCTAACTTTTTGGCTGCTTGACCAACCCCAAAACTGTCTCCTGAAATCTCAAGCCTACAAGGCAACCAAAACCATATTCCAATTAGGAAGTGTCCTCAAAAAGGCCAGAAACTTCCCAACTCACCTGTTGCAATCCACCTTTCAAAGTCAGGCCCCTCTCTACTAAGCCTCTGTCTGCTTTGTGTGTCTCCAAAGGAACTGCAGATTGTTTGGGTTTTCTGTGTGTGTTTCCTTTTTGTTCTGATCTTACACTGTCATCCCTAGAAGGATTAAGACAACTTCATGATTCCAAAAAGCTCTAAATTACACCATGTATTTTAAATGGTTTATTTCTACAAACAATGGATATGTCTATATAATTCAAATAATCCACAATTTTAAATTCTATCATCTCTGAACATCAAAAATATCACTAAATCTTAAGATCAACAAAAAGAAAAGAAAAGAAAAAGAAAAAGCAAACATAAACTCTGAGGAGTTAGCATTGGGAAAAATCAAGTATGTGTTTCTTCTTTCTGCCCAGAGTTGCAGGAATTTATTTATTACTACTTAGCAATGCCTAAGTAGTTATACATAGCAAAAAAAAAAAAAAAAAAACTATTTTCATTCTGAAGGGGAAAAAAATAACTTCATAATTTAATTAGAATGTGAAATTTCTCCAATTTTCAAATTAAAAATCTAATGCAGGTCTGTCCAAAAAGACTTTCTGTCTAGTGCACCTCTGTCCAATAGAACAATGGAAATGTTTTATCTATGTCTTATGTGATAGCCACAAGACACAGGTAGCTGTTGGATGCTTAAAATGTGGCCAATGCTACTAAAAAACTGAATTTTTTATTATACTTAATTTTAAATAATGGAAATTTAAATAGCCACATGTGGCTAACGTGTACTGTGCTGAGATGTATAGGTATAGTGCAAATGAAACAAACAAGAGATTATAATCAAGAGCAGATAGAAGTCATTTGTGTCATTATTTTAATGTGGCTTAATAAGTCAAAGAAATAAAGAACTCAGTGATTTTATAATATAAAAATATTTAATCATCCCTCACTATACCATTTTCTCCTAAAACATTACATAGCATTTATACTGCTGCTGTTTCTGAACCATATTTTTAGGACCAAGGAGCAAATGACCAAAAAGAAACATGACAACATTTATTTATTAATAAATTAAACATTTTATCATATAGATTATGTAATAATTATGGCCCCCAAGTCAAGTTGAAACTCATCTGTAGTACACTTGATTTATTATGGTAAATATGTGTGTAAAATAGAGTCACATCTTACGTGGAGATGAGGATTTCAGCTAAAGTAAAAAGCACCCTTGAAAAAAACAATCCTTTTATATCCGCCATAAAATGAAGCATAGTACTGACTCATAATAAATTCACTCCAGACTATTTTTTCTCCCAGACTGGACTAGATAGTTGTTCCAGAGGCTGAACAACGGATGGTATGATGGTCTAATATTTAGATGCAATGCTGTGTAAATAGCATTTCCTATACCTAGACTCCCAGAACCCCACTTGGAGAGGAGAGGTATCTTGCTCTGAGATACAGGGACTGTGGCCATTTAAAGAGCCAAACGCAACTCTCATCGTACTGTTACCACTTGGCAATTCTCAAGTAGAAGAGGAGACGGGGGACATTGCCCCAAAATATTAAAATTCTCTCTCCTGTTCTCTCTCTCTCCCTCTCTGTGTTCATCATAATTCCTCTCAGAAATTAATGTACTTGAATTTGAGCAAGATAAGTGTGCCTACATGAAACTCCATTATAATGCCTTTGGGGAAATTATCAGTAAAACATGAGAGAAACCAAAGTTTTTGACCCTAAACGTTTATGTTTCAGTTACCCAGAAAATCCAAACTACCTCCTCCTTTAACCATACTAGATAATTAAGGCTTTAGACTATTCTTGGATTCACAGGGAAAACAGAGTAAAAATGTTAGATCATCTCAGCTCAAACAATTACCATCCAGAAGGACTGGCCAATTGGAGGCACGTCCTAATTAAGGTATCAACATGAATTGTCTGCCATGCTTCTGGTCTTAGAGTACAATTAATCTGACATGTTTCCCCTCTGTGTATATGTCTATTCTAGTACCTATTGGAATTATCAGAGTTACCCAAATGATGCAGTTACTTCCATGCTATAGCAGAAATAAATAGAAGCCTTGATTACCATTACTCATCTGTTTAGGGAAGTCTTGATGTATAATAAAATAGTTCCAAATACATTAGGAGGATAGAATACAAACTTTATCTATAATCTCATTATGTTTAACCCATTCTGAATAGCAGTGTGTGATATTTATTTTTAAAATAAATAAAATAAATCACATGAATGCTTTCCCCTCCTTGACCGACTTACTTTTTCAATTTTTCCTTATGGAACTAACAGTGATAACACTAACAGCACCAAATGTACCAAGTACTTTACACAACATATAAAGTCATGACCTTCGCCTTCAGAAAAACACCATTACTCTTCATGCATGAGTCCTTTTGAATCTTAAATTGAACCCTCTACCAAAAGTACTTCCCTACATCGACTAGAACTGGTTGGTTGACTATATTATTTGATAAGAAGAGTTGCGTTTTTATTTGAGGATGGGATGATTTTTCACTTTGAATTATTGCTTGGTTTTCCTCCCATACAATTCCATTTTGAGCCACTTGTGCATGCAAATTGCCTTATTTATTACCCAAAGATCAGAGTCCTATCGTTTATGTGTTTTCTTCATTCCTTCAATATTATGTGACTTATCCCCATAAACTGATTTTCTGACTTTTGACTCTCCTTTGTTTCTACCTATTAGTCATTTTGCTTTCCCATCTCTCCAGTGTTAGATTGCCATCGTGCCACATTTGAGACATGTTGCTTTCATTTATCCTGTTATCATCCATAGTCTGAAATCCTATATATTTAGAAAATTGCTTTCTATTGTTAACCTGCTTTTTTTCCACAAGTCTTCTGTGATAGGACTTGTTCACCCCACAGTCAGAATGCAGTGAGTAACTGGAGAAGACTTTCCTGGGGTCAGAACTGTTCCTCTCGCACAGCCTCTCTAGAGAGTGTTCCTGCTCTGGGGAAATGCATGGGTTCCTGCCCAGTTTGTTCGGACCATCGTGTGGCCCCTGTTCTTTGCATGCAGACTGAGCCTGTCAGCAGGGTTGTGGAAGTTTCTTGCTAGTGAGGACCCTGCAGTGGTTTTTGAATCACATTGGATGTTTTTGCAAAATCAAGTTGTAACTTTATTTTCAAGTCTTTTTTTTTTTTTTTTTAAGAACTCAAAAGATGTTTTGCTGTATTATCTTACATATCTCCTACTTCTCTCTTTGAGGAGAGAGCGAGGGTGATATGTACATGTCAATAATGTAAATAATGCCCTATCACAACTGAAAAATTCATTCATCATTTCCCTTCCACATTCTTTCTCTGTGGAAGTCATCTGGAAAGATAAGTAAAGGGAAAGTGCTGAAAGGGGCCACTAAAATTTGTCAATTGATCCAATGGAAATACTTTTTTTTTAAGATTTTATTTATTTATTTATTTGTCAGAGAGAAAGAGAGAGAGAGCAAGCACAAGCAGGGGGAGTGGCAGGCAGAGGGAGAAGCAGACTCCCCGCCGAGCAGGGAGCCCGAAGCGGGACTCCATCCCAGGACCCCGGGATCATGACCTGAGCCGACGGCAGACGCTTAACCCACTGAGCCACCCAGGTGTCCCCAGTGGATATACTTTTGAATGCCCACTGGAAGCCAGGCCACAGAGGTAAAACAGCACATGGACATTGCCTAAGTTATTCACGGGCATGCCATGGACAGGAGGAGAGCGCTGGAGTCAAACACCCTCTGCCAGTGCTTTGCAGTAAGCGTCAAAAGATCAGACTGCAAGCCTGGGAGTCCAGACAATATATCTTCGAGGGAGTCCGGCAACCTACACTCACTCCCTAAGCAATCAAGTTGATGAGGATTTTGGGACCTTTATAAGAAAATCAGTTAGAAGAGAATCCCTCATCCTCCAATTCCACAAGTAGCAACAACACTTAAGGATCTTTAGACCTGTGTCCGTGCCACAAAAATGCAAGGAAAACTCAGTATTATCGGAATTGGTTTTTCTGAGAATTATAGCTTAACTAAATGACTTGCTATCTTTCTAACTCCTGATAATTTACTGAGCCTCCCAGAATTGGTTTCCCTATAGAATTTTTATGAAGATTAAATGAGATAGTGCTTATGACATGCGCAGGCTAAGAGCCTGATAAATGAGTATTGTTCTTGCAGATGGTGCTGGGAATAACAATGGCAGTTTCCCTTCCACTGTGTGGGCAAAAAGATCGCGTACGGGGGACCCAGGAGTTGAAAAGTGCAAAGTGACAATGGGCTTTTTGTACCTTGTCACAAACAAGCCAGAAGCACTTGGTGCTTTGCCTGGCAGGGCAGAGAGTTAAATTATGAAACTGGGATGAGAGCCAGAAGGTGAGGCTAGACGTGGAGGAGGAGGAGCAGAAGACAGATTTTGGCAAAGGAAGCATAATGCAAAGCTGGGGAGAGCGGCAGCCAGAGCTCTTTAGAGGAGAGAACATCCTAACTGGCAGATGATATCCCTGCTTGTAACCTGTTCCGTGAGAACTTGTCACCAACGCATGAGTTCCAGGCCAACGGTCTACCTGGTGGTCAGTGGAGTTCAGGCCCCCTCCTTTGTTGCTTGGGCCAACTGAGGAGTACCCAACCTTTACTGGGGGGAGGCTCCATGTGGTAGAGGCCTAGAGGATGGGTGGAGTCTTCCCTCCAAGTACCAAGGACTATAGCAAAGACATTGTTTAAAGGGGAGTAAATGATTCTAGGTGTTTCCACAGCTCCCATGTTGAGGACCTCTCAGAATCACCCTGGCTGGCAGGTTATTTGTGTAACAGTCCTCAGGAAGGAGCCAATTGGATTATACACACTGAGCAAGCAGGGACCATGCAAGAGAGTGCATTAAACCATTCGCCTCCCGTCCTGCAATTCGTCCGTCCTCTGCAGAACTGGGTCTGTCCAAGGTCATGTGGGTTCATCTGCATTTCCCCATCGTGACTACTGTCTTTTTATTAAAGCTTGAAATCACTTTTACTAAGCTAATGATAAGAAAAGCAATTGTTCAGAGCCAAGAAAACAAAGTCAAGTCAAGAGGACGGCAAATATTTAAATGTAAGTCATAGTTAGATACTTTAAGCCAAGTAATGTACTAGCAAAACATTTCTTGTTGTTCCTTAATTAAGCAAAGATGCAGGGAGGCCATAAAGTAGGCTATCTTGTGGTCTACTTTTCCTTGGATAAAGGAAAAGCTCTTAGGTACCAAGTCTCCCTAGTCAAGAAATGTCATGTCAATGAAGTTAACTGTGGAGAACAAAGTATTTTAACTTCAAATTGTCATTCAAGAAAGAATTTTGAGTACTCCTTTAAAAAAATTGGCAGTTGTCATTTAATATATGATGTGATCTAAAAGCATATTATTTTTTAATGTTACCTAGGAGATTTCATCAGCTTCATGACATTCTTAATCTTTGGTATAATTGTCTAAATTGATAGAACATCTTTTATTAAACTGATAGAGGCACATCCTGCCCTTTCATAAGTCAAGTAAACAGGTGTGATTATTCAGGGCTCTGACTTCTCACTTCTTTTTTCTCCCCCCCCTTTTTTTTCCCCAACCCTCTTAAAACTTTCTGCTCATGATAAAAGTGACACTGTGTTAAAAGATAAGAAGCAGCCAAATTATCTTCTCCCTGACCTTTATAGTTTCCAGAACAAGTAGTTTCTGTTAGCAACACAGTTCGAGATTTTTCTTACAAAGGATACCTGGCATTGTGCCGTTAAGAAAAACATTTATTGTTCCTGATAAGGAAAGTTATTAAGCCCTCATCTTTTCTCACAAAAGCATTTCACCAAAATAACGTTGGGGAGTGTTTCAGAACTCCTGAGGAAAAATCAGAAAGAAAAGAAAAGAAAAAAAAATCCCCTAAGTTACGTTTTCTTCCGGTACTCAACGAGTCTTAGAACTTTGAGTATGCCTCGTCGCAACAAGTTTAAGATCGGTTTCAAGGATCATTCTTGGCAACCCCTCCATACAAGCAGCACCTTGACACCGCTCAAGTTTAATGTGGTAAAAGTAAGTTTTGTAAAAAGGATGATTGGGAGAAATTGGACAGAAAACCGACACAGAGTTCAAATTCATCTAGGACGTGAACCAGACTTGAACCTTGAAAGCTGGCTGCTGCTGAGATCGAGCAGTTCGGGTTCTGTGGTCCTCTCCTTCTGAACCGGAATCTGTGCGTTTTCATTAAAAGCGTTTTCGTGAACCGTGTTTGTTCAGAAAGGCCGGGCGCGTTCAAAGGCTCATCCGCTAGTGGTCAGCTGCCTTCATCAGTTTTTTTCCCTGGCGCTTCAAAACAGACAAGCGTGATCTGTGGATCCTCCCAGGTTGCAGAGTCTGTGACAACACAACCCCGTTGTCGCTAATTCTTAGGGACGG
The DNA here is from genome assembly GCF_964656455.1 of Halichoerus grypus. Classification (NCBI taxonomy): domain Eukaryota; kingdom Metazoa; phylum Chordata; class Mammalia; order Carnivora; family Phocidae; genus Halichoerus; species Halichoerus grypus. The sequence continues at coordinate 84,582,530 of NC_135721.1, read as the reverse complement.
AATGGCCGTGAAGGCGAAGTTAAAATAAAAACCTCTTCCCTGTTACCGAAAAAGTGGGGGTCGCTTCGGCACGGTTTTTGACTGGCTGGAGGTACAGCGTATAGTCAGGGAAAAGGCACAGAGTGTATTGGAGCCACATAAAAGGAAGCGTACGTTTACAAATAATAAGATTCATTAAAGAAAATAATAGAAGAGGCAGTAATAGTCATTAACTCCAGAATTCATAACTTCAGATTTCCCGTTCACAATAAGCTTTGTGGTCTGCCACAGTTCTTAATAGCCTAGCAGCTTTTTAAAATTCTTTTCTTAAAAGAGGACTGGCTTGGAATGCTAGAATATGCAAGTACACAGAAAAGACTGGCTTTACTGACCATTTCTTTGTGTTTGGGTATATATTTCTGTATGGCATAATATTTCCACTTGCACTGGTTTCCTGGCATGAAAATGTTTATTGCGCTCATTAGCTAAGAGGGTATCGGCACTGGTCCAATGAACACAGATCTGCCTTCTGATTTCAGCCATTAAATTGCAATGGGATTCACAAGCTTAACATTGTGGGTGTGAGGATAATAAAATGGAACTCCATCTTTAGCCCAGTTACCATGGATGCAGTTAAAGGTCATGGTACCAGCTGCTAACTAGTTGCCTTTTGAGCTGTGTTTCCCCTCCTTGCTCTGTGTTTTCCAGCACTTCCGTTCCTTTAGGTCTGTCACCGAACACCTTCACCTGCTTTGGTGACACACTAACCTCTTCTTTAAAAAAGACGGGCGCCCTCTTTCCAAGACAGTGGTTGCCATGGATCTCCTCTTTTATTTATGTATTATAGATACACTATAGAATCAGAAGGTAAAGGCCTTAATAAAAATACAAATTGCTGTTGCTTCAGCATCCTGAATTACTTTCTCATTTTCTGCACAGCGCTCTGCATTCCCAACCCCACCCCCCAAAAAGTAGAGTAAATTCCCATCTTCGTTCAAACTGGTAATGGGTTCAGGCACTGATGCATTCACAACGTGAAACATCAACTTCTTCTTCATTCGGCCCAAAGTCCTAGGAGTTAATTCCCTGTACTGCATGAGGTGTCAGGGTAATTACCGCTGATCAGCCCCGTTTCCCCGCGCGCTGCCCAGCTTTGGGGGCCCCCTGTTTATTGATGCACCACCACAGCATCGCAGAGCCTTCATTCAGCCAAGCTTCTTAATCGAAAGGGTTTGGACAATGTCGGATTTTCAAAGAGAAGAAGTGGAGAAAAAAATTAAAAGTAGCCAAGCAAAATAAAGTTCATGGTAAGAAACCTGAATGCTCTACAAAATATTTCCTGATGTCAACACTTCGTTTCAATAGATTTTAAAACTCCCATTCATTTCCAAAAGAAGGTACTGTGAGCCTTTCCTTGGGCAACCTAACTGTAACGATCACATTTTGAAATATTTGGGGAACATGTAGCTTAAAACACACACACACACACACACACACTTTGGGAAAGTTTATTGTTTTTTGTCCTATTTAGATATGTCTCAACTCTGTGGAGCTATATAAGCCAGGATACAAAGAAACTTACCCCAAAAATGTTGTGCCCCTCTGTTTTAAACATACATTTATATAACTTGTCATTTCATAAAAATAAATTAAGTATTATATGAGCCAAATGTTTCAATTCCACACAAGAGTGGTTTCTGGGACTCTTGGCAGAATGCCACTATATTCATTTTTATTTCAAACACAATGTGAAGTCTTTAATTTTAATATACTTTGTAACTATAATGGTTATAAGGCATATACTGTATTAATTCATCCTCATCTTTTTCTGGTCCTGGGCAGATTTCACTGAGGAACAGTAAGCTTCGTTGATTTCATGTATCTTACATACTTTTAAATATTGTGGAAGGAACCCCGGGCGAAGGGAGTTGTTGCAGAGCAGGGAGAAAGAATTCGGAGCTGGGCACCCAGAGCTCAGTGCCCTGAATGTTGCCACCGGCTTTGGCGTATTATCCTTCCACGTCCCTGGTCCCCGAGTTCAAGTGCTGGCCAGATAGAAAGGCCAGCCGAGCAATGGAGAGGGGAGTGGAAGCCCCATCTGCCGCCTGGGGCTCCTCCCCAGCTCCTGAGCCCCTGGGCACCTCCCTCAGGAGCCATCTCTCAGCCTCTGGCAGTCTGAAGGGAGAGGAGTATCAGTCAGCTGATGGGAGCCTCTCTGTAAGTGCCCCATGTGATGGCAGTGTGGTCGTGGGCCAAATTCTTCCCCACAGCTCCTTTATACCCTGGAACACCACTAGCCAACAGTCAGAGAACGAGCAGGGACAAGAACACTAGGAGATCCCGGCCCCGTTTAATCTGAGAGAGTCTGCCAGAAAAAAAGGAGAGGCTGATGCCCAGTAAGAGGCACCAGAGTGGCAATGACAAATACATATGTAAATCTATTAATCCCCAGGGAGAGTCCCGAGGTTTCAGCGCGACCTCTGTAGCAGAGTGGTATTTCTTCATTAAAGGGGCTGGTGGCGGGGGCGGCATCTCGAGAGAAGTCATTTTCCTAAGCCGTGTGACTGTCTTCTTGGGGACACCAGAAAAAAAAAAAAAAAACACGTTTCCAGCGCTCGGGGAGACTTGAGCTCTCCTCTTCCTCTTGCCACACTTCTAATCAGAGAATTTCTTCCTGTGCCTTGTTTACTGTTGATATTTTCTGGCTGATTGGAGAGGAATGACATTTTGACAATTTAGTGTAGCAGTAAGCACTGTACAAACAAAAGGTGCTGATGAAAACTGGAACCCATTATTATGTAAATGACGGCTGAGTAACACAGAATCTGTCTCCCAGTCACCATCATTGAGACCAGTTTTACTCAATGATAATAATTTTCATGATTGCAGACTTCAGAGTGATCAGAAATATGCTTTCGCTGTTGCATTTATCTACTGCTGGTACTTGACCCTTAATTAAATTCTGAAACTTTTTTATATAATAAAGTAAAATACAGCTGACACTTCCGTTCAAACAAAGAGCCTCAAACACAGAGCCACCAAATAAGATAAAGGTATTTCAGACTTACCTCGCTGTATTTATAGTAAACACGGATTGTACAGTGTATTTTGAAAGGGAGCTTAAAGTTTAAAATGCAGATGTGTGTTTTCAAGTAATTTCAGTTCTGTAACTTCGGCGCTGCTCTTCCTTAAATGATGCTAAATCTCTGCAAGCTCATCTTGGACACGTCATAATAAAAAAATCTGTTTGAAAGACATGTAAATGTGCTCTGAAAATAAGTTCCGTGGATTCTTTAAATCATCCGTCTTAATATCTAGACTATTCAAAGCGAGTCTTCAAAACTATGCTACTTATTAAGATCCACACAGCTTTGGGGAGCCTGCATTGAGTTTTGTAAAGGAATATTTTCTTCATAAATGGGTTCTTGTCTTAAAAGGAGAAAGCCAAGGCAAATTTTAAAGCAGCATTTTGGCTTCAATGAAAAATTGATTGGCTAAAACAGATGTCAAAGTGAAAATACAAAAGAGCCAGGCATTATGCAGGTATCAGCTGTTTTTTTTAAGAATGGCTGACAGTGGAAGACACTTTGGCTAATGTGTTCTTATTCTCTTGAAATCCTGCTAATGCTCCAGAGCATTTATTTACCTCGGAGTTCCCTCACTCTCTCAGGGTTGTTGGGGGTGGGGGAAGATCTTCATTTTGAATATGTTAATAAGTAACAGTCAGCTCAAAGGGGGCAATTGTAGGAGCCCGTTTTTAATATTTCCTTAGACAGAACCCTTTCTAGCCAGGCAGCTCACAGAGCCAATGAGCTAAGAAGGTAATTACTTAAGTGGATTTCACGAAGAGTAGAAAGATGATTGTGCCACATTAAATAACAATTGTGTCCTTAATGATGTGTTGGGCTATAATGCAAACATCCCTCCACCATCTCTGGCCCAGGCTCTAGTGTACCTTTCTAATGACTCCCGGGGCTTTCTGTCCCCTTGCCACGACTAGGGGCTTTCAGAGCCTATGTAAACACCAAGTGAGCTGGTATATTTTTTTAGACCACAGTGCCTGCAGCTGTGTGGTCATTGATAAATTGGCTATGAATTGCTGAAATACTTCATATGAATATAAACATTGTTGTAGCTTTGTAGCTTGGAAAAAGGAAGAAAGAAATGAACTTGACAGAGGAGACTGCATGTCCAGAGCACAACCTTCCAGAGAGTGCGCTCTCTGTAAAAGCCCCCATTTACAGGAAAACCAGCAGGATGGTCCCAAAAAGTGTGAGGGGGATGGGAACGCAGTTTAAGAAACTGAAGAAAGTGTGGTTTCGCGTTGAGGTGTTTCTTTGCTACAGCAGCAGGAAATAACATTACAGCATATTAGATTGTATTCCTTTGGAATACAGAGTGTTCTGAGCATCCGTATCCACTCCACTTTCTGTAGAGACAACAAGGAAGGGCCACTGTAATAAATATATCCAATATCTGAATTAGGATTCACATGAGATGCTACCTAGCCTGAGAGGAAGAATTTTCACAGTGATGTAAACTTGAGAGAGAGGGGAGAGAGAGAGGGGAAAAAAAAAAAAGAAAGAAAGAAAGAAAACATGAAAAGGATAATTAGCCCATGGCTATAAATTTTCTTGACTGCTCTTGGATGCTATTATAATGACTATTTTCCCTATAGCCCATAATAGTATCTCTTTGTAGACATGCACATTGAATCTTTACAAGATCATTTATTTTCGGATGTTAAAATTAATAAATCTGATTTCAAATGGTATGATTCAAACGAAAGTCATAAAATGCAATAAATAATTCAAGCATGGAGAAAGTACTTTGCACTAAATCCTCTTTGATTAGCAATGTACCCATTTCATAGAATGATGAAATAAGATCCTTAGAGTCAGGAACTCTGAAACTCGTTGTAGGTTAAATATATTGTGGGAGTTGAAATGAGCAAATCTCTTACCTCTCACCATTTGTGTTTGTTGTTTGTTTTATTCAAGGAACGAAGACATCTGGATCAGAACAGATTATTGAAATGGACACAGGAAAACCTTGATCTATAGCTCATGTTGAAAGACACGGTGTTATTGTTTCTAGATCAGACTCTGGGGATAATTATCACAAATTCAGATTCCATGGTCCTGAATGAAATGCCTGTGATGTGTCAAGCATCTCACTTTGCAGATAGAAGATCATTGCCCCTGAGCATGAGAAGGAAGAGGAGAAGGCCAGGGTTACTGGGTCCTGCATAGGGACCCACCAGGCATTGCCTTTGCTGCTTCTTCCTTCCTGCTCCCAGCTGTCTGAGAGAGAATATCAGACCCCACAAGAAGCTGCATAACTCCCCCACTTTCCCAGAGCCTGGGTCTACCCAGGTCAGACTGACTCCAAAGCAAGACTTGTTTACAGCATGGTTGTGCTCCAAGGAGTAAGAGAGACTGGTCAACGTTAAAGTCCAGTTACAATAATAGAGCCTTGACCAAGCTCTGCAGGCATCTGGAGAAGGAAGCAATGCAACGAGATGAATGGTAACAGAGGCCACCGCTCATCTCCAACCTCCTTTCCCAAAGCAAGTATGAGCCGCTCGATCAGCTTATGTGAGCTCTATAGGCTACTTATCGAGCCACTCATCCCAAACACCGAGCAGTCTAATTATTCAGCAAGAGTTTCCCCCTGATCTCTACACAGTTCAGTGTTTTGTGCCCATTTTACAGACAAGAGAAAGAAAACGCATAAAATAAATTATTTGTCTGAAGCTATGATTAGTTAATTATGTAGCCGGAAATGAGAGAAAAGTCATAGACTCTTCCATTGGCGGTAGTGGGTACCTGCTCCCTGTCCTGCCTTCCCTCATCACACGCTGGATTCTGAAGTAGGCTTCCTGCGTTTGTCTACCTTGGACCCCCCTTTCCTTAAAGGAGAACTCCATCTGAACAATAACTAATTATTTAAATCTTCTTAGGGGCCACCCTCTTCCAAGTGTTTGATGTATGTTAACTTCTCAAAACCACCTTACAAGTTAGGTATTATTTCATTCATTCCCATTTTACAGATGAGAAAATGAGCCACCAGCATGAGTGACTTAGCAAGAGGCTATGGTAACTGGAGAGTGGAGGGCTCGGAGCTGACCCAGGGTGACTTTCCTGGGTCTGGACCCCACTGAATCGCACTGCCTCCAGCAAAAGCAAGGAAAGCCAGTCAGAGTGAACCATCCCAGACCATGGGCAGCGTGGAGGTTACAAACGTTGAATAAAACCCTATTGTGAATGGGCTGAAGTATCTATTCCTTTTTTTTTTTAAAGATTTTATTTATTTATTCATGAGAGACAGAGAGAGAGAGAGAGAGAGGCAGAGGGAGAAGCAGGCTCCCAAAGAGCAGGGAGCCTGACGAGGGACTCGATCCCAGGATGCTGGGATCATGACCTGAGCCGAAGGCAGATGCTTAACCATCTGAGCCACCCAGGTGCCCCATATCTATTCCTTTTTAAATACAACCTATCTGGATACTTTTATTTTCTCATGATGCATGTACAGAATTCAAGCTAGTGATCACAGAATTTGCCTCCTACCCTCAGACTGAAATACAACAAAGTACAGGCATGGTCCCAGTGACGTCTACACTCGTACATATCATATATAATGTGTTTCTGTATTATAACTAAATTTATCATCTAACATTTTGATGCCAATGAGCCAATTCATATGAAAGATCCTTGCAAAAAAATTTATTCTCAAAGCACTTCAGGAAGAGACATAAAAGTAATAATAAAATATAAGAGGAAGATATAAAATGATTCGGGGTGAAGTTATAAATGATAAGTACTCGCTCAAAACACTTGAGATAGCAAAGTTTCCATCCTTGAGTGATTTCTGAATTTCTCCTATAGTGCTATGCACTTTTCTTAATCAACATTGGGGGCTGGCCCAGTGTCCCTTGCAGTTTCCAGAGCATGTGACAATGTTCCTTCTCTTTCTCCATCAAAGACGAACCATGGCCTTTTGCCTCTTTCCCACAAAGCCCTTCAGACTGAGACACCACGGAGATCACCCCTTGCCTTCAGGAGCTGACTGGTCACTAGCTTCTGTGTGCCCGCGGCCCCTTAGGGTGGTGTACAGAACCTTCCCAATAAGAGCACAGGGTCCATATGATACTATGTGTTCACATATGACTGGGGGTTGTAATATATACATATACATTTTAATACATATATACTGAGCTGCCACTATGTACCCAACGTTGAACATTCTCTGGCTCTACCTGGAGCATGCATGGAGATTTCAGAACAGCCCTCTTTTGAATATAGAATAAGAGACCCTTACTGGCCTGAGACTCCCTTAAGGCTTATATGACGACGCACCTGCTCAGAATGCAAACAGGAGACCTGAACATCTAAGCCACTTTACTTCCTTACACAATGGTGTTCTCTATTTGGGTTCCCAGAGGCAGGCCCAGAGATGGAGCTTATGGTGTGTGTGGGGGGGGGGGGGGTTGGGGGGGCACGGTCTAAAGGGACCAATGGGTGGAAAGGAAGGGAATAAAGTCGGTCGAGGCAAACAGAGAGGCTAGGCTGCCTTGAAGTGTCCACAAACTCCCAGCCGACCTCGGGGAGCTCTGGAGCTAGAATGGTCCTTCAAAGTCATCCCAAGGTGGAGCAAGGGGGTCGGGCTTTTTAAACCCTCTATCAACTGACCACAGATATGGGATGTCCCAGGAAGAGGTGTGACCTTGGGCAAAGTAGCTGTCTGCAGCCAAGGAGATTTCAAGAGAGGCTGACAGTTGAGCGCCATCTGCTACCACCATGCCCAGCTGGCAGAATGAGTGATACGGGAAGCACAGGATGCTGTCCACTAGACTCTCCATATCCAAAGCCTGGAGCCTTGCGCTATCTATGCCATTTGATGGGAAGAAAAGATGTCTAGAGAATTCGCAGTTCTCAGAGGCATTCAAGTTCATGTCCGCTCACTATAAGGATCACTCCTACAGTGCCCCGGACTGCAGGTCATCTAGCTTCTATGTGAACACTTCTAGAGACAGGAGCTCATTGTTGGGAAGCTTCAATTGTTACACAGTTTCTCCCAATATGGAGCCAAATCTTCCAGGTAGAAATTGCTCTTTAATAACAGCAATTGTATTGACAAGTTAGACTAGTGTGTTTGTGCAGATCCATGTGGACCAAAGACTGAAATAATGGAGTAGCTATTTATTCATTTTTTTAACTTATTCTACAGCCTCTTCTCCACAGAAGAGTCAGAGTGATCTTTTTTAAGCAAAGATCAGATTAGTTAGGTTCTATGCTCAAACTCCTCTACTTGAGCCACGCCCTGGCCTTGCCCTGGTCTCCAAGTCCCCTCCCTTCCAGAATCTGACGGTGGCTCAGCCCTCCTCACCTCCTACCTAACACCCTCCCCGCAGCCACTTTGCTCTTTTTACTGTTCTGCAGACACTCCCCCTTCATTCGGCTTCAGGCCTTTGTACTTGCTGGGACTTCTGCCCTTAATGCGCATCCCCCAGACTTTTGCAAGGCTTCATTCAAATGCCAACTTCTCAGAAAGGCTTCCTGACACACCCCTCCTCAGAAGCTCCTCACCCTCAGGACCCTCTCATTCTGCTTGCTTTCTCTTCATAGCCCTTACTAATTCCTAGTGTGTGTGTTGAAGTTTTGTTCACCACAGTATCTCTAAGCTCCTAGAACAGTTCCTGGCACACAGGGGCATTAAGTCAATATCTGTCGAGTGTGAATGTAAATGGATAAACCAGTTAACAAATAGAACCTTGCCCAAAAGTTATGGATAATGCAGTTGGTAAGTTACGGACATTTTCAAGAAGGGGCTAAGAATAAATTTCAACTGACAGAAAACCATTCAATAAACAGAGATAAAAATGTTTACTCTACCGAGTGACAGAGAGAAGAGAATTTTGATCCCACTTCATAGATATGCACCATATTGTAAATTCCTTGAGGCCATGGACCAGGATTTGGCCCTGTTTTATCTGCTAAAGTTCCTAGCATGGTACCTTGAATGTATTAGGCACCCACTCAATGTTTGTTGAACTTCATTAATTTAGCATATCAATAAAGCTTGTCATTAAACCAAGACTTTGGTCACCTGAGGCTGTCATGAACTAACAGAGAAGGCTAGACCTCTTTCAAGTATCATTACATTTTTTCTTCATCATCCTTAATGGTATTAGACCAGTACACCAATTTTCTTCAATATGTTTGTAGACGTAGAGTTAGGAAAAAAACATTAAATATTGCATTGCTATTTAAGAGAATTTGCTAACTTTCAGAGGAATGAAAGGTCCATTCAGTGGAACTCAGAAGGACTAGCCCATAAACAACATTTATGGAGTGGGCTATGTGCTCAGCCCTGTAGTGGGCAGAGGTGCTGTCTTAATGATCCAGAGGAATGCTCAGGACACACTTTGCTGCTGGAGGGAAGTTGTGTGGGGAGTTTGGCTGGATTCCTTTATTTTAGTTTGGTAAACCACCCATTCTGCCTCCTTATAAGAAATTGGTACCGTGTCTTGAAGCAAATAAATGACTGACCCTGATTCTCCCCCTTTAGGATACATGCTTCACCAGGAATGCCAGGAGAAGCAAGTCCTTTAGCACTGCTTGGCATCCCTCCCACCACAACTTTGGGATATGTTGGCAATGAGGGTAGCTGGGCAATAATGGTGGGAGTCTCACTAGGCACAAAGGTACCAAAGCAGACAATCGTACTGATGTTGCAAGCGCTCCACCCCCATTCAAACACGAACCAAATGGCACCACGTCTGGGCCAAATCTCCCAGCACAACAGCTTGGAGGGAAACAGAGGGGACAGGACGAGCAGAATAGAGCAAGAGCAACCCAGGTGGCAGCCTTGGGCCCTGGGTATCCAGTTCCTTCATAAAGCTGTGAGTCATGCTAAGGAGACATTTCTTTTATTTTTTTAATTATCTCCTATTTATTTATTTTTTTTTTTTTAAGATTTTATTTATTTGACAGAGAGAGACACAGTGAGAGAGGGAACACAAGCAGGGGGAGTGGGAGAGGGAGAAGCAGGCTTCCTGCAGAGCAGGGAGCCCGATTTGGGGCTCGATCCCAGGACCCTGGGATCATGACCTGAGCTGAAGGCAGACGCTTAACGACTGAGCCACACAGGTGCCCCTCTTTTTTATTTTAATAAAAGTAACCCATTCCTTTTTTTTTTTTTTTTTAATTTAGGCAGTCTGCTCCTGCACATAAAGGTTGGATAAAACCACTTGCAATCCTACTACATGCAGATCTGTGCTTGTTAATCTTTTCACATGGATGCTACTGATATCTTTTCTCTATATAATATAGTTAATGTCTATTAACTAATAATCAACTGTTAACCATTTAAGAATTCTGCAATTCTACAGTATGCCAGAAAGGGAGTGATCGCTGTACCGTGGCGTTGTTGTAGATAGTAAGAATACTTTTTAGGTACCTACTATGTTCCAAGAAATAGTCTACAAGCTCGTGATACAGAACGAAAGACATTGTCCTCGTCCTCAAGCAGGTCAAAGTGAGACAGGAAAGTAATTACAGTTCACCAAATTATAATTCAGTGTGTAGGTGCATCTTGCTTAGCCAGAGACTGAGATTTTCAAAAGACATGATAAATGAATTCAGTATTGATGAGTAGGAGGCAGTTAATAGGAAAAGAAGTTAGGGGGAGGGGACCTGGATGTGAGAAGACAGGGATTTGAGAGTAAACTTTGTGCGGTGCATTTGAGGAATAGCCAGATCAGATGAGCTGGAGCAGAGGAGGCAGAAAATAAAGTAGGGGACATAGGGAACGGGTCATGCTAAAGAATATGGAGCTTGTCAAGCATGTGACTCAGGAGGATTCTGACTAACCCAGATGGGCATTTACTCAGATGACTCCGAGTACAGTGTAAAGCATGGGCTGGGAATACTGGAAGCAAGGCGAGCAGTGAAGGGCTTACCTGAGCCCAGGTGATAAGAAGCTCTTGGAGGACCCAGACAGAGGAAAGCATGCCGGGATCCATGAGGAGAAAGAGGCAGGTGGCAAGAAGGAGGTGAGACAGGGGTCAGTGTCCGGTGGCAAGGCAGTGGGTAGGACATAGGGGCTGAGATTCAGCCTTCTGGGGGAAAAGACAGGCAAAGGTTGGGGTGCCCAGTGCTCAGTGAAAACCATAGAGCCAAGCAAGGAAACGAAATTGAAACTTAGTCACACGAACTAAACTCGACAACAGGAATTAGACAAAAGTTGGGGCTTAGCGGTTATGCAGATGTTTGAGGCACACTTCAAGACAAACGGAACACCAGGCTTATGGTAGTAAGACTGTTTTTCCCATTCTTTTTTTTTTTTTTTTTTTTTTTTAAAGATTTTTTTATTTATTTATTTGAGAGAGAGAGAATGAGAGAGCAAGCACATGAGAGGGGGGAGGGTCAGAGGGAGAAGCAGACTCCCTGCCGAGCAGGGAGCCTGATGCGGGACTCGATCCAGGGACTCCAGGATCATGACCTGAGCCGAAGGCAGTCGCTTAACCAACTGAGCCACCCAGGCGCCCTGTTTTTCCCATTCTTGACTCCCTTTGCAAAATGTTCACCATCGGAAAAATTACTGCATAAATGCTGTGGCCCCCAGGTTTTCTCTGTTTCACTACTCACATCTTATCTAAATCTATCAAAGGAACACTACTTCTTCTCTCTTTCCCTCTGTGTACGTGTGTGCATGTGGGTGTGTGTGCACACATGCGTGCATGGACGTGTACACACACGTGCTGTGTAGGTGTCTCTCACACACACACACACACACACACACACACCCTCAAAGCTATTTTCTCTTTTCCCCATTGCTGCCAATTCTTACGTAGATTTCATAGGAGATTATCTTTTTCTGTTCTCTCTCATTCTTTGTTTCTCTTCTATTCCATACAGGAGCCTTAGCCCTTTTTCCTGGAAAAAAAACCTGTCGTGATATGTCTGAACAGAAGGCTGGGGTGGGACAGGACTTAAGTTTGGAACAGCATTTAGAAACCTTGCAATTAGAAGTTTGCTTCAGAAGACACACACACACACACACACACACACACACACACACACCTCAATCTGCAACACCATCTTTTAAGTTAAACCTACATTTCCTCAAGCATTAGCATTCTAGACCAAACCTTTAAAAAGATTTCTTAGTTAATTTTATCACCTTATCATTTTTCTATTTGGTTTAATTTACTGGCATGGCAACAATACTGATATTTAGTTTATTATTTAAAGTATGTAGCTTTTTAGTCATGCAGTTGCAGTGGATTGGAGACCTTTATAAGTTAGATCTAGAACATTATTAGAACGTACAGATCATTAACATTATCTGTAGTACATTTCTGGGGTGAAATGTATGCTGAGACTCCCAGCAGCAGATTTCAAACTAGCATGTAGAAGTTACCTGCTCATAACTTGAAGCTTTCTAAATAGAGGCAGATAGTAAATATGTCTAGATAGAACTTTTGATGTACAATATAATTGTGTTGGAGCTAAAGATAATGTTCCACAGCAGGGTAAATGAGCACATTCGTGAGTTATCCATATGTTTAACATCAGTTGCAAAAATCTAATCATTAGTTGAAGAAAACCTTATGTCTCAATCAGAAAAATTTCTATATGGACATCGTGTGATAAACTTGGATTCCTGGAATGAATGGCAAGATCTACCAAAGTCAAGCAAACTTCTGAATTCCAAACATAATTTTTATTTTCAAACATAATTTTATCTGCTAATGGCCACTTGTCAACAGGGTAGTATCTTTAAGCTAAACCAAATCTTACAAACAAAAATCAGAAGAAAGCATAATTAATCACATTGCAAACTTGTTTTTTCCTACCATAGGCTAATCTTGAAGCATAAATATTATAAGCAGAAATTTAGAAAAACATGTCCCAACATATATTCTATAAACGATTAGCAGCCCATAAGATGTTGACAGTTACTGTATGTTTAAAAATGTCAGTTGGGTAGGTTTGGGCATGCTGAGTTAATCACAGTTAAACAGACTTCTTTGCTCTAGAACTTCTCAGAGGCTTTACTACGCTGACATGTGCTATGAACTTCGAAGGAGGGGCATTACTTCTCAAACTTATTTGTGACTCAGCAATTGGTAGTAGAGCTTACCAACTCACCTGCAGGGAGCTAAGGCCCAGGATGAGAAGACCTTTCAACATGAGTGAGAATCCTGGTGTTTCCAATAGCACTTCCTGCCTAAAACTGGCCTCAGGATATCCAGGTACCCAAGAGGGATTTGGCACAGCTTTGTCACAAATGCAAATCTGAGAAATAGGGGACGGGGTTGGAACAAGCAGTCACTATATCCATGCTTTTCAAACAAATTTAAGGGAAAGGAGAGAAAAATTAAGAAAAGTTTCCCAGAGCTGCCATTTTTTTAAAAAGCATGGTGTTCCAGGAGGGGTGGGTGGGAACATGGGAGAGGGCAAGCAGGGGAGTCTCTACAAAACATCAGCGGTAACCTGAGGAGCCAAAGGGACGGGTTACCCCCACCCAGCTAATCCACTCACCACACATCGGCAACCATTAATACTCGTATGTTCGGGGACATCTTGGAGGGATGGGTCCATTTAGCCACAATGGTGGAAATCCCTGTAAACATTCAGTGCAAACTGCCGCAGGGAGCCGCCTTTTCCTCTGAAAGCTAAGCCCTTATCACTCCACAATGAGGGCACTTTACATTTGGAATCAATATTTAATTCACTGATGCTAACCCCGAAAGCTGAAAGTACTGTCAGAGATGGCAAGGGGACTCTAAATTTATGTTTTAATTAGTTGGCCATTTCATCAAAAGGTAGACACAGTGTCTGTGGTTTAGAACTTTGAAATAAACCCTATATGAGGGGAAAAAAAAAAAATGCCAGGCACATAGAGCCCATTCATGCACATGTTTATGGTTTCTCTACCTGTGAAAAGGAAAGATTTTGTGAAGGTGTATTATGGGGAAAATTTACACAGGTTTCTTGTTCATCAAATTCAACCAGTGCACATTTTACTCAGCAGAACGTGAATTTGGGGCGTGGCCACTTAAATGGGGGGGAGAAGGGGTGAGGATTTTTCGGCATGCAAATTTTTCTGAATTGTTAAATGAAAACATGTGCATACCTGGGAAAGTTTACAGAGAAAATTTCGTAGACTTTTTTTTTTTTTAAGTATGTCTACTCTTCAAGTACTGTGAATTAAACTTTAAAAGACTGCACTTGTCAAGGATATCAGAAGCCATCGCTAATGATGACACCGGCACCCAATAGTTGTTCGGTGCTCTACAGTCACCATTCAGTGAAATCAGGGAGCTTATTCATATGACCAAAACCTTGACTTCTCAGTGCCAAAGCTGGGAAATAGAAGTGAACCACAGCCTGAGTCCCCCTCGGTGGAACCCTTGGATTGGCCAATGGGCAGAGAACACAGCCCTGTCTAAACTGGTCACACGCCCGGTCTACAATACAACCAGCCTCAGGACAGATGTTTCGGGGAAAGTGGAAGGTCATTAACAGTTTCATCCCCATTATTGTAGGCGCGAAGCCCATCCTTACGATGCACTCTGCTCTAAGAGGGCTAGGAAGCCAGTATCTTTCATAGTAATGACTTCCAGTTTACAGCGTTCATTTGTTATATTTCCTCAATAGCTGTTGTGTTGAGATTAACTGCATAAATGGTCTGCAGCTGTCTGTTATGAATTAAGGGAGTTTAATCAAAGTATTTCTAATGTACAGCATAATGATAATACATGGGGGAAGTACTATTTAAGAGATAATGATGGCTTCAGAAGATCACTGTTGTAATGTTTAGTGCATATGCCTTCAGCATTGAATTTGTTGTTGTTCTGAATATGCTTTAATGGATCACTGAAAAGCTGCCTAATGCGGGATTGTTTGATGGGGCTGACAGAGCTGGAATTAGCCCATTGCTGTTTACTGCATACAGCCATTAAGATTAATTGCTGCCAGATAATTTTGACTGTTTTTATCTTCTGGAAAAAGTGTCACTAATGGGTTTATAAATCGGTTCACTATTACTAATAGTAAGGCCAGTGTAACAGGATAGAATGTCAGCTAATTCTAAAGATAAAGGTAAAAAAGTATAAAGTACTATATGGCTTGCTAGTTTTAAGGGATACTGTTATCTAATAACAGACACACTGATATATGATGCTCATTAATGCTATTTCCTGAGCTTTGGGTTGAACCTAATAGATGCTAATAAAGTCTTATTTGATGTCCCATTAAAAAGCTCAATCTGTTTTCTACATTAATGCCCAGTGTTGTTTATCACATCTTTGATGACTAAAACCCAAATTCCAATCTGTTCCCAAACCATGCTTTTTCTGAAACCAAGCATCTTTATACCTATTTTTGTTTTTATATACGTGAAATTTATACAAACAAGCCACAGAAGAATGAAGAAAGTTTATGTATTTGCAATCATGACAAGCAGTGTGGAGGTTAGCTATGAAGTTCACAATCTGGACATTTTTATATAATGTCTAGGCAAGCGTCTAGAGAGAGTGTTGCCACTCTGTTGTTTAGGGATTGTTTGCAATTGAATACAACCTTGAACGTATAGGTAATTTAGCTTAGTGGTGATACAAACAAACAAACTAACTAACAAACAAAAAAACACTTCACATACCTAAATCTTAACAGATAATAGTATTAAAAAGTTCTAAGCATATTTTTCTAAGGAAAGTTAAATGGATATAATTATTTTTAAGAGATGTGATTCTAGAAGATTTTCCACAGAGGATTCACAGTCATCACCATGAACTAACCAATCCAGCTTCCCACATTGGTTTGTGGAGGTTAACACATGGAGTCTGCGTTTTGCCACTTTGCCACAATTTATAATAAAATCCCCTGTGCACTGAGTTTGAAGTGTATTCCTTATTTCTAAGAGTGTAAAAAATCAATGGAAAAAATATGAAGCAGACAGACAAACTGAATATTTAACCATGAAGAAGAAACCAATAATTCATGAGTGGTGAAGTTGTTCTTCCCTCAAGAATGGATAGTGTAAATTATGAAATATTTCTTTGTGAAGTCAAAAACATATTTATATGTTTCAACTACTTTTTTTACATTTCACTTAAAAGTTTTACATTTAAAAATACTTGAACTCTTGAAGTATATTTAATATATGACAGATTATTTTTCTTCCCTTCTTTTTGGTGGTGTTAGAGGAAGAGAAGGGAACAAAAACTACATATTCTTTTTTTAAAAGATTTTATTTATTAATTTGAGAGAGAGCGTAAGCAGGGGGAGCAGCAGAGGGAGAGGGAGAAGCAGACTCCCCACTGAGCAGGGAGCCAGTCGTAGGACTCGATCCCAGGACCCCAGGATCATGACCTGAGCTGAAGGCGACTGGGCCACCTAGACACCCCAAAACTACATATTCTAAGTAATATTCTCTATGGAGTGAAGGTTCATGTAAGTTTAAGAAAGCCATCCTGCTGGTTTTTCCAACCTTGCTCTAAAGTAAGGTGAGGTCAGATACTGAATTGGGCAATTTTTTGTTCCTCTTTCATATTTTCAGAATTTAACTGAGGTTGAATATTTAACATAAAATAATATGTGCACTGCTTGGGAAAAAAAAAAAGTAGCATGGGCATGTTTGCAATTCTTTAGGAGGAAGGTCTTTCTGTTGAGCCGCTCACTCCCACGATGCTGGGTGGCGGGCAGCAGGTGAGTGAGGAGGAGACCCTGCCTCCCTCTGGCTGCAGCAAAGCCCTTGCTCAGAGGGCAGCCATGAAACAGGACAGTGTGCAGGTTTTATCAGTAGTGTTTTAGAACACAGAGAGATCCCTTGTAAACTTAATTGTATCTGGTCATATATCCTGCCTGAATATAAAAACATTGTTTTCCCCTGAACAAAACTAGTAGCTTCATTGTATCTGTTTGCCACCTCTGGATGGTCTCCCTCACCCCCACCTGAAGTAGGAAATATTGTTGAGCTTCCTTACCAACATAGGCTGCAGTCCTTAGAATAAGCAAAAGGTTGCAAGACATTGCTGTGGTTTGATTCTATAAAAATCAAAAGCAAAAACAAAAAACAAACAAACAAAACTGTATTTAAGCTTCTCCCCATGTCCAGTCTCCTTGGGGACCAGGAATGCCTTTGCTGGGGCCACCTTTGCAAAAACCGTCACAACACCCGTCCCCTCCACCCCCACTCGGCATAAAGCTGCCACCTCTTACATGCTTTACATCGGTTGGCTTGAAAAATGGAAAACCACCCTGATTGTACTCAGTTGAGAAACAAGGAACCTAATATTTCAAGCCCTTCCCCGAGCCATGGCAATGGAGGCCCATCGGTTTAAACAGGAGGAGCGGAGTGAAGCCAAGGACGACAGGGAGGAAGGGAATCGCGCTCTTAAATGAAGCGCACAGTCGAGGTGGGGCACCAGGGCTCTCCTAAATCTAACGATCGGAAAAATGATGCAGCTCCAGGCAAATCCCAGAGCTTTAAACTCCGTTCATACATTTGCACAACTTGGCGACAAAGAGGAAAGTTGCGCCTGCAGGTACTTTAGGACTAGTGACAATGTGGAGATTTAACAAGGATCCTGAAACCGTAGGCGCGCAATGTCGGCTGCCGGAAAGTAGTTGCATGTGTCGCGTCCCCTTGACATCTGCCTCATTTCAATAATTTCCAGCCATTGAACCTCTGTCTGAATGATCACTAGGAAACAGAGGCATGTTTGGATACTAATTTGAGTCTCTCTCCAGTTTGAGTTTTATGCTGATGCTTATGGCTCAGTTGACGATTTTGATGTTTGCGGCTTTCCATCCGTAAGACCAGACACATTCCCACGGTATATATCTCCATATATCAAGATGAGAGGAGAACCCGGCTGGTGTGTGTCTACCTTTTCCTACTGTCGACAGTTAGCATCAACTGAGCAGTGCAGACACCTCTCCGTAAAAAGCCCAGCCGAAACTGAGAGCCTCACTCATATGAGGCTGTGTAGAGGTCGCCTGAAGTCTGTCCCTGGTGAGGTAATGCCCTTCAGTTATGACCTACCTGGATTTGAAACTGTGACCTGCCATTTTGTCCCATGCAAACAACAAGTGCTCTGAAATTGATTTGCCATAAGACATCATGAGCTGCTCTGAGTCGTCTGGGAGGAGTGGAATGTCTCACCCGTAGGGGAGATGCGCCTTGCTATCTATCAGCTTTGCCAGTGCTTTGATAGGGAGTCTTGGGAGAAGAGCCAGTAGGAATGAATCAGATATATCTGCTCGACAAGGACCCTTAACACCTGCTTGGGTGTGGCCTCTCATTGCCACCTACTCCATCCTTTGTCTCAGTGTGGTTGGTCCATTCAGAAGAATCTTGAATATTCATAGTCATCCTGGTTTGCTAATATATATTCACTAATGTCAGAGATCTGTACATGTGATTCCTGAGCTTATTTCAGTAACAAGTTTGCCCAATGCTACTGGGCATATTCCTCCTGTCTCCTTTTCCAGGCTACTGACTCAATTTAATATTACATCCTCTGCTCCTTTGCTCTCATTGCATTTGCCCTGTAAAACTCATTCCCTTCACATCATAGGACGTCTGGAGACATGGGGGGCATTCCAAGACGGGGCAGAAGATATGTTTGATGCTGTCTCTTTAACATGATTCAGTCTTTCTTTGATCTATGAAACTCCCTAGCATCCTGTCATGGTTATTGGGACCCGGGGATGGAGGGTTGGAGTCAGCGTACGTATTAATTGTCTGGTGGTGGATGATTTTTCTCTCACCCACATTCAGGCTGCTACCGCTGCAGTACGGTATTCAGTGCCTCACTGCATCGCTGAGAAAAGAAATGGTAAATTAAGTAGATTTTAAAATTGCCCATTGAGCTCACATCATTAAATAATTCTGTAAGAAATTCATAAGCAGAGACAAGTAGGAAGATTAAAATGCTATAAATTATGTGTGGGGTGTGGGGGGATACACACTTCTTTTGCCCTTTGTTCTGGCCACAAAGCACCCACGGCCTCGCATGGTTCTGCCCACAGCTTAACAATAAGTACCTGAAAGGAAGCATGACCCCTGAGTGCCCCCAAAAGGGGGATTACTGTAACAGCATTTAACCCATCTCGAGGAACTGACTTATCACCTCTGCGTCACTCGAGTTACGCTTGTCCCAGTGAGGCATTCAAGTTTCTATTTTTCCCTCCCATGTTGTCCTTCTTGGTGCTTTGCCCTCCTCAATCCTATCCTATCCAGCAGCAAGAAAGTGGGAAAGTGGGAAAGGAACAATGCTTATCTTGCCTGGAAGGCACTTTCCTCTCCTTCACCCAAACTGCCAAGGAAATTCTGGCCATACCTGGTCATTGGTATTTTTCTCTTCCATTATTCTAAGTCATTCCATCCTGTCCCTTGGACAAGTGTTCCTTATCTTCACCCTGTTTCTACCTAGTCTGTAAACCTCATGCAAGCAAAGACAGTTCTATTTTCAAACCACTGTGCCTCAGTACATAAAATAGTGCCTAGTCCCAAAGCAGTGCTCTGGTTCTCCACAGCTGTGTCATATCACAACAATTACCTTATTATCTCTCACTGACTCTGTAGGTCAGGAATTAGGCAGGGGTGCTAATTCCTGACGCATAGTCTCAATGGTTCTGCCTCAATGTCTCCCATGAAGATGCAAGAGGTATAACAGCGAGGGAGGGATTTTCTGGGCATCTTTCTCTCTTATGTTGAGAGGTCTCAGGGCCTCTCAATGTGGTCTCCCTTTGTCTGGCTTGTTGGGCTTCCTTACAGCATGGCTGTCTCAGAACAGGACGATGACTCAGGACAACTGAAGTTTTCAAGACCCACTATTCTATGGGGCGCCTGGGTGGCTCAGTCAGTTAAGCGTCCAACTCTTGATTTCAGCTCAGGTCATGATCTCAGGGTCGAAGGATGGAGCCCCGCATTGGGCTTCACACTCAGCATGGATTCTGCTCAAGATTCGTTCTCCTTATCCTTCCCTCCTCTGCCGCTCCCCCCTGCTCTTTCTTTCTAAACCAAATAAAATCTTTTTTTTAACTGACTTAATGCTTTATTTTTTTTTATTTTATTTATTTATTTTATTGCTGGTGGAATTTTTTAATTTAAATTCAATTAATTAAAAAACAAACACACTATTTCTGTTTTTTTTTTTAAGATTTTATTTATTTATTTATTTGAGGGAGAGAGAGTGAGCATGAGCAGGAGTTGGAGAGACAGAGGCAGAGGGAGAAGAAGACTCCCTGCTGAGCAGGGAGCCCAAAGCAGGGTTCAATCCTAGGACTCTGGGATCATGACCTGAGCCGAAGGCAGACACTTAACCGACTGAGCCATCCAGGCACCCCCAATAAAATCTTAAAAAAAAATAAAAAAAAAAAAAAGACCAAGTATTCCAACAGAAAGGCAGAAGATATGAAGACTTTTCTGACCTAGGCTTGGGAGTCACATAGCATTTTTTCCACTGCATTTTCTTAGTTACAAGTAAGTCCCAAGCTTATCCAGATTCTAGGAGAGGGGAATTGGACTCTACTCCCACTGGGAGTGTGGCAAGGTTCTAGAAGACTATTAGGTAATGTTGTGGCCATACTTGGAAAGTATAGTCTGTCACAGAGAGTCCCCACGCATTGTTTGTGAAACAAGTAAATAAATACTTTCTGAATGACTTCTCAGTCTCTCCTACTAGAGATTTCCTCTGACCACAATTTTCAAAGGACTCTATTTTCATTCCAATATTTCAAGATCTCCACTAGAAACTGCATGCTGTCCTATTTGCAAATGGCCCTTTGTATTCTACTAATTTAGCGCTTCTATAGATTATCTTCATAAAACATTGGTTCCCAATCTTTTCTTCAGTCTATGTGCTTTCTCCATCCAACTTCTCTGTATTCTGTGGAGCTCAGGTTTCTGTCATTTGTCTTAAGGAAGAGTCTAGAAAATCCAATACACCGCCCTCACCTCAGCAGTATATCTCCCTCCACTCACACCCTAATGAAAATCACTTAAATATTTTATAAATTTCGTTTTTGTTCATAATTTTCAGACTTCTATTTTCATGCTTGACCTCTCCCAGGAGATCCAATTTGGTATTTCTGTTTATGTTTCCATAAGCTAACTAGACACAATTAATTAATTCAAAAGTGTTTTCTAAAGCATTAGGGGTATCTTCAGCACCTTTAGATAAGGATGTGGACGCAAGTGATCTACCCAGGAGTAATGGCGGAAGAAGTGGTAGGATTATGGGAAGTGAAGAAAGATAATATAGGGTGTACTCACATGCAGCGGAGAATGCTGTAGGCATCTGAACTCAGATTTGCTGGAGTTCTCTGGTAATCTATGTAGAATATGCCTCAGAATTGTCTGTCTTTATCCCTCTGGTCTTTCATGCTGTTGCTAAGATTTGGAGGCTTTCAATCCCCCATTTGGGTCTCTGCTCTTTCTTTATTAAACACCCTCTATTTGAAATACCTAGTATGAGACCAACTCAGTTAGTGACAGCCCCTTCTCCACAGACATGACGATCGTGATATCACCAACCCACTGAGCCAATGACAACATTGATCTGTCTCCAGGAATCCTATAATGTGACAAAATTATTTACTTAATCTGCTTTATTTGTTCAATTTGCTGTGACTGGAGTTTACTTTTACCCCTGAAGAATCCAAAAGATCATCTAAACAAAGTTAGTCTAAAATATGTACTGTACTTCACTTAATCATTTCTCTCCACTTATTTATTTATCTGTTTATTTTTAACAGCATAGTAATAGATTGCTCATTCTCTGGACAAGTATTTGCTTCCCAGTGTGTTATATACTATCCATCATGGAGTCAAGACTAAAAGGGAGATAGACATCGAAGAGTTTAGTTCTGTTTCCAGTTCTTTTTGAAACAAACTGAACTGTTCTGTTCCCTATAAACTTACATTCTCTTGGACCCAGGGCATGTCCTTCTTGTGGTGAATCACTGGAGCACATGAGCCAACCCAAAGCCACACAAGCACATTTAAGGCTTATATCACAGTGACTAATATTCCGTTGACCAATGCAAGTCATATGGCCACACCCAACAAGAATGGGGCTAAAAAGGGTTTCTGTCCGCAGTAGGAGGGGAAAAGGAGTGCTGAAAAGTAATTGTCAAACTTTAACATACATCAGAATTCCCTGGAGGGTTTATTAAACTGGATTGTAGAACCCCATCGCCAGAGTTTCTGATTTGGGAGGTCTGGTGTGGCGCATGATAATTTGCCTTTCTAGCAAATTCTCTGGTGATGCTGATGCTGCTTTCCAGAACCTATACTTTGACAATCACTGATCTAAGCTATCACAGTTGGTATCTAAAGATACCATGCAACGTCTAAGAGAAAGGAGGAATGAGAGAGTGTCAAGTGCAAAGGAAAGAAAACCAAAAATGGTTAAAGTCCTGAGAATAGTCTCTGTAAGGAAATGCAAAAAGAATCTTGGTTTAATTAGTCTAAAGAAGGGCAAGTAAAAGAGAGCTTTGTAACACTGTTCAGGTATGCATTGGATATGAGCAGCTGTTTTTCTGAAGACAGGAAAAGAATTACTAGTGCACCAGGGGAGATTCAAGGTAGCCACGAGCAAAAATGGCCCATCTGCAAGGCTGTAGACATGACGTGTACACTAAAGACTCTTAGAAAATCAGACCTAGATCATTTAAAACGTTAATCTCTCCTAAAATTATTTGATTTTTGTCCCAATTGGGAGCAAAATGTCTCCGAGGGTCACTTTGGCGCTGTAATTCGGATCTCAGGATGAGAGAAGGAACAGTAAGGAAGGAGATAGAGGTCGCTCTCCAGAGGAAGGAATGCCTTCTTCATTTGTAAGTGCAATCAGAGATGCCACCAGTAGATTTTTCATAACAGCAAACATTTCGTAATTTTGCCAGCACCCTTAACATACGATGAACCTCATTCTATGAGGAAGGTGATCTTTGGGAGGAGACTGAAAAAAGCATAGTTATAAAAGTCAGAAGACTTGGCTCTGAACCTAGATTCCACCATGTTTTTGTTGACTGGTTAATTACCTTAATCTTTCTGAGTTTCAGGTTTCTTGCTGTAAAATGAGGATAATAATATCAACAACACTAGCGTGTTGCAAGGATCTGAAGAGCTAATAAAGAAAAAATTACTTTGCAAACCATAAAGTGCTATTGGAATGCTGGTTTGGGGGTGAACTGAGAAACAGTAAGGGGCGCAGGGCTACCCATCACAGGTGGCTATGCTTCTGCAGTTGGAATTTCTAGAATTAGTAGGGGCATGGTCTGTATTCTGGACCTCAGGCGATGAAAGTTCAATCAATTAGATTCTGTTAAGGCACACCGTGAACATCAGTTGGTACAAGACCCTTTTGTTATTTTATGATTTTTCCTTTAACCCTATTCTCAACCCTCTCCTCCCCTCCGCCACCCCACATTTGGTAAATATCCCTGATATGCATAAATCTTTGAAATGCAGTTATTTTTATTTGTATGTGTATGATATTGTGCTTTAGATCTCACTCTGTGTTTTACTCAACAACACCATGTTTTTTTTTTCAATCTATCTATTTAACATTATGTACCTCAAGTGACTCCTATACCAGTAATTCTTTTTTAATTAGATTCTTGACATAGCTAATAAACTCTTTATTTTACCAATTAAGGAAATAGGACAAACAAATGTCTACCATCTACTCTTCCTATCAGTTCATCAAGAAAAAAAAAAGGCATTTTAGCATCACAATATTCTCAAGGATAGACTCTCAAGCTAAAGAAGAACTTTTGTGTTGAATACATTTAGATCATCTAGATGTGCTCTTGCTTGTGGACCAGTGAAACTTTATCATGAGCTGGGAACAGGACAGCATTGGAGCTCAGTGAAAATGGGCTCTAACTTTTAATTGTATGGTAATGCGGTAGACTTTAGGGGCCCAGAGCTGGCTTCATGGGCAGCTGCAAAGACCCCACACTTAGAAGGGCCCTGTGTTTGGTTGAATGCACTCCTGTCACCACTTTTAAATTCTTAGCAATTTTTAAACACAAGGCCCCGCATTCTCATTTTGCTCTGGGCCTCGGTCCTGTGTGGGTCTGACAGTCTCCATCAGGAGCACTTACCTCTGCCACCCGAGCACAGACACAGTTATAGACCCCAGGTAAACAAATAGAAGTTGCTGTGTTCTATTCTCCTTGCCTTTCTTATTCTTATTTTCCTCTGGTGAGGCCTCTAGCCCTATTCTGATGCCAGGTTATTTACATATTCCAACTCTTCAGTCCCGCTGGGAGTTTTCCAGAATATGTAGAAGGGGAAAGTGGAAGACCATGGATTAGTTCTCCTTTTCCTCCTTTCCGAAGTAGTCTTTTTTGGCTAAAATGAGCAACTGTTTTCCATAAACCAGAACACAGCCCACTAGCCATTCCTGCTAACTCTTCATGATCTCTCATATAGGAGTTCAGAGTTTTAGTGTCAAGGTACGAAGTCTCATCAGATTTCCCCACTGCTTGCTGGTAAGAGGTACAAAAACTCATACATTTTACGGGTGAATATAGTTGCTTCTGCAACACAAGTACACCTCCAACCTCAGGCCATCAGATGTTCGCATATGTTTCCCATGGCATCAACCTTCTCCTCTGTTCATCATTAAAAATAATATGACAGTTGGCTTCTTATCTAGTGCCAGTTTTATGGTAAATACATTTTTCCCTTTTAGTTTCTTTATAGATGTAAGCCTTCAGATCATAGGCTTTGCACCCCAGATACCTCTGAGGGTCTAAAGGAAACTATGAATATTCTACAAAGAAAAAAAAATATCCACTTGTGCACACACACACACACACACACAACGTTTCTGGAGCTTATAGATCCTCTGAGGGCTGAGACACAACCACGAAACATCCATCTACGAGAACAGATTAAGAATTCCTACCCGAGGACTTTCAAAAGCTTTACTAGTTAAGGTCTCGGAATCACAAACCCATCTATTCTGGCCAGAGCAACCTGGAAGAACAGGTACATTTTTAAAAGTATGAATTAGCTAATGTGAATTCCTAGAATCTTCAAGTCCTGTTGGCTTATGGGATGATGAATGAATGCTTCGTAGAAAAGAAGCACTTCAGCTATCCATTAAGATGGCTTTGCTTTCCCTCAGTGATGAGACCTCTATGGATGGTTCTTCCGGTTACTTTCAGGGTGGTGAGTTTTGCTTCAGAAAATGTGATTGATGTGACTGTGCCTCCATGCGCACATCATTAGTCTGTGGCGGGTAAGCTCAGATGGTTGGAGCTTCGTGCTAATGAGGCGAAGGTTAGGGGTTCAGTGCCCATGTGGGCCACTTAGCTTTTGTCTCATTCATGTCCCCAGACTACTCCCAACACAGGCCACCTGTCTTGAAAATGTATGTCTGTGGTCAGAAGGAGGAGCCACGTAAAAGTGTCTGGATAGATTGCTGCAAATCTATCATGACTCTAGGAAATCAAACCCCTTTATGAGCTCCTGGTGGTTTATGAGGAAACTCACTTTTATTTAAAAAGGACAGCAAGCATAATACTCAAGACATGCATGGCCTGTGGATTTTGTGAATAACTGGTTAAATTGCCACTGAATTTTATACCTTTAGAAAATATGTAATTGAATGGCCATCTATTAGACAAAATGGTGGTGAGGTGCCCTTCACTTTAAGTAAACCAAATGTAAATATTTACTTAGGTATAAAAGGGTAAGCATTCACTTTGCAGAAAATTCATTTCACAAAAAGCAAGCACAGATGTTCCTGAGTTATTTAATTGGCAGACCCTCAATTAACTGTTATTGAAATAATAGTTAAATTGAACCAAACTTCTCAGTCTCATATTTCTTTTCTAGAACAAAGCATATGTTTGTGTCCAAACTGTTCTCACCCACTGTGGGTAAAGGCACTAAGATCCAACACAAGCCGAAGTTCAGGAAAAGAGCCTCAGGTACTCCCTGACTCCAGACTTTTCTGCTCCCAGACCCATATGATGTCAAATGGTGTTGTTTTAGCTCCTTTGTGGCTGTCATATCTGTCCCTACCCCATTCTCATGACCACCTCTTCAGCTCAAACCCTGGTTTTTTCCTTACTGCATGGCTAGGGCACACAGCTAACCAGTCTTCATTCTTCCCCAACACTGAGGATGAATTATTGGAGTTAGCTCCAGAGTACAAATGCCTGGTTCAAACCCAAACCTACCATTTACAAGCTATGTGACTTTTAGCCTATGCCTTAGTTTTTTGGGTTTGTTTGTTTGTTTTACCTATAAACTGAGGATAATAATAACTGGTTCATGGGATTGTTGTGATGATATAAATCAGTTAATTTGTAAAATCTTTTCAACATTTCAACAGGGGCACCTGGTGGCTCATTCAGTAGAGCACGCAACTCTTGATCTTGGCAGTGTGAGTTCAAGCCCCATGTTGAGTGTAGAGATTACTTAAAGTAAATAAACAAAATGTTTAAAAAATGCTTTTCAACAATTTCCTGGAATACAGTTGCACTTACTTAACTGCAATTATTATTATCATTATTATTACCAGCATACTACTACTATTAATTATCATCATCATCATTGCTATACGTATAGCATGGACCCTGTAGGCAGACTGTTAAGGTATAAATACTACTGCAAAACTTCCCAATCAAGTTACTTTGGACAAGTTTATCTATCCTCTAATTGGGTTTCCTCATCAGCAAAAAAGGTTTGCTCACATGGAGTTAACCATAGTATCCACATAATAGGAATGGTGAGGACTAAATCAGATATTGCAACAAAGTGCTTAGGACAATGCCCAGCACATTGTAAATGACTGGCAAAAGCAGACAAGTGCATAAGAGCTGAATCATTGATAAAATGCAACTCCTACATCACTCCTCTACCTAAAGTCATGTAATAGTTGCTCATCAAATGAAGCCATTCTTCCCAACTTTTGGAAAATAAAAACTTTTTACATTAAAAAAAAGTTAATTACCACCACATATAGCTCTAAATAGTCTAAATATCTGTGTGAGACTTCAGTGATATGGCACACCCAGCTAACGTAGAGAGGTCTCCTCCTGATACGAACATATGAAACAGATATATTAAGTTCTAATGCACAAGCAAATTCAAAAGAACAAAAGGAACTTTCCAAGTATGAGGAACTGGGCACTCAATGCAAAACTAGAACAGACCCCATCACTGCTTGCTGGAGTGTATTTCCCAAAACAGACCATAGGGATTGGGACTGGGACCTCAACACCCAAGTGGGACAGGTGGGGACACCTTTCACCTACACAAGGTCAAGAGATGGAATAAGCCATTTTGGTAAAGCCTGGAGTTTTGAAGGGTCACCTAGGCCATGAAAAGAATTAAAACTCCATTCACTAACCTGAAGAAACAGCAATGCAACTTGCCATCTGCCTTCAGCTATGGGAGAGAAAAAAAAATCTCCTGTAAGAAATGAAGACCTCAGGCTTGTGTCACAAGTGTATGTGGGGTCCAAATTTATATCATTATCCATGTACTATAGGAAAACCAAACTAAGAAACTAACATGAAAATTTCATCTGTAATATGAAATACCAAGAAACCTGAAGGAAAAAAAAAGGAAAGAAAACTTCTTTGTAGGAACAGTTACACAACTGGAAGGCATATGGACTCGCCCCCAACACACACACATTCTCAAAAAAAGACCCCATCAAAACACAAGAGAAAAAGGGTATTACATAAAATGGCTAAATGGATACAAAAACAAGATTCAACAATATGCTGCCACCAAGAGACTCATGTTAGCCTTAAACTAGAGTGAAACTGAGTGAAAGGATGGGAAAAGACATTTCAAATGATGGTCACTGAATAAAAAGGGGGGTAGCTATACTTATATCAGACAAAATAGACTTTAAACTAAAAATGGTGAAGAGAGACAAAGAAGGTTATTATATAATAAGAAAGGAGTAAATATATCAAGAAGATATAATGATTACAAACATTTATACCTCCAACATTGGAGCACCTAAAAATATAAAGCAAAAACTAACAGAACTAAAAGGAGAAATAAACAGTAATACAATATTAGTTGGAGACGTTCATACTCCACTCTCAAAAATCTCTAGATCATCCAGAGAGAGAATCAATAAAGCAACAGCAGACTTAAAAACCACTGTAGACCAAATGGACCCAATAGCCATATATAGAATATATATATATATATATATATATATATATATATATATATACACACACATATATATATATGATATAGAATATCTTATCCAACAAGAGCAGAATACACATTCTTCTCAAGTGCACATGCAGCATTGTCTAGGACAGACCATATGTTAGGCCACAAAATAAGTCTTAGGAAATGCAAGAAGACTGAAATCATACAGAGTATCTTCTCTGACACAATGGCATGAAACCAGAAATCGATAACGAGAAGAAAACTGGAAAATTCACAACACATGCAAATTCAACAACATTCTCCTAATCAACCAATGAATCAAAGAAGAAATTAAAGGAGAAATTTAAAAGTTTCTTGAGACAATGAAGATGGAAACACAACATAGCAGAACTTGTGGGATGCAGCAAACGCAGTTCTGAGAGGGAAGTTCATAGCAATAAACACCTACATTAAGAAGCAAGAAAGATCCCAAATAAGCAACCTAACTCAGTGCCTTAAGGAACTAGAAAAAGAAGGACAAACAGAGACCAAAGTTAGCAGAAGAAAGGAAATAATAAAGAATAGAGCAAAACTAAATAAAATAGGGAACAGGAAAATGATAGACAAGATCAACCAATCTAAGAGTTGGTTCTTTGAAAAGTTAAAATGGATAAACGCTTAGCTAGACTAACCAAGCAAAAAGAGAATAGAATTAATTCTACTAGTTAATAGAATGAAAGAAGAGAAATAATTATCATTCAACAAAATTCAACATCCAATCATGATAAAAACTCAATAAATTAGGCATAGAAAGAACATGTCTCAACATAATAAAGGCCATATATGACAAGCCTACAACAAACTTCATAATCAGTGGAGAAAGGAAAAAATCTTTTCCTCTACCATCAGGAGCAAGACAAGGGTGCCCACTTTTACCACTATTATTTAACAAAGTACTAGTAGTCCTATCTAGAGAAATGAGGCAAGAAAAAATAAAAGGTCTCAGAATTGGAAAGGAAGAAGTAAAATTGTCTCTATTTGCAGATGACATGATTTTATACATAGAAAATCCTAAAGACTCAACAAAAGAGCTATTAGCTCTAATCACTGAATTCAGTAGTTACAGGATACAAAAATAATATACAAAAACCAGTAGCATTCTTATTCAATAATAATAAAATTTCTGAAAAAGAAATAAATAGATCTCATTTACAAAAAATCAAAAACAATAAAATAATTAGGAATAGATTAAACTAAGAAGCTGAAAGAGTTCTATTCTGAAAACTGTAAGATTTTGATGAAAGAAATTGAAGAAGACCAAATAAAAGGAAAGACATTCCATGTTTACAGATTGGAATAATTAATATTGTTAAAATGTCAATACTACTGAAAGCCATCTATAGATTCAATGATATCCCGAGATTCTAATGGCGTTTTTTAAAGATTTATTTATTTATTTTAGAGAAAGAACATGTGTGTGAGCCAGGGGAGAGGCAGAAGGAGAGGGGAAGAATTTCAAGCAGACTCCCTACTGAACACAGAGCCTGACGTGGGGCTCAACCCCAGGACCCTGAGATCATAACCTGAGCCAAAATCAAGAGTGGGCCCCTTAAATGACTGAGCCACCGGGCGCCCCTCTAATGGCATTTTTTACAGAAGCAGAAAATATACAACCCTAAAATTTGTATGGAACCACAAAAGATCGATCCCAAATAGCCGAGAAAATCCTGAGAAAGCAAAACAAAGCAAGAAGTGTCACATGTCCTGACTTCAAGCTATTTTATAAAGCTATAGTCATCAAAAACAGTATGGTACTGTCATAAAAATAGACAAACTAACCAATGCAACACTGTCAAGAATGCAGAAATAAACCCAAGCCTATACAGTCAACTAATATTTGACAAGAGAACCAAGAATATTTGATGGAGAAGACAGTCTTTTCAATAAGTGGTGCTGGGATAATTGGACATTTACATGTCAAACAATGAAACTGGACCCAAATCTTATACCACTCAAAAATTTAACTCGAAATGGATAAAAGACTTAAATATAAGCTGAAACCGAAAACTCCTAGAACAAAACTCCCTGATACAGGTTTTCATAATGTTTTGGGGGCCATGACACCTAAAACACAAGCAACAAAACCAATAAACAAGTGGGACTACATTAAACTAAAAACTCCTGCCCAGCTAAGGAAATTATCAACAAAGTAAAGAGATAACTTATGAAATGGGTAAAAATATTTTCAAAACATATATCTGACCAGGGGTTAATATCTAAAACGTAGGAAGAACTCCTACAACTCAAATAAAAAACAAACAACCCTATTAACAAATGGGCAAAGGACCTGAATAGATATTTCTCCAAAGAACATACACAGATGGCCAACAGGCACATGAAAAGATGCTCAACATCATTTATCATCAGGGAAATGCCAATTAAAACCACAATGAGGTACTGTCCCACTCCCGTTAGAATGGCCATCATCAAAAAAGATAAGAGATAACAAATGCTGGTAAGGATGTGGAGAAAAGCGAACCCTTGTGCACTGCTGATGTGATTCTAAATTGGTACGGCCACTGTGGAAAATGGTATGGAGCATCCTCAAAAAATTAAAAACAGAACTCTGTGATCCAGCAATTCCACTTCTGAGAATATATGCAAAGGCAATTAAGACACTAATTCAAAAAGATATGTGCACCCCCATGTTCATTAGCAACACGATTTACAATAACCAAAGTCTTGAAAACCACCTAAGTGTCCACTGATGGATGAATGGATAAAGAAGTTCATATACATATTCATATACATATTCATATATATATATGTATATATATATGTATATATATATATACACAAATCAATATTATTCAGCCAAAACAAAGCAAGGAAATCTCACCATTTACAACAACATGGGTGGACCTTGAGGGTATTATGCTCAGTGATATAAGTCAGACAGACAAATACTGTAAGATATCACTTATATGTGAAATCTGGGGAAAAACAAAAAACCGACTCTTAGAAAAAGAGATCAGACTTGTGGTTACCAAAAGTGGGGGGAGTGGGAGGAAAGAGAATTGCAGGAAAGTGGTCAGAACGGTAGGAACTTCCAGCTATAAGATAAGTAAGTACCAGGGATGTAACGCAAGACGTCCAAAACTGCAGCTGCTGTATGATATATAAGAAAGTTGTTAAGAAAGTAAATCCCAAACATTCTCATCATAAAGAAAAAACATTGCTTTCTTCTTTCTTTTCTTTTTATTGTATCTATATAAGCAGATGGATGTTAGCTGAACCTATTGTGATAATCACTTCACGATACGTGTACATCAAACCATCATGCCTTCAACTTACACAGGCATGCATGTCAATTATTTCTCAATAAAACTGGAATATTTAAAACAAAAACAAAAACAAAAGAAAACTCCCCAAAATGCAAACCTGTTTATCATGGGGGGGGCAGGAAGTGAAGGAAAGAAAGAGATGAGGGAAATCGAACCTTCCTCCCTTAGCCTCCAAATGTCAGCGGGAGCTGGGAAGGAGTCTTTTATAACACAGATAATTCAGAGCAAAAAAATCTCCTTTCAGGACAAGGACAGCCTCTGGGCTGAACAGAGCAACAAGTTCACCTCACCTCCACGGCCTTTCTGCTCTACAGGTGAATGCAGCCTGAAATAAAGGTATAAATTATCAGCATAGCACATGGGGGCTTAGCCTGCCAGCGCCCTCCATTAACCTTAGACCCTCCTCTGCCTACAATCACCATGTGGAAAAAAGGTCCCCCGAGTGGCCTGGCAGAAGGTAACACAAACGTTTCACCGACTTTTGAATTAAGAAAGAAAAAAAAAATCCTAACTGTGGCATAGAAAAGACATAGCAATTTAGGGTTCAGTTGTTTCCTATGGAAGGTGTATGGTGTGTGTGTGTGTGTGTGTGTGTGTGTTTATCCCTCCTCTATTTTTCCCCTTAAAAAAAAATAATAATTGTTAAGTTTTTCAACATTGTGGCCTTAGGAGGTAATTTGCTAAATAGGACAAAATTAGCTGATTTTTGGACCATTTAAAAGAACATTTCTTTTGAAAGCATATAAAATGTATTAAAGTAATCTTCGAAGTCTTTACCCCTGCTTGAGATTTTAATTTACTCCAAGCTAATAAATTATCCCCCTTCTCAGGAGCTATTGAAAAATTTCAGTTAAATCCTTTTTAAATTTTAATGTGTTCAATTGAATTCCGAGCAATTTAGACACACACACTCACAGCTTGGGGTGGTCAACTCACCAAGGCAAGCCTGAAAAGGGGTCAGATTAACGCGGACCCCTCCGCCCCCTGGGATTACCAAGGTGGTATTAACGAAGGCGATTTCTCCCTCCACGTACAGGTCTGATTGTTGGATAATTACTTTTCCACAACAGCATTTAACAAATGCCCCATTTGAAGGCCAAGACCATTTTCTCTCCAGCTGGAGGACGCTGCAGTAAAGGCAGGAGGCGAGGCGGTGGAGGTGGGGAAGCGAGGGCTGGAGCGAGTGGGGAGCCCAGTGGCTCTGATCAGAGACCCTAGCGGTGCCTTGGATCTGGGTCCCTTTGGTTGCAGAGTTTGCCAGACCACAAAGGCTCACTTCATCTCAGGCAGGGCTCTGCGTTACTTCTGCACACTTATCAGAAATATTTTTTCAGACTATCAATTATTGTATTTGAACATTGCATCCCGGCTCTGGGGAGCCCTTAGCAAGCTGTAGCAAAAATCAATCCAGTTTTACAACTTTTACCTTGGCAGAGCTCCAGGTCTATATCCACGTTACCCGGTAATTTAAAGATGCCATATCTCTTTCAGTGGCACGGACATGTTCCGAAGTATGACATGTCCTTGATAATAATGATTTTTTTAAAGTTTGCACTGTTTAGCCTGGCTAGGGTTAACTCTGGTGGAAGTTGCAAGTATCACCTCAGTCATTCCACCTTGTCAATAATAATCATTACAGCAGGGGTTAGCAATACTAATTGTTTTGTTTTGTTTTGTTTTTTCCCATTGCTTCTCCTTTCCATCTTGTCCATTATATACGGAAGCAGCCAGGAGCGCTAGTTGTATTTGATCAGGTGGGAGAACCTATTGCGCTTTGTATATCACAAATTGGGACTCAAGTCTGAGCCCCGTTTGGAATCAACTCGAAGTCCGAGGTAGCATGTGAATGGAGAACCCTCTACAGCTTGCCTCTTTTATTTGCACAGCGGGGAGCTGGTCCTGGGCACAGAGCGTCAACTGCCTGTTAGCTGGGTTCACGTTTGTGCGGCTCAAAGGGCAGACCCTGTGGCTGGCACCGGGACAGAAGGCTGTGTACCGAGAGCCAGGGTGGCATGATTTAAGAGGATGTGGTGGTGTTGCTCAGAGAAACATTTACTACCACTCAAAAGCCAGGAAATTGGGGCTGCACCTGCTGTTCTCAGATACCCAGAGTTGGTGTAATTGGCAGAAGCGATTGGGCAAATTCTAGGCTTTTGAGCATCTGTGAAGGAACAGAAATAAAGGAGGGAGACTTACCTTACAGCTGCATTCTGAGGAGACCTGAACATGGAGGTGTTTGAAAAGCAACCAGCATCTCAATCTCTCTAGTGAATCGGCGTGGGGAGATAAACCAGGGAGCAGATATGGCTGTGATTCAGATTCCTTATTCTGCACATGTGGTTCCAAATGTGCTTGATCTGGTTTCCATGCGTCTCATTTCTGGAAGTTCCCTCAGAGCATTTGACCAGAGGCGGCCTGGACTTCCTTCCTCCATTCGAGCAGGTCTCCAGAGAATGTTTTGGTAGCTAGGGTTGCTGCGAAATCAAAACTGAAGAGACATTAAATGAAAGATAAGTACTCAGAACCTGAAATTAAAAAAAAAAAAAACAAAAACAAAGAACAGCAAGCTATGAAGTGGATCGTTCTCCCATTGATCATTCCTACCTTCCTTCCTCCATCTAGCCATTCTGGTTCTCAGTTATAATCGGTGATAATACCAGGTGAAAAAAATAAAGTAAGTTCACGTGTAGGATTTCTACTTTTATTTCAAAGGGATTTAAGATTTTGTTGTTGTTGTTTTGTTTTGCTTTGGGCCTTTTATGGGTTTTTTTCACTTTTATTTTGCAATAATTATATGTTCACAGGAAATTGCAGAGAGAGCACAGCAATCTGGTGTACCCTTCATCCAGTTTCCCCCAGTGGTTACCCCTTATCACAATATTTATATTATAATTATACCACAATATCAAAACCAGGAAGCTGACATTGGTACTATATATATACATTGGTACTATATGTCTATATATATATATACATATACATATATATGTACTAATATAATTATATATATTTAGTATAATTATATATAGAACTGCACATATCTCATTTTATCACATTACGCATTCCATATTTGCATAATCACAATCAAGATAGAGAACTACCCCATCACCATCGTCCTGCTACCCCTTGGCCATCATACACATCTGCCCCTCTCCCCCAGCAGCCCTAAATCCTGACAACCTCTAATTTGCTTTTCATCTCGATCATGTTGTCATGGCATGAATATTAAATAATGGGATCATGCAATAGATGACGATATTATTACCTTGGCTATTTTTCACTCAGCAAAATGCTCTGGAAATCCACCCAAGTCGTCGTCGTATATATCAATAGTCTGCTCTTTTCCATGTAATAGTAATAATCCATGATATGGATTTACCACCGTTTCTTTTTTTTTTTTTAATTTTTTTATTGTTATGTTAATCCCCATACATTACATCATTAGTTTTAGATATAGTGTTCCATGATTCATTGTTTGTGCATAACACCCAGTACTCCATGCAGAACGTGCCCTCCTCAATACCCATCACCAGGCTAACCCATCCTCCCACCCCCCTCCCCTCTAGAACCCTCAGTTTGTTTCTCAGAGTCCATCGTCTCTCATGGTTCGTCTACCCCTCCAATTTCCCCCCCTTCATTCTTCCCCTCCTGCTACATTCTTCTTCTTCTTTTTTTTTTCTTTCTTAACATATATTGCATTATTTGTTTCAGAGGTACAGATCTGAGATTCAACAGTCTTGCACAATTCACAGCGCTTACCAGAGCACATACCCTCCCCAGTGTCCATCACCCAGTCACCCCATCCCTCCCACCCCACCCCCCACTCCAGCAACCCTCAGTTTGTTTCCTGAGATTAAGAATTCCTCATATCAGTGAGGTCATAGGATACATGTCTTTCTCTGTTTGACTTATTTCGCTCAGCATAATACCCTCCAGTTCCATCCACGTCGTTGCAAATGGCAAGATCTCATTCCTTTTGATGGCTGCATAATATTCCATTGTATGTATATACCACATCTTCTTTATCCATTCATCTGTTGATGGACATCTTGGCTCTTTCCACAGTTTGGCTATTGTGGACATTGCTGCTATAAACATCAGTACCACCGTTTCTTTAAACATTCAGTTATTGAGGGACATTTTGGCTGTTTTTAGTTGTGGGATATTACAAATCAGGCTGTTATGAACAACCATGTACAGTTTTGTATGGACACGAATTCTCATTTCTCTGGAATAAATGCCTAGGATTGCCACTGTTGGGTCATATGGTAGGCATATTTTCATTTTTAAATATACTGCACATTTTCGCAGCAGCTGTATCATTTCATATTTTACATTACACCATCAATGTGCGAGGGTTCGTTTCTCTGCGTCCTCATGAGCATTTGATATTTTCATGCTTTTTATTTTAGCTGTTGTAATAAGTATATAGCAATATTTCATTAGAGTATTTACTTACATTTCTCTAATGGCTAAAGGTACTGAACATCTTTGCATGGGCTTATTTGCCATCAATTTATCCTTTGGTGAAATGACACTTCATGACTTCATCCCATTTTACAACTGGATTGTTTATTTGTTTGTTTAATATTGAATTTTAAGAGTAGACACCATGACCAAGTGCAGTTTATCCAAGAATGTGAGAGCTTTTCAGTATTCAAAGGTCAATTAATGTAATCCACCATATCAATAGGATAAAGAGGGAAAAAAAAACCCACAAGATTGTATCAATTTCTGCAGAAAAATTATTTAACAATTCCAACATGGTGTGTCATATAAACTTTCAGAATAAAAGAGGAATAAAGGACATCCTCATCTTGATAAACATTTTTAAAACCTATAGCTAATATCACACTTAATGTTGAAAGGCTGAATGCTTTCCCCCTAAGATCACTAACAAGGTAAGAATGTCTGATCCGTCTTCGCACTGGCAGTCCAGCCAGCAAAAAAGGCAAGAAAAAGAAATAAAATGCATGCAGATCAGAAAGAAAAAAATAAAACTCCTCCTATTTGCAGATGACATAATGGCCTACATATTCCATATTCTCATGGAATGTACAGAATCACTTTTAGAGCAAATAGGTGAATTCAGCAAGGCCACGGGTTGTATGTTTATCTTACCTTTTGTATTGATCTTTTTAAAGAATCAACATTTCAATAATCTATTCTTCTGTTTTCAGTTTCATTTATTTCCGTCATCTTTAGCATTTCCACTCTTCTGCTTCTTTGGGGTTTATGCTGTTCCTTTTTTCTTTTTTTTAGAATCTTGTGTTGGAAGCTTGGTCTCCTGGTTTGAGATATTTTTTCTCTTTTCTAACATCATTATTTAATGCTATAAATTTCCCTCTTGGCACTGTTTTAGCTGTTTCCCACAAATTTGGTTGTGTTATATTTTAACATTCACTCAACTAAATGTATTTGTTTTTTAGTTTAGATCCATGACTTATGTGTAGTTTCCAGCTGTTCATAGATTTGAGCATTATCTTTCCATTATTAATTTCTGGTTTGACTTCCTTATGGGCAGAGAACACACTCCTTATGACTTGAGTTCTTTGAAACTCTTGAGATTTGCTTTATGACCAGTAATATATGGTTTCCCTTCTATATGTACCATGGGCACTTGAAAAATACATGTATTCTGCTATTGTTGTGTGAAGTGTTCTGTAAATGCCAATTGGATCCTTTTCATTGATGGTTTTGTTCAGCTATTCCACATTGCTTTTAATTTTTTGTATAGTTCTATAAATTGTTGAAAGCAGGTTTTGAAGTCTCCAACCATAATCATGAATGTGTATTATGCAACTCTGTTTATTGATACATATGCATTTAATACTGTCATGTCTTCTTGGTGGATTGATATTTAATCATTTTAATCATGATGTAATAGTGTCCCTCTCCCTGGTCAATTTTCTTACTCTGAAATCTACTTATCTGGTGATTAGTATATCCACTCATACATTTTGTTTGTTAAGTTTGCATGGCATATCTTTTCCATCCTTTTAATTCATCTTCTATATATCATTATATTTGATGTGTTCCCTATGAGAAGCATACAGTTGGGTTATGTTTTTATAAGAATGCCAATTTCTCTTTTAATTTGTGTATTTAGATCATATACATTTAACGTATTTACTGATTAAGTCTTCAATCTGCCATTTTATGTTTCATTTCCTGTTTACTCTCTGTGTCTTGTTTCTCTGTTTTCTTCTTCCTGCTTTCTGATGGATTACCTGAACATGAGAATTCCATTTTGGTTCATCTGGAGTGATTTTAGGTGTATTGTGTGGTATCACTTTTTTAGTGGATGCTTTGGATTCTACTGTACATTTAACTTATCAAAGCCTTTCTGTAACTCCAATGATACAAATGTTAGATATTTTATCATGGTTGCACATCCCCAAGACTCTGGGATTTGGGGGTTTT
This sequence comes from Halichoerus grypus, assembly GCF_964656455.1. Lineage (NCBI taxonomy): Eukaryota > Metazoa > Chordata > Mammalia > Carnivora > Phocidae > Halichoerus > Halichoerus grypus. Next base: position 84,544,614 of record NC_135721.1, on the reverse strand, counting down.
CTTTTTCACAATGTATTTTCTTTCTGTTTTTCAGCTTGAGTAATATCTATTTATCTATTTTTAAGGTCAATAAACTTCCCTCTGTCCATCTGCTATTGAGTTTAAACCTACCCATTGGGCTTTTTATTTAAGTTATTGTATTTCTCAATTCTAAAATATCCATTTGGTTCTTCTTTATATCTTCCTTCCCCCTTGCTGAAATTTTCTATTTTTCATTTACTTCAGGCATATTTGTAATTCCTCGTCAAAGCATTTTTATGATGGCTGCTTTAAAACCCCGGTCAAATAATTCTGACATCCATGTCCTCTCTCTGCATTAGGAAATGTTGATTCTCTTTTCTCTTTCATGTTGTAATCTTCCTGGTATTTATTATAATAAAGGATCTCAGATTGAAACCTGGGAGTTTTGGATATTATAACTCTTCTTATTTAAATCTCATGATCTCAAAGACCTTTTCTGACACCACTTTGGTGAGTGAAGGGGGAGCACCACCCCATTTCTGTAGGTGGTGTGGAAGTCCAGGTTCCCCACTTGGCTCCCCTTACCACCTGAGGGAGGGGGGCTCGTTTTTATTGCTGTGAAAGGTGGGAGTTCCGGGTTGCCAACAGGCTTCTGCCATCACCACCATGGCTGGGAGGGACAGATGCCTCTGATTTCAAAGGCCCTCTCCCCACATGTTCTCCATGGACACCAAAGAAGTCTGGGGGAATAGCCCTGTGTCTGCTGAGTGGTGGCTCAAGTCCTGATGCTCCACTGGGCCTCTTAATACCAGCCAGAGAGCAGGAGAAGGGCACCTCCTTACCGCCATGTGCAGTCAAGGTGCTGCAAGTGGTCTCCCCTGACAGTGCGTGGGTTAGGGGTCATCACACGGGGAAGGGAGTGTGTGTGGGGGTAGGGAGTTCATTACCAACCAATGGATGAAAATGCTGGCCCCCCTGGCCTTGTCTGATGCAACCAGAGCCAGGGTGGGGTTGAGGCATCCTGCTACCGCCTCACAAGGGTGACAGGAGGGATGGGGCCACAGATTTTCTGTGGCGTTTGTCAAGAGGAGAACATTAATTGTATAAAAGATTTCTGTTGCGCTAAGCCAAGTGGTCCCTTTCCTTGTCCTTTGGCTTTTCTCAGGGCTTTCATGGACTGCATCCACTAGCATTTCCAGGTTGCTGGCCTGTCCTGTATCTAGTTTGGGATATATGAGACAGAAAGAAAACCCAGGAGACCCAGTGACATGTCATTTCTCAGTTGCCATGGTCCCCAGCCCACCTGCCTTCTCTTCATTTAGCAGGAGGAACAGCACAAAGTTTACCTATTCCATTTTCCTGGAAGCGGAAGTCTTTTGATGTCCTCCAAAATTATTATTTAGTTTCAAGATGACTTTTTCCCATGACAGTTCTATGACTGGATTCATTAATGGACAAATGAGTTATTTTTTCAGGTATTGAACTTTACCACATAAGTAGCATTTGTGTTCGTTAAAATTTGAAAGCAAATATAAACAACAAATAGTTCTGATGATAACTGCCTCATTTTAATATTTATGTAGAAGCTGCTGCATCATAAATATTGAGTTATGCTATTATCCCTGTCTATCCTGGCTTTTAATAAATGTAAAATCTGGCAAATATTACTACATCTATTCCTTAGTTAGCTTTGAACTTAAGAATAGAAAATATATTCCCTTATTAAAATTTGAAAAATGTCTATTTCTACAGATCTTATTTACCTATCTCTTTCCCACTACCAAAATATTCTCCCAGACTTGCCCTATCTTCATCATTTTTGTAAATGCAGATAAATATAAAATGATTCACATACCTTTTAGCTATGAAAAAGCAATGAAATAAGTCATTTCTCATCTGCTCATGGTTTCCTTTCTAACTATGTAGAAAAGAGAAGCTGAAAGTTAAAGATAGGGGAAAATACAAGGGTAAGTCTGGGCCAAAGGGGGGGTGATAGCAAGGGGGAAAAGAAGGAGGAGGAGGGGGGAAACTGGGCAGAGAGGAGTGAACATTATAGGAGTCATAAAGGATGATTTGGTGTTGTGGTTGTGAGGCCTGATTAAAACATGTCTTGATGCTGAGACCCAGAATTTAAGTGTCCATCAATGGATAAATGGATAAAGAAGGTGTGAAATATATACGCCATCAAATCTTATTCAGCCATGAGAAAGAAGGAAATCCTGCCATTTGCACCAACATGGATAGACCTTGAGGGCATTATGCTAAGTGAGATAAGTCAAAGGAAGACAAATCACTTATATGTGGAATCTAATAAAACTGAACTTGCAGGTCTCAGGAATTCAGCTGGATAGGGACCAAACCATGCTGAACACCTACAAACTCAACAGGAGATCAAAGAAAAGAACAGCAACAACTCTCTGAACAGAAAAGCGACCACTTTCTGGAAGGTAGGACGTGTGGAGAAGTGAATCCGAGGCGATATTCGGGAGGATAGATGGCGGGGAGGGGGCCTCCGACGGCCGCTTCTGGCAAGTGATAAAGCCGCAGAGCACAAAATCGGAACTTTTAGAACTCGGCTCGGCTGAGGGACGTCGCTCCAGTGGCTAAGTGGGGGGTGGAACCCTCGTGGGACAGTGTGGTCTCAGGACCCTCGGGGTCACAGAAAGACTGGGGTGCCTGAGTGCAGCAGAGCTCCCAGGTATCGGAGCAGGGAAGCCGGCTGCAGAGATGGAGCCCAGGCGCGGGCTCTCAGCTCGGGGTTGCCATAAACCATGATCCGCGGCACAGTCGGGCCACTGCTCCTCCAGCAGGGACCCAACAAGCGGCAGATCCAGGGAGACTCCCCTTCCTCCCCCGGGAGGAGCGGCATGGGAGGGCACCGCAGGGATCTGCTGGGTTTGGAGACTCCACACCGAGTCGGGTGCCAGAGATAGAAATGCTCGGTCACAGGCCAGGTGAGCACGGAGTGCGGCCGGAGACCGGGGAGACGGGAGTGACTGACTGCTTTTCTCTGCGGCTCACTGAGGAGCTGGGCCCGGAGTTCTCGGCTCCTCTGGGGCAGAGATGGGGAGGCCGCCATTTTCACTCACGGCCTCCAAAGCTGTACGGAAAGCGTTCAGGGAACAAAAGCTCCGGAGAGCAAACCCGAGCAGATTACTTAGCCCGGACCGGGCAAGGGCGGGGCACTTCCGCCTCCGGCAAAGACATTTGGGAACCACGGCAACAGGCCCCTCCCCCAGAAGATCAGCGAGAACAGCCAGCCAAGACCAAGTTTACCATCAATGAGAACGGCAGAACTCCAGCGCTAGGGGAATACTGCACATAGAATCCATGGCTTTTTTACCATGATTCTTTAGTCTTTCAAAGTTAATTTGTTTTAACTGTTTTGTTTTTTTTTTTTAATTTTTCTTTTTCCCTTTTTCAACCAACATCTTATCAATCCCTTTTTAAAAAAAACATTTTTATTTTTCATTTTTAGAGTCATATTCTATCCCTTCATAGTAGTTACTCTTATTTTTTTTTTTTTAAGATTTTATTTATTTATTTGACAGAGAGAGAGATAGTGAGAGCAGGAACACAAGCAGGGGGAATGGGAGAGGGAGAAGCAGGCTTCTTGCCGAGCAGGGAGCCCGATGTGGGACTCGATCCCAGGACCCTGGGATCATGACCTGAGCCGAAGGCAGACGCTTAACGACTGAGCCACCCAGGCGCCCTAGTTACCCTTATTTTTGACATATATATATAAGTTGTTCTCTCTTTAAAATTTTGAGATACAGTTTCTTCTAACAGATCAAAATATACCCTAAATCTCTAGTGTATGGCTTTGTTCTAGTCTCCTGCCTGATCACATTCTCTCCCTTTTCTTTTTCTTTTTTTTAATCCTCTTCTTTCTTTTTTCAAGCAACTTCTTATCAATTCCTTTTATAAAAATTTTATAATTTTCATCTTTACAGTCTTATTCCATCCCTTCATCGTATCAACCCTTATTTTTGTACATATACAAGTTTTTCTTTCTTTAAAATTTTGGGAGGCACTTTCTTCTAACAGACCAAAATACACCCAAAATCTAGTGTGTGGCACTGATCTATGCACCAGCCTGATCATATTTGATCATATTCTGGGTTTTTTGGTTTTGTTCTGTTTTTGTTTGTTTTTATCTTCTTTTTATCTTTTTTTTTTTCTTTTTCTTTTTTGTTTCTTTCCCTTTCTTTTCCCCCGGCTTCAGGTCTTTTCTGATTTGTTTAGAGTATATTTTCTGGGGATGTTGTTACCCTGTTAGCATTTTGTTCTCTCATTCACCTATTCTCCTCTGGACAAAATGACAAGATGGAAAAAATCACCTCAACAAAAAGAATGAGAGGTAGTACCGAATGCCAGGGCCCTACTCAATACGGACATTAGTACGATGTCGGATCTAGAGTTCAGAATCATCACTTTAAAGATACTAGCAGGGCTTGAAAAAAGCATGGAAGTTATTAGAGAAACCCTTTCTGGAGAAATAAAAGAACTAAAATCTAACCAAGTCGAAATCAAAAAGGCTATTAATGAGGTGCATTCAAAAATGGGGGCGCTAACTGCTAGGACAAATGAGGCAGAAGAGAGAATCAGTGATATAGAAGACCAAATGATGGAAAATAAAGAAGCTGAGAAAAAGAGAGGTAAACAACTACTGGATCACAAGGGCAGAATTCGAGAGATAAGCGATACCATAAGACGAAACAACATTAGAATAATTGGGATCCCAGAAGAAGAAGAAAGAGAGAGGGGGGCAGAAGGTATATTGGAGCAAATTATAGCAGAGAACTTCCCTAATTTGGGGAAGGAAACAGGCATCAAAATCCAGGAGGCACAGAGAACCCCTCTCAAAATCAATAAAAATAGGTCAACACCCTGACATCTAATAGTAAAACTTACGAGTCTCAGAGACAAAGAGAAAATCCTGAAAGCAGCTCAGGAGAAGAGATATGTAACCTACAATGGTAGAAACATTAGATTGGCAACAGACCTATCCACAGAGACCTGGCAGGCCAGAAAGGACCGGCATGATATATTCAGAGCACTAAATGAGAAAAATATGCAACCAAGAATACTATATCCAGCTAGGCTGTCATTGAAAATTGAAGGAGAGATAAAAAGCTTCCAGGACAAACAAAAACTAAAGGAATTTGCAAACACGATACCAGCCCTACAAGAAATCATGAAAGGGGTCCTCTAAGCAAAGAGAGAGCCTAAAAGCAACATAGACCAGAAAGGAACACAGACAATATACAGTAACAGTCACCTTACAGGCAATACAATGGCACTAAATTCATATCTTTCAACAGTTACCCTGAATGTGAATGGGGTAAATGCCCCAATCAAAAGACACAGGCTATCAGATTGGATTAAAAAACAAGACCCATCGATATGCTGTCTGCAAGAGACTCATTTTAGACCCAAAGACACCCCCAGATTGAAAGTGAGGGGGTGGAAAACCATTTACCATGCTAATGGACACCAAAAGAAAGCTGGGGTGGCAATCCTTCTATCAGACAAATTAGATTTTAAACCAAAGACTGTAATAAGAGATGAGGAAGGACACTATATCCTACTTAAAGGGTCTATTCAACAAGAAGATCTAACAATTGTAAATATCTATGCCCCTAACATGGGAGTGGCCAATTATATAAGGCAATTAATAACAAAAGCAAAGAAACACATTGACAACAATACAGTAATAGTGGGGGACTTTAACACTCCCCTCACTGAAATGGACAGATCATCTAAGCAAAAGATCAACAAGGAAATAAAGACTTTAAATGACACACTGGACCAAATGGACTTCACAAACATATTCAGAACATTCCATCCCAAAGCAACGAATACACATTCTTCTCGAGTGCCCATGGAACATCCTGCAGAATAGATCACATCCTAGGTCACAAATCAGGTCTCAACTGGTACCAAAAGATTGGGATAATTCCCTGCCTATTTCAGACCACAATGCTTTGAAACTAGAACTCAGTCACAAGAGGAAAGTTGGAAAGAACTCAAATATATGGAGGCTAAAGAGCATCCTACTAAAGAATGAATGGGTCAACGAGGAAATTAAAGAAGAATTAAAAAAATTCATGGAAACCAATGAAAATGAAAACACAACTGTTCAAAATCTTTGGGATGCAGCAAAGGCAGTCCTGAGAGGAAAGTATATAGCAATATAAGCCTTCCTCAAGAAACAAGAAAGGTCTCAAATACACAACCTAACCCTACACCTAAAGGAGCTAGAGAAAAAACAGCAGATAAAGCCTAAACCCAGCAGGAGAAGAGAAATAATAAAGATCAGAGCAGAAATCAATGAAATAGAAACCAAAAGAATAGTAGAACAGATCAACGAAACTAGGAGCTGGTTCTTTGAAAGAATTAACAGATTGATAAACCGCTGGCCAGACTTATCACAAAGAAAAGAGAAATGACCCAAATCAACAAAATCATGAATGAAAGAGGAGAGATCACAACCAACACCAAAGAAATACAAACAATTATAAGAACATATTATGAGCAACTCTATGCCAGCAAATTAGATAACCTGGAAGAAATGGATGCATTCCTAGAGATGTATCAACTACCAAAACTGAACCAGGAAGAAATAGAAAACCTGAACAGATCTATAACCACTAAGGAAATTGAAGCAGTCATCAAAAATCTCCCAACAAATAAAAGCCCAGGGCCAGATGGCTTCCCAGGGGAATTCTACCAAACATTTCAAGAAGAATTAATACCTATTCTTCTGAAACTGTTCCAAAAAATAGAAATGGAAGGAAAACTTCCAAACTCGTTTTATGAGGCCACCATTACCTTGATCCCCAAACCAGACAAAGACCCCATCAAAAAGGAGAACTACAGACCAATATCCTTGATGAACATGGATGCAAAAATTCTCACCAAAATACTAGCCAATAGGATCCAACAGTACATTAAAAGGATTATTCACCACGACCAAGTGGGATTTATCCCTGGGCTGCAAGGTTGGTTCAACATCCGCAAATCAATCAACGTGATACAATATATTAACAAAAGAAAGAACAAGAATCATATGATCCTCTCAATAGATGCAGAAAAAGCATTTGACAAAGTACAGCATCCTTTCTTGATCAACACTCTTCAGAGTATAGGCATAGAGGGTACATACCTCAATATCATAAAAGCCATCTATGAAAAACCTACAGTGAATATCATTCTCAATGGGGAAAAACTGAGAGCTCTCCGCTAAGGTCAGGAACGCAGCAGGGATGTCCACTATCACCACTGCTATTCAACATAGTATTAGAAGTCCTAGCCACAGCAATCAGACAACAAAAAGAAATCAAAGGCATCCGAATCGGCAAAGAAAAAGTCAAACTCTCACTCTTTGCAGATGATATGATACTTTATGTGGAAAACCCAAAAGACTCCACCCCAAAACTGCTAGAACTCATACAGGAATTCAGTAAAGTGGCAGGATATAAAATCAATGCACAGGAATCAGTGGCATTCCTATACACCAACAACAAGACAGAAGAAAGAGAAATCAAGGAGTCGATCCCATTTACAATTGCACCCAAAACCACGAGATACCTAGGAATAAATCTAACCAAAGAGGCAAAGGATCTGTACTCAGAAAACTATAAAATACTCATGAAAGAAATTGAGGAAGACACAAAGAAATGGAACAATGTTCCATGCTCATGGATTGGAAGAACAAATATTGTGAAGATGTCAATGCTACCTAGAGCAATCTACACATTCAATGCAATCCCCATCAAAATACCATCCACTCTTTTCAAAGAAATGGAACAAATAATCCTAAAATTTGTATGGAACCAGAAAAGACCCCGCATAGCCAGAGGAATGTTGAAAAAGAAAAGCAAAGCTGGTGGCAACACAATTCCAGACTTCCAGCTCTACTACAAAGCTGTCATCATCAAGACAGTATGGTACTGGCACAAAAACAGACACATAGATCAATGGAACAGAATAGAGAGCCCAGAAATGGACCTTCAACTCTATGGTCAACTGATCTTCGACAAAGCAGGAAAGAATGTCCAATGGAAAAAAGACAGTCTCTTCAACAAATGGTGTTATGAAAATTGGACAGCCACATGCAGAAGAATGAAACTGGACCATTTCCTTACACCACACACAAAAATAGACTCCAAATGGTTGAAAGATCTAAATGTGAGACAGGAGTCCATCAAAATCCTAAAGGAGAACACAGGCAGGAACCTCTTCGACCTCAGCCGCAGCAACTTCTTCCTAGAAACATTGCCAAAGGCAAGGGAAGCAAGGGCAAAAATGAACTATTGGGATTTCATCAAGATAAAAAGCTTTTGCAAAGCAGAAGAAACAGTCAACAAAACCAAAAGACAACTGACAGAATGGGAAAAGATATTTGCAAATGACGTATCAGATAAAGGGCTAGTATCCAAAATCTATAAAGAACTTATCAAACTCAACACCCAAAGAACAAAGAATCCAATCAAGAAATGGGCAGAAGTCATGAACAGACATTTTTCCAAAGAAGACATCCAACTGGCCAACAGACACATGAAAAAGTGCTCAACATCGCTCAGCATCAGGGAAATCCAAATCAAAACCTCAATGAGATACCACCTCACACCAGTCAGAATGGCTAAAGTTAACAAGTCAGGAAACAACAGATGTTGGCAGGGATGTGGAGAAAGGGGAACCCTCCTACACTGTTGGTGGGAATGCCAGCTGGTGCAACCGCTCTGGAAAACAGTATGAAGGTTCCTCAAAAAGTTGAAAATAGAGCTACCCTATGATCCAGCAATTGCACTATTGGGTATTTACCCCAAAGATACAAATGTAGGGATCCGAAGGGGTACGTGCACCCCGATGTTTATAGCAGCAATGTCCACAATAGCCAAACTGAGGAAAGAGCCAAGATGTCCATCGACAGATGAATGGATAAAGAAGAAGTGGTATATATATATACAATGGAATATTATGCAGCCATCAAAAGGAATGAAATCTTGCCATTTGCAACGACGTGGATGGAACTGGAGGGTATTATGCTGAGCGAAATAAGTCAATCAGAGAAAGACATGTATCATATGACCTCACTGATATGAGGAATTCTTAATCTCAGGAAACAAACTGAGGGTTGCTGGAGTGGGGGGTGGGATGGGAGGGATGGGGTGGCTGGTGATAGACATTGGGGAGGGTATGTGCTATGGTGAACGCTGTGAACTGTGCGAGACTGTTGAATCTCAGATCTATACCTCTGAAACAAATAATGCAATATATGTTAAGAAGGAAAAAAAAGAAGAAGAAGATAGCAGGAGGGGAAGAATGAAGGGGGGGGAAATCGGAGGGGGAGACGAACCATGAGAGACGATGGAGAAACAAACTGAGGGTTCTAGAGGGGAGGGCGGTGGGGGGATGGGTTAGCCTGGTGATGGGTATTAAAGAGGGCACGTTCTGCATGGAGCACTGGGTGTTATGCACAAACAATGAATCATGGAACACTACATCTAAAACTAATGATGTAATGTATGGGGATTAACATAACAATAAAAAAATTTTTAAAAAAAAACTGAACTTGCAAAAACAGAGAGTACAATGATGAGTACCAAGGACTGGGGAGACTTTCAAAGGTACAAATTTATAACTAGTAGATAAGTATATTCTAGGTATTTAATGCAAAACACAGTAACTATAGTCAACAATATTGTATTATAAATTTCAAAATTGCAAATAGACTATTCTCAACAGGAAAAAGAAATGGTAATCACATGAAGCCATAAAGGCGTTAGCTGAGACTACTGTAGTAATCACATTGCAATATATAAATGTATTGAACTACCTCACTGTACACCTTAAACTTATATAATGTTATAGGTTATTTATATCTCAATTTTTAAAAATTAACCAAAAAAAAAAAAAAGGAATCCTCCAAATCTAAAGTTCTAAATGGTTCATTCTTTTCCGCCAATAGTTCCAGGTTAGACCCAAAACAAAGTTTGACTCAATCTAAGTGCCCCTATTTGGGAAACCAGCCTATGGATAGCTCTCAATGGTGACCTCCCCAGGGACAGAGGGACCATGCTATCAGTTAGAACCTGGCACACTACTGGACGCATGTCTAGCCACGAGGACATGCTAATGGGATGAAATCCACTGGAGGGACACGACCCTTAATGGGACCTTGGGGCCAAAACCTTCTGGAGGGTGTAGCCCTTTGGAGGTTCCAGGAGAAAATACATATAATTAAACACAAACACATGAGAAGCATCACTTCCAACATATACTTTCAAATGTAGTTATTCTAATCAGCAAGTTCGGGAATAATATCTCAAACTTCCCTCAAATAAGATCAGAGCCTGGCGATGGTCATTGCTGAGAACTGTAAAAATACATTTCAGCTTAGGGAGGGCTGCAGTGGTTTTATAAAGGCTACCAGTGCGCTGTGTTGAGAAGGATCCCGAGGCAGGAACAGGGAGCAGAGCCATGCGGAATGGAGGTGAAGAAGCAGGACACCGTAACATGTGATTAATGCAAGGGCTTCGTAATGAGGAGAGCTGTAACTTGCAGAGTACACACATTAGGCTCACTAAGCTCACACTCCGGTCTCTCCGATAAGACTGGTGAAGGCAGTGTAGTGTCGTGGTGAAGGCTCTGGAGCCAAACTACACAGGTTCAAATCTGGACTTCGCCATCCACCAGGCATGTGACCATGGGCAATACTTAACTTCTCTGTGCCTCAGTTCCCTCAAGACTAAAGGAGAATGATGAAACCATGGCAATGGCCTCAAAACGTGTGAGAATTGAATAATTTAAGTTTGGAAAGCATATAGATAATAAGCACTACATAAATAAATACATATTTTTTTCATTTGTTATTATTACTTCCGAGTAGTTCCCTAACATTTTCATCATGTCTTTGGGCAAAAGTATCACTGTAATTGGAATTTTCCAGAAAGGAGGGAGAATGGGCCACAAAGCAGGGTGACAGATTTCTCCTCCAGCACCCGGGCCTCACCCAACACCCATGGCTCCCTAGAGCTCCCAAGACCATCTTCTTGTAAAGGAACAAACCAGAGAGGTTGGGGATCAGACAAGCAAGCACCAGATGCTGTAGGCTGCTCGTCATGGGCCGTCTGGGGATGTGTCAGGCCACACGCTCAGATGGTATGGGGATAGCTGGGCCACAGAGCCGCCCTCACCCCATTCCGCGGGGCTTTCCCAGGGGCAGGCGGCCTGGCATCCCTGAACCTGCCAGGCAGAGTGTGAGAGGATCCCCAACCTCCTGCGGTGGCAAGCCACAGTCTTCTGCTTGTTTTTCTTCCCGTGTCAAACACCGAGCGCTAGCATCATAAATGAGAAAAAAAAAGTCAATAGCATGGAGTACAGGGCTAACAAGGCCAAGGCTGAGTCTTAAGTTCACAAATGCTTTAATTAGCTTTGCTCAGAATCTGCAGACTGTTCCAAAGACCCTGCCAGCCTTGTTGCAGATGCATTTAGGATAAGCTATTACCATCCCCAGAAAGACCGTTGGTAGTGCAGACAGCGCCGCTACCCCGAAGAGAAGCAGGTCAATGCCAAGGTGGCGTGTGCCTCTATTATCCTGCAGTGTGTCATAGCTGCCTATCCCGTCAGCTCACCACCAGCGCACTTTGCCCTGGTCCTTGGGCTCTAAATTCACTGAATACTTGTTACGTAGAAGGCACTGAGCTGCTGTCTCTAGATCTCCAAATCAAATAAGAAAGAACAAAGAGGAGAGGGCAGGGGAAAAGAATGAGAAGAGAGGAAGGAGGAAACTGGAAGAAGAAAGGAAAGGCAAGAAGGAGGGACAGAAGGAAAGTTTACTCTCTCCCGTATTCCAATTACTTCGGGGTTTTTAAATATATATTATCTCACTTAATCCTTGCACCGACCTTATGGTGAAAGATGTCATATACATTTTCCACATGAGAGAGCAAGGCCCAGGTAACTCACAGTTTGAAAGAAGAGGAGAATAAGGAGGATACACAAAATTTGCGGTGTTATTTTTCTGCCTGTTGGAGCTTGTAGTGGTGATGGAAGGAGCTCTGGGCTGGAATCGGAAGCCCCACATCCTAGTGGTTCTCTGACTGATGATTTGGGGGATCCTGGATGAGTCACAGGGTGACCCTGGTCTCTGTGCGGATTGGATAATCCGCGGATCAGACAGCCTGCAGAGCTTTTAGCTCAGCACCGCAAAGTGTTAAAACAAATCAAATCTAACTGCCATCAGTAGGCTACAATCCACAGACAACCCCTCACCACCGGTCCCTATGACTTTGTACCCTACCACCCCCTGCCTTGGTTCCCTCCCTGAAGCCACTGAAGCTTCCCGCCTCAGTACCAGCCCCACAGTTCAGCAGACTACCTCCAAATGACAGATTGTTTCCAATACTGGGACCAAAAATTCATTTGCAGCTTTCAGATCTTGAAATACCTGCTTTAAATGGAGCACCTGAAATAATTTAAATTTAATAATTTAAAATAATTGACTACTGACAATAATGATCTTTCCAAAGACTTAATTCCCTGTGCTAATGCACCAAATATTCCACTCCTATACACGCCTATACATTGGCCCAACGCTTTTGAACAGGCCCCCAAGAAATTGGGTAAGATAAAAATTAGGGGTTAAAAATAAAGGTTTTAAAAAGGTACTGATCTCTGTACCATTATGAAACTGGTACAGAGCTATTCTTTGGTGTTGAATATTGGTCTGAGCTTTCCGGAGATAGTGAAGAAATTCTTGGGGTGGTAATAATGCTGCATTCAACCAGATGATTGGATCTGCAGCATTCGGAGGTGAACACAGAGGTTTCCACGTGGATCTTTCAGAATCTTTCTGCTAGGTGACTATGTAAACAGAAAAGAAGTCAATTCTCAGAACACACCTGCCCATTGCCCTGCCCGTTCTCCTCTTCCCTTCACGCAACGTGAGGCATTTTGTTCCCGGATGAGGGAAAGCAGTCAGCAGGGCACAGGTGCCATCTCTGAGGGTACCCCAGGCCACCACTTCACCCTCAGTGCCAAGCCCGCAGCCGGGCCCTCCCCCACCTGCCAGGATTCCTGTTGAGTGGGCTGACCTCCAGCTGGAAGGGGTGGCCGCAGGAAGCAGACGCCTTCCCTCCGGAAGCCTGGAACCTGTCTGCCACACTTGGAACATTCTCAGCTGGGTGGCACTTTCTGTTTGTGTTTTGACTACTGTTAGATGTGGCTGTGGGAGCAGGGAGACGCAGATGAGGGCACTTAGCACTTCAAAGAAATGAAGGCCTTCTTCTTACACTTGAGCATCAAGGAGAAAAACCAACAAAGGTGCCCAGGAGCTGGGATGCTGGGCGGCAGCCGACAGCCGGGTACGACCATGGCCCCCCGGCACAGAAGGAGAGGGGCTGAGGCAGCCTGCAGGTGTCCTCAACAGGTAGGAAGGGATGCAGGTCACATCTGCTGTCACCCTAAGAAACTAAATGCTTTAAGGAGGGAAAAGATGAAGTACTGGCCGCTTTTGTTATGAGGTGGTGGGGAGCACAGTGCTGAGGGGAATAGGAGCCCCAGAGCCTGAGTAGTGGCTGAGGTGGCCCAAGTGGCTCCTTGGACTACTGACAAGGGCTTGCACTCTGAACCGCCAACTCCAGCTCGCTGCGATTCCCAGACAGCCAGGCCTCTCATCTCTCCCTTTAGCTTTGTCTTCCCAAGACAGGCACTCAGCATGGGGCCTCGATGAATCCTCCCACGGGCAATTTGGTTCCCTTAAAGAGAAGACAACACAGTGAGTGACCTGATTTCAGGGGAGAGATGGCCTTTGAGGAGGAAAATATTTAAACAATAACCATGCTGGATTTGTGCTCCAATTAAAAGGTGAGGAATGCTTTTCAAAATCTTGCCAAAGAAACCCTCAGCATACAGCCACCGAACTACCCACCAAGTCTGTAACACGAGAGCAAAAGGAAGTGTGCAAATCCAGACAGAGGTCACTGATATCCGACGCCATCCACACAATTGACCAAACTGCTTAATTTTTATCTGAGTGTTTGATATCATAAAAATAAGGCATAAAATAAACTATAGGAAAATTATATGTTCAATGGTTACATTAATTTTTTTTTTTTTCCTCCTTGGTTATTTGGTGTACACTGAAGCAGAGCAAGGATGTGTCATTGTAAAAGTTCTGGAAAGTTTAGGTGTTTCTGCTTTCTGAAAAACAAAGCTCTGGGGGGAAATGTGAAATTTTCCTTCTTTGAGGATGAAGTTTCTATCTGAAAGTTAAAATATTGATCTCAAATCCAAAAGGTGCATCTCTCCTGTCTCAAACAAAATTTCCAGAAAAGAGAACAGAGAATTGAGAGTACCCCTTAACAGGCTTTCAAATCATCGTGTGAGCTGTTAGCAGTAAAAATGACTTCTTTGGCATTACAAACCATACAATGAGAGCAAAGTAAATGCAAAGTGGAAATCATTATCATTATCAAATAATACTTTGTTTAATCCTCTTGTTAAGCAAAACCTTTATAGCTAACCTATATTTATAAAACAAACACATTATTGGCATCAAAAAAGACCTTAAAAGGACTTCCAGTGCAACAAAGATGATTCAAACCTTTCCAGAACCTAAGAGTATGAGGCATTTGTTAATGACAAGAGTACTGTCCTTAACTGAATCTCCAAGCTGTTGCTAGCACAATCTCGCTATCAAAAGTTCAAGAAACTCAAAATCATTCAATGCATTGAAATTTTTGATCTAAGAGAGAGAATTACTTAAGAGTTTAGAGCCAATTACATGGAAGGAACAGCAAAGTTTTAATAATCAATTATACTGTTGATCAAATTTTTCACCATAGAAATTTTTTTAATCAACAATTATGTATTCAAATGGATTTAAAACTCCATCCTGTTCTATTCCTCATCTCCAGACTTATAATTTTATATACCCTTCTGCCCTGGAGGCACAGAGGGTGCCAGAAATTTTCTTCAAGATCGATGGAATATTTTAGTCTGGTTTTGCTTAATTTTTGACCAGTGGAGGTCAGAGACTAACCATGGGAAACCACTTCTAGTAACCATAGACCTTCCTTAAAAAAAAAGCGGGGGGAGGGGGGTTCTGCCTGCTCCCTGTACCCAGAGCCTCCAGTCTGCAATCCTGAAGGACGAGAGACCCCTAGATGGGTGAAGGTAAAAATAGAAGAAATGGAGAAGCCAGCGCCTTGTGCCAATCGCTATGCACCTGCTAATGAGGCTGACATGTTTGGACTAAGCAACCCAATTTGCATTTGTCACTAGAGTAAGACATTAGTAGTGTGAATATGGAGAGGGACAGATGTGCCCCAGCAGGACTACCACCTCAGAAAGCCTGCTGGGCCACCAACACCAGGGAGGCTGCCAGCCCAGGGGAAGCCCCTCGCCTCTGAGGGGTCCATGGTGCTGCCAGAAACAGCAGAAGAATAGAGAGACATATGTCCTTCCTCATGGCCCTGAGGTCCTGGCTAATGGACGGGGGACAAATTGGCTGGTGCCCCATTATGTGCTGAATTCACAGTCCTTGGGGATTGTTTGCAGCCTTTTAAATGTAAGGCCCCTCATCTTTTCTATCTTCCCAGCCACCCTCCACCCACCGTTCCTGTGTTCCTGAGGGATGCAAAGATTTTACCGGATTTGACTCTTTTCTGAGCTGGTGTGTGCTGCTTCATTAGTGTCACCAAATTGTCATTCATCATCTTCTGCTTCTCCCAAATCTCTGAAAAAAATAACAGCCCATTAAGTACAGTTTAGAGGAGCTAGTATGATGCCCTGGTAGATGGAAATCACGTTGGTATTATATCTGATTTTCTGCATAGGTATATTTTCATTACACGATGAGAATTTTACATTAGACAAAATTAGAATTCCCAATCTGCAATATTTTTTATGCAACCTCGTGGTTTAAGACAGGGGTCTGTAGTGGGGTCTTTTTCTGTAAAAGGGCCAATAACGTGTTAGGCTTGCATGTCTCTTTCATGACTCAACTCTGCTGTTGTTGGGCGAAAGCGGCCACAGACAGCACATAAATGAGTGGTCGTGGCCATGTGCTAATAAAACTTTATTTTCAGAAACAGGTAGGGGGCCGGATTTGTTCCACGGGCTGGGGTTTGTTGATCTCTGGCTCAGTACAAGAAGACCACCCAGAAGCTAAATGCACAGTTTTCAGAATTGTGTCCTGGTTTGGAGATAACAGATGTCACACCACATCAAAAGCAAAAAGGCAGGGGTTTATAAGACAAATAGCCCAGGACCTGACCTCGGCTCCTTCTCTCACAACTCAATGACCTTAGCAAAGCCACACAACTTCTCTGAGCCTGTAAAATGAGGATAGGGCCTTCTTCAGGCACCAGCTGGTTGTTATTATTAAGTGACCTGGTATTTTACAGGCTTGGTACAGTGTAGCGAACAGTAAATACACAGTAAAATGTTAGTCCCTCTAACCTCTGCAAGATGAGTTGCTGCTCCCTACCCTTGTACCTTGAAAGGCTCCCTTTCCCACACCCTCCTGAGGCCCCTCCTCCTTCTCTGAGCACTCCATCTCAGTCGTTCAAATTTTTGCCTTTCTTCTCCTCTGAACAACTCTCTGCGAGTGTTCTCAAAGGTTCTGGCCTCAGCTCTCTTCTCTCTTCTCAGGTGCCAATACTGTCAGGAAGGAACCTTCCCCTCTACCCTCTTAGGTTTAGTGATTGGGGGCCTGCTAATTAAACTGACAAAAAAAGAAACAGATTAGCAAAAGAAAAGATAGATTTTTACGCACACACATATGTGGGAGTTCACAGAAAAATATGACTCAATGAGGTGGTTAGAATCAGGGGCTTAAATACTATCTTCGTAGGAGGAGGTAAGGGGTAGAAGAATACTGATGGGAAAATATGTGACTTCTTAATAGGGGAAGAAGGAGAAAAGGGTATTATGGGAAAACAGATGACTTTTAGGAAAGATAAATAGGCTCTTATGAGAAGAGATGGCGGATATGATCATCTTGTGATAATATGTTTAGGTGGGGTGCCGACTTCTCCTACTGGTGATAAGTTGACCTTTCCTGGTTTTGAATGTCCAGGGAGGGGATTTATGACAACTGAGTTCTTTGGGGAGGTTCTGCTTTTAGGCAGAAAAAGGACTTCCCCCACATAAAAAGAAGAAGGAGAAAGAAGGGAAGAGGGGAGGAGAAGGAGAGGAAGAGGCAGAGACAGCAGTAGGAGAAGAAGAAAAAAGAGAGGAAAGGAAAGGAGGGGAGAGGGAGAAAGAAAGAAAGAAAAGGCAAGAAAGGGAGAAAGAGAGAGATAGGGAGGGAGGGAAGGAGGAAGGAAGGAAGGAAAGAAGGAAGGAAGGAAGGAAGGAAGGAAGGAAGGAAGGAAGGAAGGAAGGAAGGAAGGAAGGGAGAAGAAAAGGAAAAGCCTATTCACAAATGCCTTCAGCTCAAAATAATTTGTATGCCACAGTGGCTTACTCTGGAATCGTTGAACACACACTCACTCTCACACTACCAACCACTAGCTCTGAATCCAGGATTCCCACCCGGTTCTCTCTCAGCTGCAGCCCATCTTCGGGGAGCCCCACCCACATTGCCCCTGCTGCTGCCCTGCCCCCGGCTCTGTCCCCATGGACAGCTGCAAGGTGCACAGCCATGCCGATGTCCGAGAAACTGACTCCTACACTAACACCACTGTCCCCCAGGGGCCACACCTGCCACTCCCCACATCCGGACAATTGCCAAGTCCCGTAGATTCAGCCCAAAATCTCATCCTGCTCTTCTCTCCTCTTATTTCGGATCTTCAGTCTCAGCGGAGCGCCGAAGGCTCTTTTGGACCAAACCTGAGCCCACTTTTCCAGCTGTGTTGCCTGCTTCTCTGTGTAAAACCAATTCTGCTACCAAACCAGGTTGTTTTGTTGAAAAAGACTATCATTCTGGCTCCTCCCTTTTCCCCATGCTTTTCCCTCTGCCTGGAATGTCATCACCGAGGCCCACCTCTTAAACTCCCACCCATCATTCAGGGTTTTCCCCGAGGGCCACCTTATCAGACTTTTGTGGCAGGGACACATCCCCGCATTGGGTCTCATCGCTCCAGGACGTAGCACTCTATGGCCACTTAGCAAATCCTGCCCTCATTCCTGTTATTTGGATCTTTTTCTCTCATCTGACTAAAGTTCCTAGAAGTCAAGAATTGTCCTTCATCGTGTGTCCCCCGCAGCCCCTGGCAGGGCCCTGTAGATAGAGGGCACTTGGGGGACGTGTGTTTTAGCCACGGTTCCTGGTTCAATGTCAGATGAGGGGGACATACGCAAAGGAATCTGAATGTGTCATTTCTCCAGGGCAAGTGGGGGAAAAAATCCCTGGTGTGTCCTGTAACGCTGGTGATCCCTGGCAAACTCCTCTTCTGCTCTGCACTTCTCTCTACCCCCCTTAAACTAAGGGTAACAGTAGTGCCTACTCTTGGACGGAGGTTGTACTTAGAGCCTCGCTCCCAGTAGCCTATTCTCTCTCCGTGCATCGTGCCTGTTATCCGGAAGGAGTTGTAAAAACTGAAAGAAGAAGAGGCAATAAAGCCTGAATTTTTGACCACCTTTGGGTGCCCAGGCCTGTCGTGATATCTGTTTACTCAAGGTTGTATTTAAGTTTAAAAAAAAAAAAAGCTATTTAATTCTGTTCTCTGAACTGGGTTTTTGGGAAGCTATGGGGTCTTAACTCCCTCTATTAGCTTCCTGTCATTCATGGCCACTTTGGAGTGGGGAACACAGAAAGCAAAGGGTCCCCAGAGCTGCAGGGCCTCTCGGATTCGTGGGCCTGCACTTTGGAGGTCCAGGGACCTGCTGCGTGGAGAGCGGGGGAGGGCATGGCGGGGACCCGGATGTGGTCAAACCCACAAGGCCTCACAGAGAAGCCCGTGCCACCTGCCTATGATGGGCCAGCACAGAGAAGGTCTCAATCAGTATGGGCCGTGTGGTGTGCCAGTCACACCGGACAGCGTCTAGAAAGTCCAGAAAATCTGTGTTTTACTCACTTTCCCAGTAGCAAATCGAGAAAATATCTGCACAGAGGCCCAGTGCTATAGGACCCACAGCCCTAGTAAGATACCATCAGGGAAAGAAAATCTAGATAAGCTTTTTCACTGGACAAAAATATTTCATGGGGGGGAAGAAAGAGTTAGTTCTCTTGAGAGGAACTTTCTGAGAAGGACAGAGCACTTTCCAGTTGTCTGTGGTGTGAAACCCTGTCTTGAGCCCTAAGACCTGCCTTGCAGCTGTGGGCCCAGCCTGTCTTGGATTTGCTCGACCTCTTTGGTGAGTAAAAAGCATGGAAACCTGTTCTGTAAAAATTGAAGGGGGGGCGGGGGCAGGGAGGAGAAGCCTGGGGATCTGAATGAGCCCCTGACGTTATTTTTTCTGTGGGAATAAATTTTGCCTTCAAGTCTGGCAAATTATAAATGAAAGAACTACATTTTTAGAAGCAGAAAAAAATATTTTTAAAGAGAATTAAAGAGAAAACATGAAATAATAGGGTGTCATCAAATTGTCCTCTCTCAAACAAAAAGCTGTGGGGGGTTGCTGATAAGCAATGATAATATAATAATTTAAGGTCTTACTGACCACTGACTCTGGTGGAGCCTCTTTGGAGTATGGATGAAGTAAAATCTTAGTCCTTAAAGAAAATTTGATTTAATCAGAGAATTAGGACTAAATGGCATAAGAAAGACAACGCATAACTAAAACACCTTAAACACTCCGCAAATAGTTGGAAGTGGATCAACATCTTTGAGTGTCTATGCAGGGAATCCCCAAAGATGTATAAGAAGAAAGTTGAGAAATATTAACCCAGACTCCTCTGAAGGCAGAGGACTAGACCAGATGTTTCTCAGCATCCCTCCCGGCTTTATGAGGCAGACAGCCCTGGGGCTTGAGCACGGAAGAAATTGGGAGGGTTTGGGACGGGTGGATTCTGCTTTCAAATCATAATGTGTGAAAATGCAGATAGAGAAGATAAGCCAGTGACTATTCACTCAACAGTGAGATTTTAATCTAAAAAAGTCTGAAGTATAGAATCACTTTAAAAACCCTGGAGTGCATTTTAAATATGATCTAATTTACAGAAATTTGAGAACATATTCTTTAAACAAAGCCATCTATTCATGTGTATAAATTACAGATAACGTTTCTGCTTATATGCTATTCTTATAAACATATGATAATGCTACACTTTGACATTGACTTTCCTTCTTGTGCTTTTCGGCTTGTTTGTGTCGGAGCGAATGACCATCTGAATACACTTGGCTTTCATAAATATAAATTTAAATATCAGGGATTCGTATCTGACCCTATATTCAGTTATTACTACTGTTGGGGAAGGTCTATGTCAACTCGTGGACGGGAAGAGCATTCTAAAAGAAAGTGTCTGTAAAAGAAAGTGTCTATCCCTTTCTGTGCTTTTTCCTCAAAATAGCCAGGAAAGAAGCCAAGGGGTTTAAATGGTCTTCCTCCTACTTACTTCCTTTTCTTCTGAAAATAGTTGATGGAAAACCATAAGCTAAAACCGTTGTAAATTGCCTAGCTCACAGAGAAGCCATTATGCTCTTTTATTGGCACCGGAAGCCTACATGCTGAAGCTCCCGACAGTGACCTGGAGAGGAGTTAAAACAGGGGAGGTGCCTGAGGAAATGTCCTATGGTTTTGTCCACAAGTGAACGGAAATGAGGAGGTGAATGATCAACCAACAACCTCGATTCCTGCAGACAGCCCAGTGGCTTCACATCCAGACCATTGTCTTTGCATATCAACAAAACTGCAAGACAAAACCAGTCCCATCATGGCTCCCTTCCCTCTCTGTCTGCCAGCAAAAACACAAACTTGATGTTCAGTGCTACCTTCATCCATCACTCCATTCCAAGAACTTGAAGTTGGAACTAAGCAGAACCCATTTTTATTGAATGGTTTCAGCTCCCCAATACAATGAGTGCTTAGTTTCCCAGTGGTGGATTTCAGAAGCCCAAGAACTCTGCAGAGTAATGGTGTCTTCTTGGTGTTAACACTGGGAGGGAAACCTGAAAAGAAGGAACCCAACTATCTTGAAAGTTAGAACATTGCTCAGAAATACGGTTTCTCCCATGAGAGACTCTGGACTCCAGGAATCAAACTGAGCTTTACAGAAGGGAGGAGTGTGGGGGGATGGGGTAACCGGGTGATGGGTATTAAAGAGGGCACGTATGGTGATGAGCACTGGGTGTTATATGCAATGAATCATTGAACACTACATCAAAAACTAATGATGTACTACATGCTGGCTAACTGAACACAATAATAAAAGAATTAGAAATAAATAAAAATAAAAATAAAATTATAGGTGGAAAAAAACAAAAAAAGAAATACAGTTTCTCAAACTCGGGAATCCAGTGTGAAATGCCAGGGAAGGACGCTCTGGGTAGGTGGCTAAGCCCAGAGAGAGGAGGAATTCCCAGCGCTCGACATGCCCAGCGTGCCCTTCGGCCGGTGCCCCTCACGTGACACGTGAAAACCCATCCCACACCTGATGCTGCCTGTGGGGTGTGTGTGTGTGTGTGCACACAGGTGCACACACTTGTGTATGTGTGTGTGTGTAGCACACACACAAATTCTCCTGTTGTTGTCTGCTCTCCACTTCAGATGATACGATGTGTTTTGGCAACCTTGGCTCCTTTTGCGGTGTGACAAACTGTGGCTCCAGTTGAAGTCACGGGGAGCGTCATCTGCCACACCCGTAAAACAGAAGCACCGGCCCTGCAGTAGTCTCCTTCAAAAACGCCGGAGGGATGAAAACGTGGCATTTCTTTTACTGGGCATATGGCATTAGTACTCATGAGTAAAATTTAATGCTTTATTTGAAGATGTCAACGGATTTTGAGGCAATGTTTCTCTTTGGCAATGGCATGCTTATAAAGTGATTCACTGAGAGTCAACAGCCTGCTAGGAAAATGCACTTGGCGTGAGCAACACATACATTAAGGATGAAAAATTAATTCTACTTCTGTCTGATGCTACCCGACATTCACATAGCATTGGATCTGACTAACACCCTTTGGGTTTCAATTCCATTTATTCTTACTAATTTTCTAATTTCTAGGGGGAAGACATGTTAAACAGGTACAGAGCATCCAGTGGAATTCATTGGTGATGCTTTGTTGAGTTCAATATAAATGGATTGGGGGCTCAGGGTCACATTTCCTTGTAAATCACTACACATAGTCAAAAAAATAGTTTAAAACTTTATGGGCAAAACAGCTGGAAAAATAATTGAAGACAACTAATATTTACATTTTCTTCTCATGACCAATTAGTATTTAGGATCCAGTAATGCTTAAGTCATATCCTCTTGCTAAACACTGTGATTATGACAAGACATTTTTCACACATATAACATTTTTTCATGGTTTTTAGGATATTCTTTAGCTTATTTGTATGATGGTGTGTGTGTGTGTATGTGCGTTGTTCCTGTGTTTAGAAAGAAAATAAAAGTCCAAGTAGAATTTTCAGGTTATGTCTATGAAAGTAACCTTCTGTGTCATATTAATTCAGTTTTGAATCTTGACACATTTAGTGATTTTTTTTTTTTACAGATCAAAGAAGCAACAATTTTGGCAAACTAACACCCTAATTAAAACGGAGTTAGAATAGGGGTATACACATCATCAAAAGAAATTTTCACTTAAGAGTCAAAGTAGACCACGGAGTGAAGCCAAGCCCTTCTTTTCTTCAATCAGAGATGTAAGCATGCCAAGCAACAGGAAATCTTGAAATGTGGAAAATCTTAAGGGTCTTCATAGCCTGTTTTTTGGAATTCTGTGTAAGGACAACCGCTTCAAAATGTGAGACCCAAAACCAAAAAAGGATTTAGTATTTTCACTGGGACTTAGATCAAACTGACAGATATCTAACCTCTACTTTCAAGCACAAATGGGTAATATAAAAATAAACTTTCAAGAGTCTATTTGCATATGCTAACTTGCCCACCCTGTTTTGTGGGAAGCATTATGTATTCTCAGGGCTCAAAGAGCAACAAACAGGATAGAGAGTATTTATCAGATCCTCCTGTCCCTTGGGTCCTGCCTCTCAGCCTTGATTCCCAACCCTTTAGTAATGCCCAACTGTGATTATTTATGGGACATTCTTTTGCTGTTTACTTCTCTGGGAAATCAAGGCTGCTGCCTGGTAAATTTCAAAATGCTAGCTTATGGCCTGACAGGAAGCTGAGGCAAAGGGTCTCTATTGTACTCTCAAGGCTCACAGAGTCCCTGAAATGTGCTTGGGCCAGCTTAGTTTTACAATGTTAAGAAATAGGTCTTTCTTCTTCAATTGGCACGTAAGTTACTATAACTTACAAGATGCCAATGAACAAGCCTGGGGGAAGAACTGAAAGTTGACCATGGTCAAGCTACATTTGAACAACTTTGTGTAGCAAGACTTTGACTTGAGTAGAATTCTTACCATCTATTAGTTACTTAGAGAGATGCAAAATTTTGTAACCTAGCACCATCTTCTTTTAAGACCTATCTCAGGGCTGATTTAGCCTGAAATTTTATTCCCAATCACATGCCTTTATCTCTATAACTGGCAGAATATCTCTTCTTTGGGTTTGGTATTTATCCACAAGTATCATATCAGTACCTAAATCATGATCACTAAAAGCATTATTCCTTAGGATTACATGATCAATCATTCCCAAGACTAACTCACATATTGCCCAACTCTGGACACTGTCCCCAGTCCTGTAGATATTTCCCATAATGAAATATCAAATATCCAAATCCAGAAATTTTTAAAAACTCCCCATAGAGAAAAATTTCAAATAAAGTTCCTACACCATTTATTTGTGAATCTTCTATTACATATTAAGTACATTTATGATTGCTAGATGCCACCTGAGAAACCAGATCATTCACAGTGGCCAACATAACACATTTAATGACCCGAGTACCTCAGTGACAAACAGGCTGAGCACTATTTTTATAGTGATTTTATATTTAGGTATTGTTCTCAAGCATAAGCTCATAGTTCTAGTGATCCCCCTAAAAGGCCCAGCTGTCTCCCATCCTTCTCACCTGAAACTTGAAAGTTTCCTTTCTTTATCCGGGCAATTTCATGAAGGACCCATCATCCTAATGTTTGGCACTACGTTACTCCTTTTATCCAACTGTTGTATAATCATCATCCCATTAAACCTTGCAAATGCCCTTTTTCAGAAACTCGAACACTAAAGACGTATGATGAAGAATTATCATAAATAATCAACATAAAATACCTTCCTGTCAAAATAAGTGGGAAAGGACATTTTGCAGTGCAGGACTCCTGATTTTTCTTATTTATTCATGTACTCACTAATTTGCAAAATTCTATAATCCACAATGGGTCCCCCTGTCATTAGTGCTAATTAGTGGGATTCTACTGTACTAATAAATCAACATTATCCAAGCACAGTGCGTGGAGATGGAGGTTATCATATATCCCTGCCTATGAGTTTTTAAAAATTAGGTAGTGTTCACCACTTGCAGTCCAAATTTTCACTGATAGCGTGACGTGGGTCCCATTCCATAGCTGGATCTTTACGGAGAGACCCTGCGCATTTTTAATGATCGTGTAGTTGTAGTAAGTGTCACACACTGGGTCTCCCATCATCCAGTGCACAGAGGTAGGAGCTAAGTGATAAAGGAACTTGCTCCAAGTCCAATGGGAACTCAAAACAGCCACTCATACCAAAAGTGTGAGCACACAACTCCACTAAAGAGTTATTTTTCATATGCCCTAAAATGCCCATGATCCTCCTCCAGGCATATTATTCTCCCAGTCTCCCAATCCGTACCTTCACTGGTCCCAATTCTGCTGACCTAGTGCTCTCCCTGCCCCATTTTTTACTTAGCTGTGAACTATGTACTTCCTGTTCATATAACATCGTGTGTGTGTGTGTGTGTGTGTGTGTGTTTTCTCATGAGAACATTCAGTTGATTAAATTAGACTCATGGTTGATATATACCTCTGCTCTCCTAAGGCATTTATCTGACCTTGGGATCCATTTATTGAACAGTATACTCTTCTTTCAACCTCACATCACCATTTAATTACAATAGACAAAAATGGTTTTCTTGGCCAGTCCACACAATGGAAGGTCATACGGTCACTGACCCACATCTGTACAGCTGTTTCTCAGCTCTTCACATGGCTTAGCTCTCTGGCTGGCCAGTAATGGCCCACAGCCAATCCGTGCAAATGCCCTTTGACTGCATGGCTATTTTACAATAAGTAACATTCAACAGTAGCTGTGCAAGATCTGGGATTTCTTGCCTCTTTCCAAGGACATGGGTGTCACAGGAAGTTTCTAGTTCACAACAGCAACACATCATCCAGTGTCACAGAGAGAGGCGAGAGGCCAGTGGGTCTTCCTCTACGGAGAATCTCTCCAAAAAGAGCAGACAGTTTTTCCTTTGAAATGGGAGCGGGGATTTTCTAGGTGATCTTCCAAGGTGCTTTTAAGTCCCATGACTCTTTGATTCCCTCAGCAGTTGCTTTGAATTGTAATCCTCCCAAATTTTTGTGATCTTGTAACTGAATGTACATTTATATGCACAAATGAATATTCAATGTAGCTATGCACAGTACATTGAAAAAAAAAAAAGTCAAGGATAATTTTAGTATCCCCATACTATACAAAGGGTATTCAGAATCTTACTAATAAATACATTGGCATCCTCCGCTACCCTGTAATCCAAGATGGAGAAACTGTCTGGTTTTTGTTAAGGCTGGATGAATTAAAAAAGATTGCAAGATTGCATTTGGGCAAGTATCCTGAAGTTTGGCTGCTTATTCAAATCTTGTGCAAATTTCCGTAGACTGCTGAATTGGTCTGAAGCAAGAGGTTAGCCTGTAAATATTATGGACTTTGACACGTCTTTTCATCTGCTGTTTTTTCTATCAGATTATAAAATAAACTTGAGGTGGTTCAGTTAAGTGAGAAAGTATTGAGAGACACACCCCAAAGCCAAGGAGGAGGAAAGAATGATACAAAGACGGGTTATATTGGGTTTCAAATGAAGCATATCGTAGTGGATATGCTAAATATCATCTTTTACCATAGGGGAAATATAATATGTTTTTCCAACCGTTTAGTATTGAGGAAGCCTAGACTGTACTTGCAGAAGGAAGTCTTTGATTTGAGGGAGATTTTGATTAGTTTTAAGGTCTCATCTGAAACTTCTAAAATGTGATTTCTATTGGAAATCAGGATTGCAAGTGTGCGTCTGTGTGTGTGCAGGATTGTGGGGTCCAGTAGGAGGACCTGTTGTATCTATTCATCATGGGCTTCCACATGTCAATATTTCCTTTACGACGAATATTTGAATAAACTGGAAACAGTTAGGAGACTATACGGAAAGGAGAGACTCCTTTGGTGTCCTAACAGTATATTGTCAAAAACTGTTGTGTTAGATGGATTTGGGTATAGACTTAGCCCTTATTTACAGAAATAATGGACAAGACTCGTTTTGGCAATAGAGCTGTAATATCCCAAACATTTCTCCATCACTGCATTTGGCTCTCTTAGAGTTTCATAAAGTGATAATCGTATCATTAGGTATCAGTTATAAGTTGTGCCATTATAAACAACGTGATACAGAGAAATTCATTTTCTAAAAACAAATACAGGGGTAAAGTAAACCGTCATGGTGAATAATCAGCCCGGGATTTTCCCAGATGACTCACGTAAATTCTAAAAATTAGTCCTGACTTCACCTGCTTCGTGAACAACAACAAAAAGCACAGACAGCTGGTTGTAGAGATTCGGGACATAATTACAATTAGTAATTGCTATGTTGTTTCTAAACAGGAAGTTCAGGGGGAAGATCTTAGGATGCCCTAAGCGTTTTGCCACAAGATTCTTTTTATCATTTTAAGTTGTGAAAAGAGTCATCGGTGGGTTGCCTCATGAAATCCGAAACTGTTCACTGTCTTGCTGAGGAAGACATCACTCCTCCAAATTTCCAGCAGAAGGGAGCAAAGTGAAAGCACTGCAAATCGAAAATGTGTGTACAAGAAGTGTGCCCAGGAGCCCGAATTCTTAAAATGTGAATATTTTTAATTTCCTAAGAGGGCTCATCATTTGCAACTATTGTATGGAACATATGGCTTACGAGATGCAAGCTGACCCTGGTTGTTACTGCGCCGAAATATTACAAGTAAATCCTTAACGGGTCATCTCTATCACTGTACTACTATACTTACTGTTTGTCCATCGGCGCATGTTCCAACGGAGGGTACTATGTTCCAGCAACTTGAACTGGGGCAGTGGTCCTCCACCAGGGTCAGTGTTGCCCCCCACGGGAAGCTTGGCAACGGCTGAGTCATTTTTGTTATTAATGACCAGGGCGCAGGAGGGCAGATGCAAGCATCCTAGTGCGTGGAGGGCAGGGGATGCTGCTAACCATCCTGCCTGCCCAGAACAGCTCCTACAACAAAGAGTTCTCTGGCCAAAAAAGTCAGCGGAGCCAAACCTGAGAAACCCTGAACTGGAACAGTTGCCAGCGTCTGGTAATATATTAGAGTATCAATAGTCTACAAGTCTATCACCTGGACGCTCAAAGATAATGTTCTAACTGTCTCGCCAGTGCGAGACCCTCATGGGTAACTGATTGCTCCTTACAGTAGGGTGCAGCTGGATGGAAATTTGCCTGAAGCAGAAATCCCTTTTGTCTCTCCCTATTTATCATCATCATCATTACTTTTTTACTTTGGTTAGCAGATGTTTCTTTAGTGCTCTGACATCCTTTTTAATTTGCACATTTATTAATTTGGCTGGCGGAGAGTAGAGTGCTTTACCTGCCGAATCCTCCCTGTACCTTGGGGCCGGTGGTGTCACATATAAAGAGTTGCCCCGGCCCACCATCCGGTGCTGGGAAGCATTTTTAACTATAGCATCTTTAAGTGGGATCATCGGGTGACCAGTGCAATTTTGGCTTTTCTCCTATCTCACGCTCCAAATGAAAGGGACTGATTGCCCCCAAGTCCATTTACTCATCCACTCCAGGGGGAATTGTTTGGATCCTAACATGTACCCTCACAACATCCCATTTATAGCTGTGACAAAGAAGTAAGCAATTAATCAGACATCCCTGCTAACAATACTGACCTGCCAGCATTCAAATGCTTTAATTAAAATCACAGCACAATATATGCCAGGGGTAACAGCCTAGCAATGTCTCCACAAGGCAGGAAGCGACTCCCCTTACCAGCCCTGAAGCAAACACATATTATGGGCATCCCTGAGAAGGAAAGAAGGTCCCCAGGGATGGTTTGTGCATGCGGCTGCTCACCTACCAAAGTAGATTATGCCCATATCATGTTCATTCA
Source organism: Halichoerus grypus (assembly GCF_964656455.1). Lineage (NCBI taxonomy): Eukaryota > Metazoa > Chordata > Mammalia > Carnivora > Phocidae > Halichoerus > Halichoerus grypus. Next base: position 84,516,261 of record NC_135721.1, on the reverse strand, counting down.
TATGCTTTAGCATAAAAAGATGCACCCAAATGAGAGGTTTTTCTCGCTCCTTTTCCCTTTTCTTTCTTTTTCTTTCTTTCTTTCTTTCTTTCTTTCTTTCTTTCTTTCTTTCTTTCTTTCTTTCTTTTTCTCTTCCTTCCTTCCTTCTTTCTTTTTCTTTCTCCCTCTCTCCTTCCCCTCCCGCCCTTCCTCCCTCCTCTCTCTCTCTCTCTCTCTTTTTTGGGGTGGCGGTGTGCTTACACAGATGGGGAGGAGTCATGTTACACCCAGCAATGTTAGGCTAAATTCACCTCTGCTGCTTCAAAAATAAAATGTCAATGCAACTTTGAGGTTTGAAAATTTTAAGTATCAGTAAACACAGGAAAAGATTTTTTTTCTTCCAATGTTAACTCACCCTTGTGACAGGTTTTAGCCTCTTGATATTCATGCCGGCTGCCCAGTTGTTCTGCCTTTCTTGTACACAGTAAAACCAAGATTTTGAGATCATAAGGATACAGTGCATTTAGAGGTAGATGATTTTGGAAGAATTTGGAAAGACTGCCATCCACTTATTTTTTTTATTATATGTATACTTAGTTTTTCCCAAAATGGTGTATAATTTCATTGACACACATCAGCATTCTTTGAAATATACACAAAACCCATTACTCTCTTCTGGAGTTAGACCACTTCCACATTTAATAATTGCCTTCATTGTTTATATTTTAACCATTAATGTGGACACATTAACAGTTAATATATAACATGGGTTAATTACTTTTAAATTTGAGCCAAGCTAGCTTAAAATGCCTCTAAACTCCTCACGCCCCGTGGTCCCTGTCTTACCCTTTAAGTTAAGCATTATTTTCCCTTTGGCTCCTAGCTAACATTCTCTGACACCTCCTTCATGCAAAGTATTTTTAAAGAGTTGGTCCTATTTGTAAAGTTTCCACCTAAGCGGCCATCTAACACTGTCAATATTGCTCTCTCTGGCACCCGGTAGGTCTAGTCGATGTTCAAACTCCACGTGCCTTTTCCTCCGTATCCAAATCCTTAACATCTTTATTTGTGTTTCTCCCCCAAGCTGCCCTCAAAACTTGTGACCTCTGTGGATTTGACTATAAAGTGCTTTCAGGGCTTATCTTTCTTTGCACATGTGACTCATAAACGTTTGGGGCATCTGTGGGAAGTTGCCTGGAGTCCCCCTCCTGAGGCACCATTGTGGTCCTCTTCCCCAGCTGCCTTCCCCAGGCTCAGGTCTGGGTCCCCCATTACTTCCGGAAGTGAGCCTGCCTCTTGCTTTGTTTATCCACGTTTCCCTCAGGACACTGCATATGGTGAGCTTCCTTCTCCACTCAGCAGCCCATTACACCCTCTCTTGTTCATATCCTGCCCCCTTTCAAGTGTGTATCCTTTTTCCTTTGAAGGACACTGATACTTCCCACAATGGTTTTCAAGTTGAAATATGAAACTTAAAACTTTCCTTCGTTTTCCTCCTCCTCCCACTCTATACTTCCCTTCTGTGTTTATTAAAATAATATCTCTCCCTCTCTCCCTCTCTCCCTCTCTCTCTCTCTTTCTCTTTCTCTCTCTCACACACACACACAATTCCTGAGGCGAGCTTAAGTTCAGAGAGAATGACAATTGTCTTTTCATCCCATCTGCCTAATTATCAGGTAAGACCATGAGCAATCTCAACAGAGAGGACGCAGATCCACTTGGCAGTAGCCAAATACAATTTCATTATTTTAAAAGGAATTCAAAATATCATGAGACTGTTTGACACAGAGAAATCATTTCTCTAACCAAAGCTTAATTTTCCCCCCATCTTCATTATTTTCTCCTAATCCTCTTTGGCCTGGTCTGTTTCCTAAAATGTTACCTGGAAGGTAGATGTCTTAGTCATGATTCTCAGAGAAAACAGAACCAACAGGGCATACATAAGGAGAAAGAGATTTTAAGGGATTGGCTCTTGAGATTGTGGAGGCTGGCAGCCTGGAGACCCAGAAGAGAGGTATAGTCCGAATCCAGAGAAAATTCACTAGCAGGGTTCCTTCTTGCTCAGAGGAAGTCAGACTGAGTTCTATTAAGGCCTTCCACTGATTTGGTGAGGCCCACCCACCATAAGGTAGCATAATGTGCTTTACTCAAAGTTTACTGATTTCAAAGTTAATCTCATCCATAAAAAACACCTTTATAGAGACATCCAGAATAATGTTTGGTCAAATATCTGGACAGAATGGCCCAGCCATATGAACACACAAAATTAACCATAGGGATTCCCACACCGTGTTCTATGGAACACCAGTTCTTGAATTAAACACTAGACTGAACTGATTTCTCTCCCAGGTATTTCCTTTTATTATTAAAAGGAAAGAAAAATGAGTGTTAATATGATGAACACTTCCTGGATTTCAGGTGCTTGCTCAGTCTTCATTCTCTCATTTAATTCCCATAACAATATTATACAATAGATATCATTATCAGAATCCTTGATATGACAAATGTCTTACAGAAAATAACATATTAGAACTATTACTGTTTTTCAACCTCACACTGTATGAAAAAAAAAGATTCAAAACCATCAGAACCTTTGCCATCATTATACAAGCCACTTTGGACTCATCTAAATCAGTATGGCTTTGCATGTCACCTCTGTTTACCTCTGATTTGTTTGAGATACAGAACTTTTAATCCATTATCTCAAGCCACGGAATAGTAGAACAGTTGTTTATCTATCCCATGGTGGTACCTTTACCTTAGATTTTATGAAGTATGATTTGAAAGTTCATAAGCTTACAAGATACTAATAGAAAGTCCTTGGCTTACCTCTGTAAGTATCAAAAGACGGAACTAATTGAAATGGTTTCAGGCTCTAAAGTTTTCCCCAAGTGGTACTTTGTTGGAAAAAAAAAAAAAGGTGATTGACAGAACACCCAGTAGAAAAAGAAGGGTTAGCAAAGTGTCAAATATAAGGCAACTGCCTTTGTGTGTGTGTGTGTGTGTGTGTGTGTGTGTGTATGTGTGATAATTTGGTGTTGATGTGGAGGAAAGAGGGATTTTGCCTTATATTCTGGCAAACATGGTAACTGATTTGATCAAAGTCACACAGCAGCTTAGCTGATACTGGGTCAACACACCCTTTAGCCTCAAGGGTCACCAGAGGTAAAACAATGCTCAGAGTTTTCATGGCAGGAGCAGAGAGGGCCGGAAGAAAAACAAGAGAAACTGATGGGGAGGGAGAGGGCAAGAGAAGAAATAATGCAAAGTCCACTGATATTGAGGAGAGTAGGTGACGAACTCCAAGGTCAAGGGCATCTCTGCCATGTTAAATTCTCAAAAGCTGAGTTCCAAAAACGAGGGCTGGAAGTCAAATCCAGCTCACTGCTTGTTTTTGTAAATAAAGTTTTATTGGAATACAGCCGTGCCTGTTCACTAATGGAGTGGTTAAAAAACAATTGATAATTTCTCACACCTGCGTGGTTTTCTGGGCACTTTGACTGGACTCACCTGAGTTGGCCCGGGCCTCCTTGGTCAATGGCAGCGGGCTGAGGGCTGTGTCAGCCAGACAGCCGGACCGTTCTCCAGGGTGGCACATCCGGGGCTTTGTGGTGTGGCTGCTTTGGGGCAACCTCTGGGCCGGCATCACCAAGTTTCTGCTTGCTCCACATCGGCTGATGTCCTAGAGGCCCAAACAAGCCACACGGCCAAGCGCTGAGGCAATGTAGAAGCAACTTTACCCCTGCCTCCTGATGGGAAGAGAGGCCCGGCCATTTCCATCCTGCCTTGTTGCTCAGGATGGTGCTTAGTAAGACAGTTTTGTGTTTCTTGATCTATGTTAGTTCTTGTTTCCACTGCACCCCAGCCACTTTGTGGGTGCAGGAATGTTCTAATATGCTAGCATCATGTCACACACTGTGCTCCACCCTATGAATAGGTACGACTACTGGGCCATTACTAGCCTCATCTTTCAGACTGTAGGAAAGCTCATGAACTTGCCCATGATGGTGGCTAGGAACAGGTGGAGAAGGATGTCAAACCCAGCAGCCTAGCTCTGGCGCCCATCCCATCCCCACTGCAGCCCCTGCAGCTAGTTATGTCCAATAGGGTCAGTGTGAGTTTGGCAGATGCCCTTTTGCCTGGGAGCATGTGGCCATGAACGGCGCTGGGGGCAAGCCGTGGAATCCAACATGGCGGTGGTTGTGCTGGCCCACGGGGAGGTCAGTATAAAACCAGGCCCCCTTCCCACCCCTGCCTGTCGGGACCACAACAACCCATTCAACAGCCTGGGACTTTTTTTTTTTTATCCAACACTCCCAGGATGCCAGAGTGCTCAGAGGAAGGTCTAATAAGTATGAACTAAACTGGAAATTAACTCCAATCTAGTTCCCTCTCAGAGAACGGGACCTCCAAGCCCAATCCCAGTTAGAACTAGCCTCTCTTTGCTCTGGACTTTCCCAGTTTGGGAGGGTCGGGAAAGCCCTGGGAAGTCTCCCTGGGGAACGCCTGGGCCCCGGGCAAATCTGGATGGTTGGTCACCATGTTTACTGGACTAGCCTACTCTCTGCTTAGGAGTCTCAGAAAGCATTCCCTGACTGAGCAATTGATGGAATGAGAAAAGGCCCCCTTGATTGCTTTTGTCCAATCTTCAGAGCTTCTTATAGCATTCAGCATTAAATTAGAACTCAAAAAAATACCTGTTGAGTAAGTGAGAATGTGAATGTATGAATAAGTGAATCTAGCTCAGAGCCCCTGCCTCCTACTACCCAAGAGTATGGGTGATACCATGGAAACCCAGGAACATGTGACACAGCGTTTGCCCCAGAATCTTTAACCTTTATGTCCTTCCAGTTCCTTCTAAAACAAGGAGTGGACCAAGTGACTTGTTGATTCAAGTCAATCAAGTTTCACTCAAACAAAGTTTCCTAGAATCATATAAAGTCGTCTTGAACTTCCATTTGGGGGAATTCTGAGCCAACATTTTTATGAACCAAGAAAAATCATGTTTTATACAATGGAACCACCTTAACTTAAACTTTATGGATTTTTACACTTCAGGGAAGATACTTCATAAGTGAACAGCTATTTTAGTGAACAGCTATTAGAGTTGTGAATAAGTCAAAGAGATTCTTAGTTAGAGGTGAAGGGAAGGGCTATGGGTGGAATGTTTGTGCTCCCCAAATTCATATATGGAAGCTCTAATCCCCAATACAATGGTATTAGGAAGCAGGGATTTGGAAGGTGATTAGGTCCCAGGGTGGAGCCCTCATAAATCGAGTTAGTGTCATTAACACCATTAGTGGAGAAACACCAGAGAGATCATCTCCTCTCCCCTATTTGAGGAGACAGCAAGGCAAGCATGTTGAAGTAGAGCAAACTTGTATTGAATTCTGGCCTTGCCACATTCTAGCTACGGGACCCCGAGCATAGCATCTGACTTCTCTAAGGCTTTGTTTGCTCACCTACAAATAGACTGGGCACTGCCTGTCCTTTGGAGCTATAGTGACAATTACATGTGATGCCATATCCCAGTTGGCCTGAGGATAGTCCAGGGACAATTAGCCACAGGCCTACTCTTGCTGTCCAGGTTTCTGGGTTTGCATGGAACGCTATAGGTTCACCTAATACAGGAAGTACTCAGTCCCAGGCCTGACACACAATGAGGAAGTACAACTTTGTTAAGCATCAAAGCCTACCATACTAAAATTTTCCCAAACTTTGCATGAACTTTTAAATGCGTATACATTTCAAAGCTATTTTTAGCATAATGAATAAAAATGACATTGAAGAAGAGTTCAAGACTGTGCAATGTGGCCGTGTCATATGGGCACCAGAGCCTAAAAAATAAAATGGCATTTTGGAAAAATGAAAACAGCAGTAATGCTACCCCCATTGGTATGGGAAGAATGCACTATTAATGCTCACGTCAGGCTATCTATGTGCCAGGAGCTGTTTAATGTGTTTTACATTTATTCCCATCTCCACAGCCTCACACAACTTTCTGAGGCAGGCACTTCAGTTGTCATCCCCATTTTATGGAAGGAGAAACTGAGGCACGTAGGTCACCCGGGAAGTAAGCAGCAACGCTGGGATTAGAACAGCCAGTCTTGCTCCAGAGTCAGTGTTCTTGACCCTGCTGAGTGATTCAGCATGTAAATCTCACCGTATTGGTTGTCATGTTTGTTGTCTGTCCAGGGCTGGGAAACCAGATAAAATAGGAGACTTTTCTATGAAAGAAAAGAGCTATCCTGGCACTCAGACTATCTGACACCATTTTGGCCTCTTGGGGCCTTTTTTTTTTTTTACTCCTTTCCAAGAACTCAACTGTGTTCCAAGATAGTTGAGGTTCTGGATATAGGGTCTGATTGGCTGGAAAAAATGACTTTCCCTCTTATAAATCAACATATTTTGGGGTCCCTCAGTGCCTTAGTCAGTTAAGCATCCGACTCTTAGCTTGAGCTCAGGTCATGATCTCAGGGTTGTGAGATCGAGCCCCACATGGGCTCTGTGCTCAGCACAGAGCCTGCTTGTCCCTCTCCCTCTGCTCCTCCCTGCCTCATGCGTGCATTCTCTTTCTCTCATTCACTCACTCACTCACTCACTCAATAAATAAATACAATCTTTTTAAAAAATCAACAGGAGATTTTATCCACAGGAGATTTTTTTTTATCCACAGGAGATTTCAGAATAGCTTACCTCTCTATAAGGCTGATCATTTTTCTCAAAACTACCTGTTTTGTTTTGGGTTTTTTTTTTCCCAATCACACCAAGAGAAGACATGAGCTCCACTCTAAGATAATAGGAATGGCTCAGATTCTACTCTCATTAATATAATGATTCCATAATACAATGACAGATTAAAGAACTTTCTTTTTATTCTACTCAAGGCTGGTTTTACATAAAAATAGACCATAACTCAGAGTCTGTAATGTCTATGGAAAGGTTACACTCGTTACCATCCAAATAGGCTGAGCTAATAAAAATTATATTTGTTACAATCCAAATAGATTAACCGGCCTTAAGGGCTTAGCTATGTATTACACTTTTCAATTTCCTTATAATTAAATTAACATAAAATAGTCTTCACAAATAAATGGCTGTTTCAGAAATAGTTAAGCTCTGTTTAACAAAAATAGCCATTCTATTTACATGTGCAGCCACTCAGGTAGATCTGGGAAGAGGAAAGAGGCACTTCTCCATAGAGTGGACTCGTGACCGAGAGATGAGCAAAAAGATCCCCTCTCGTTTGTCCTGCTGAGGCCAGGGGCACCCCAGCTGGTGGCCCAGTACAAAGCCAGGACCAATGTCACCAGCACCACTCTCCAGCTCTTGCTGGATGCTCCCAGCCATGAACCAGTGGGCACAACGATAGGATCCAGTCCTGCACCTGGGTTTCCTACTGGTCTTGAAGCTGCCATTTTCTTGGCTTATCTTCCCCTTTCTTCTCCAGAAACCAGACCTCTAGATATCTGTTTCCAGCTAGAAATTCCATTTGAATATTGCTTCCATTTGTAAGATCCATTATTCTGGACTTTGATGTTTTCATTCAGGTGCCATTTTATGACTCTACCCCAGAAGTGCTCACATCATTGAATAAACAATGATATTTTAAGTATCTCAACTGAAAAAGTCTTGGCCAAAGGAATTGATGCCCCTGAACTAGTTGAAATTCTTAAGTGTTAAGATCCTCACCAAGCTCATTAATTTCAGATCAGCCTTTTTATTCCATAAATGTCCTCAGACGTGGTAAAGAAATGGAACAAGTTATGGAGCTGTTGCCCTTTGAAACAAACAGAAGCTTAAGTTTTCTCGGTTCTAAAAGTCAAGAGGGAGACAACACAAGGAAAAGAGATGGAAGTCCTTTTAACACTGGCTGTGAGCTTAGATGCCAGGGCTGGGTGTTATACTGAACACTTTTTCATGTTTGATCTTCTTTAATCCACACATCTTCCTGAGTATCACAGGAAACTTCCCAATTTAGAAATGGGGAAATAGAGGTTGCGGAGTTCATGTGAATCACAGCAAGCTTCACCAATCCAGAAATAAGGAGACGCATTGAAAATGGTGAGATGCCGGGTAGGGGTCTGCAAAAGTTGTTAGTTGGAGCATTACCAAAAGCTGGAAGCCGATTGGCCACCAATGGTCAAATTTAGGTTCAAGGGTTTTGGCGGGACTCTGAACTTGACAAGATGATCAGTAGCCGTCAATCCTGAGTGCCCTACTTTGAGCCCAGTGGTTGGACTGCACCCACACTGAGATACAATCTAATAGGACTCTGTGACGATACAATACAAACTCTCACACCGGCAGCACCCCGCCCCCCCGCTTGCATATTATTGTGATTATCTCCTTGGAAATAAATAAAACTTAGAAAATATCTTGAGCAGATGATGCAGGCTCTTTGAATCTCTGCATGCCCCCTGCTGCTGCCCACCTTTTGGGTGACTTAATCCTCATTAGCACCTCCACAAAAGGTTGAGCAAGAAAAATAGAGATGAGGCTCAAATGAGTCCATTTTGCTGCACATCAGCAGCTTTTGTTGAAGGTTTGATGAGGAAAGAGGTCAAAAGTAATGGTGCAATAAGAAAAATAAATTATCTGTGGAGCTCATCTATTTATGGCACCCCATCCCCATCATCATGGATGAGCAAGACCTGACCATACACTTAAGAAGATTAAAAACACTTTAATTCAAAGTGCTCCAAGCAAGGTGAGTAGGTGAGAAACATCGTAATTTGCATTTTATAGCTCTCCCCTACCTTTAGTGTGCATGGGAGTGATGGCATTCATCCTTGCCTCCCAAGTGCTTCGCACGAAGTAGATGCTCAACAAATGTTATTTGGAAAACACTGCTTGTTTGTCATATTCTGTACGTTCAAAGCTGGCTGCACATTGCAAAAATCTGGGGAGCTTTAAGAAATACTGATGCCTCGGTCCTAATGGGGTTCAGGAAACACCACCCCAAAATATGGCACCTTGGCATGTTAGACATTTCTCCACAACTGTTTACTCTTTATCAAACCTACCATAACAATACTTAGGTTGAATGGTTTCTTTGTGTCTTCATTTCCTTGTAAAGCCTACCGTATCATGTAAAACTTATATTAAATAAATGTATATGCTTTTTTCCTATTAATCTGTTTCTGTCAGTTTAAGTATCAGACCCAACCAGGAACCCTAAGAGGGTGGAGGAAAACTGTTCCCTCTCCTATAGTCCATCACCGACAAATTCTGAATTAATCTGCATCAGGGTGGGCCAGGGCACGGGGATCTTTCAAAGGATCCCCAGGAGACCCTAACATGCAGCAAAGTTCAAGAATGACAAGAATCATCTGTATGCCTAGAAGGCAGCTGTGACAGGAGCTCCCAGTCAGGAGATGAGGGACAGGAAAAAGGACCCAACTGACAAGGTAGCTAGTGAGTGGGTGAGAATTTGGAATGGCTTAGCAGCAAACCCATGGCTTTGAAGACCAAGTGGGCTCCAATTCCAGCTCTGCTCAGAGCCCCACTGACTCAATTGTACACTGGGGGACTAATGTTGGCCTCTCAGGTTGTGGTGAAGTTGATGAGAGTATAATGGACTCACTGTTATGTCTCCTCAAAATTGATATGTAGGAGCCATAACCCAATTAGAGATGGGGCCTTTGGGAGATAATTTGGGCTAGCTGAGGTCATAAAGGTGGGGCCCTCATGATGGGATTACTGGCCTTTATAAGTGGCCTTCTTATAGAAGAAGACCTCTCTCCCTCCCTCTCCTCCTCTCCTTCCTCCTACCCCTTCTTCTCCGCTCCCTCTCTCTCCCCCTGTTCTTAAGTCAAGAAGTGGCCGTATGAGGACGGAACGAGAAGCCAGCCATCTGCAACTCCCAAAGAGAGCCCTCATCAGGAGCTGAATCAGCCAGCACCTTGATCCTGGCCTTGCAGGCTCCAGAACTTCAAGAAGCAAATGTCTGTTGTTTAAGCCCCCCAGCGTGTGGCACTCTGTTACAGCGGCCTGAGGAGACTACAACAGAGGGTGAGTCTACAGGGGGAAGGGGCACACAGTGGGCACTCGGCCCAGGCTCCTGGTTCACAGACAGCCCCCTTCTCCCTGTGTCCTCACGTGGTGGGAGGAATGAGCCAGCTCTCTGGGCTGCTTTTTATAAGGACACTAATCCCATTCATGATGGCTCTGCCATTGTGACCTAATCACATCCCCAAAGGCCCACCTCCTAATATCATCACATTGGGGATTAAGTCTCAACATATGAATTTGGGGGGAACACGAACATTCAGACAATAGCAACTGTCAACCAAGCAGAGCTTCGGATCTCATCCCTCCTACTGGCCATCAGCACCACGCTCCAACAGCACAGGACAGCAAGGCCTCTAGAAGCCCCCAGCAACCTCCACCGGAGCCGGCTCAGAGCCCTCCCTTCCTGCCACCCACTTTTTCCCTTCCCGGCTCTTCTTTCCCCTGCCGTGTGGTCCCCTCGGCACATGCTGGGCTGACTGACATCTCCCTGGCCTAAAGTGTTATCAGTTCATCCCACTGATCAAAAGCTAAATGGCTGGTACTTCCTCCCATCCCCAGCACTTTCTTTTTGAAGCCTATTTTTAACTGGAGTGCAAATTCTCGGTTTCACCAGCAACCAAGGCCTCTGGGGAGGCATTTCAAGTCTACTTCTCATCCCCAGAGCTGATATCCATACGTCCATCCTTTCATATTCTGGGAGAATGGTTGCCTTCCCAGACCCACTCCTAACATGAAATTAGGCCATGCTTAAAACAAACAGGGGCGCAGACAGTGTGGGAGGAAATCATTGGCCTACATTTAAGAAACACTGGGGGCTTTCTATTTTAGATCCCAAAGCAGAACGAAATGCCTCCCCACACACCTGTGACACTTGTACTAAGAATACTTGGTAAAAATTGATTGTCGGAGTTAAAAAAAAAAAAAAAAAAAAAGCCCTCAAGAGGATCCAGCCCAGGGATTTTTAAGCAGGGATGCACATCAAAAGGGTGACACCAATCAGAACCCTAAAGAGGGTTTTCAAAGCCAACCAGAGAGCCTGATTCTCTCATTTGAGTTGAATTGTAAAGGAATTGAAATGGGGCCAGTTGATTCTGTTTTGCCATCACTGTTTGGGTGGACAGGGAGAGGGGGCTATTTTTATCACTCTAATTCTGTGCCAAGTGGGCGAGGACAAATCATTCATGAGTGCTGGTTTGCCCTCTCACCTGTGGATATGAATTTGTCTACCCCCTCACCATCTCTGAGGAAGTGAAGGAGGTAGAAAGTGGGAAATGGTGGGGCTCATAGAGGAACAAAAGGGAGCCAATGAAGTGGAAATATTTGATCTTCTCTCCCTTTTCCTTGAGAGAGGACCTGTCATATTTCCTCTCCTGCCGCTTCAATTGTTCATTCATGTCATTTCTTTGCTTCATTTGCCTTTCTCATCTTATAGACTTTTTTTCCTTTACTACTTCTTTTGACCCCCGCTCCCTCTCACCTCCCTCCCCCGCAATCTCCCCGTCACAATCCTCCTGGATAACAATGAAATGACTTTACCATCCATCTCTCACTTGTGTTTCATGATGTGGGACGAGGGTCCAAACGTCAGGGGACATACAAAGGCGGCTTTGTCCCAAGACGCCCTCCTGGCCATTCCCGGGAGTATAGCTCAGTGACTCTCAAACCTCTGAAAACCCACAAAGTCACCTTGCATGGCTTGTAGAAATTCAAACTCCGAGCCCCCCTTCCCCGACCGATGGCGAAGGGGCCTTCAGATTCCTATTTCAAACCTCCGTACAAAACACTCAACTCCCTGCCCGGCGCTCTGGGCGTACCCTGTGATGAGGCAAGAATTACGTCGCGGGCACCACACAGGGTGGGTTCGCGAGCAGAGGAGATCAGCATATGGAGCCCGGAGGCCCAGGCGCGCACTGGGTACCGGGCAATGTCGTGCGCACCTTCACTCCCACCTCACCTCTTCTGCACGCGCTTGCGAAATCCGCAGGTGCTTCGGGTAAGTGCGATTTTAAGAGAAAATGAAACTCCTGTAGAAATGCAGCTTTTGCCTTAACCTCAAAGGTCTTCCACATACTGTGAGTCCTGAACCTCGGGAACTTGAGCCAAAGGAAATAGTTCCCTTTGGGTCCTCCGCCTCTGTCATCACCATCTCCAATAACCCGACGTGCGGCAAGAGTCATCCTGGGGAAAGACAACAGGTTCGAATTTGCCCTTTCATTACAGTCCTCGCTGCGGGGAAAGGAACAGACTCCTCCAAGAAAGGGCCCCACCTCATTTAGCCAGACTGGTCCCCAGGCTTCCTCCGCAGGCAGGTCTCTTCCTACCACACATCAGGCACCTCCCTGTGACACCAGGCGCCAGGCTGGTGACCCTGCTCCCCTGCTTCCTCCCCCTTCAGAAGCACTTCCTACCTCCCAAGGATACACTGTTGCTCAGGTGCAACAGAGCTGGAGGCCTCCTGCAGAGGTGATTGCTGGCATCCCTGGCTCTTTTCTGGATTTGTTTGTTTTTTACATTCTATACTTTTTTTTTTTTTTTAATTTTCATGTGCATCTCAGGCACTGGGCCGGGCACACTCTTCGGACAAGAAAGATTGTCTTCAGCATCCCTGAATCCCCAGCTCCTCATCCAGAGTGTAATGGACACTGAGTCTTCGGCGATAATGTAAACAAGCCCTGAACTTCAGATTACTTAGCATAAAAAAATAAGGAAAGTATGGGACAAACATCTAAAAATTGAATGAGGACATCTGATATATAAAGCAAAGACGTGGGGCCTCCCCTTCCATAGTCCCATTTCTTCCACCTCCAACTGGTGCAACAGTCCATTCTTCACCAAATGCACACCTGACTCTCCCTTAGTTTAGCAGTGCAAATTGTATCCCCTGCTTCAGGAAAAGGGATGTAGAAACAACCTCTCAGATCTACTTAGGCCTACTGTGTGCCTGTAATATGAAATTGCAGTGCAATGTACAACTGCTTATTGCTTAACCCATAGAGGGGAACTGATGGATATTTACAAAAGGAAGAACAATGCATTTTTGTCATTTTTATGAGTACCATTCTAAATGACAGTCATTGTTGTATGGGGTTGTTAGGAATTTTTACACTTAGGGAGGGGGCAGTTGATTTATACCAAATTGTATATATTGTTTCAAAACATAAATCATTTGCACTTATATTTTTATAATACAGTTACTACTCTTAAGCACTGCATTCATTTCCTAGGACTGCCACAGCAAATTGTCACAAACTGGGTGGCTTACAACAACAGAAATTTATTCTCCCATTGTTCTGGAAGCTAGAAGTTCAAAATCAAGGTGTCAGAGAGAAAATGCTCCTCCCTCTGGAGGCTCCAGGGGAGAATCCTTCCTTGCCTCTTCTTGTATCTGGCGCTTGCCAGAAATTCCTGCTGTTCTTCAGCTTATAAAAACATCACTCCAATCTCTGCCTCTGTCTTCATGTGGCCTTCTCCCCTGTACATCTGTGGCCAAATGCCCTCTTCTTATAACAGAGATTTAGATCCCAGATGGCCTCATCTTAAATTGATTACAGCTATCCTTCCCAGAGGATCTCTCAAGCAACGTCACATTCACAGATTTCAGGATGTGAATTTTGTGGGGAACAATATTAAACCCAGTTCAGGCATTGTCTTGTCCTGAAAACTACAAGCTTGTGAAATTCACTGAAATTCTCCTCGGTCAGTTGTTTCTGGAAAAAGCAGATTTGTATTTCCCTAAAGCCTTGACTTTACCAGTTCATTAGGGGAAAGTGTCAGGGTACAGAATTAATGAGAGAACTATTCTAGAGGGCTGTCCATTTCCACGTGGACAAAGGTCCGGGCCTGTGTTTCTGGACTGACTTCCATCCCAGAGAGAAGATTCTCAAGTCCCGGAACTGGGACCGTCAGGGAAAGAGAGAGGGTAGAAACTGCCCAGTTGCCACATGTCTGCAGCCATTTCAAACCTCAGAGTCAGATGTTGTCTTAGTCCGCTGGGGCTGCCATACAAAATACCACAAACTGGGTGGCTTCAACAACAGACGGTTATTTCTTCCCAGTTTGGGAAGCTCCAAGTTTAAGATCAAGGTTCCAACCAACTCAATTTCCCTTGAGACCTCTCTTCCTGGCTTTCAAGCGGGTGCCTTCTCATGGTGTCCTCGTGTGGCCTTTCCTCTGTGTGCATGGAAAAAGAGCAAGAAGGATCTCGGGCATTGCTTTCCCTTTGTAAGGACACCAATCCTATAGGATCGGAGTCCCCCTTGTGACCTAGTTTGACCTTAATTACCTCTGAAAGGCCCCGTCTCCAAATACAGTCACACTGGAGTCAGGACACAATTCAGTCCACAGCAGAAGGGACCTTGGAAATAATAGCCCAGATCTCCAATTTCACAGATGAAGATCATTGTACAAGGTGAAGAGTCTTGATAAAGGTCACCCAGTTTGACAAGGCTGGAATATTCTTAACATCCCTCCACTCTACTGGAAACTCTAGTCAGAAGTCTTGACTTTTATTTCTTTTTGTCAGAATATATAGATGGTAGATAGACAACCAGGTAGGTAGATAAATATTTCTTAAGTAAACAAACATGGACGGCATCCCCTTCATGTTGACTTATGTCCAAAGGCAAGATATAGAAGCTTTATCTGAATGCCCCTTCTGTGAGCGATCACAGATGAAAATGGATAACCATTTTTGGATTCCCTGTGAACCTGGCACTGTCTTATACATAGTTGGTGTACATTAAATGTAGATAATATTTATATTAATAGCTAACATTGCATTTAGTACTTACACTATTCTAAGCACATATATTAACTGATTTAATCCTCATGTTACGGAACCTGGACAGGATCACCTGACGGAAGAACCAAGTGGCACCCGGAGATCTTGGAGGATAGGAGGTTTATTTAACTCCGGCGGGCTCAGAGGAGAATGATCTCCAAAGGTCTGAGCCCCGAGCACAAACAAAGGGGGTAATTTATACACTTCTACTTCCCCATACTGGGCACTCTCAGCGCGTGCGCAAAGCAGGGCAGGGAGAAGAACCCGGATTGGTGCACGCAGGAAGCAGAGCAGAGAGAAGAACCCGGAAGAGCTCCGGGGCAGGGGCTGGGACTCCCTTGCTGGCTCGGTCAGCCATCTTAGGACACAGATTTTTCCTTATCACTCACAATAATTTAATAGGTTCTGCTGTGAGGGGCATTTCACAGATAAGGAAGTAGAGGCATAGGGAAATTTATTAATTTACTCATGGTTCATGAATGAATGAATGAATGAATGAATCAAGGTATCTGAGGACTAGTGTTAAGCTTTCTGTTTAAACCCTGCCTAGCTATACCCTATCCTCTCCTTCCAGCAACCTCTAGCCTGAATTTATTTGGCTTTCGCTATTGTTTTGTTGTTGTTAAAGGTAAGAGGATGCAGACAAATCACTAATAACAAAACCACTAACTATAAATATTCAATACTCTCTTATCGGTGTTTTAATGAACACTCATATACACACTTACACTAAAACATTTCCTGGAAATAAGACTTAACCTCATTATATACTGTAATATATGCTGTTATTTTCTATAATGTTCCATTTTAGTTTAGTCTAGTTTCTTCAATTTAATTTTTTAAAGCAGATCATGACCAACAAAATTGATTTCATGAGCCACAACTGCGTCATGATCAGCTGTATGGAAAACAAAACTGCTTTATATAACAGGCTATCCTAATTAGTAGCGTTTCCTTCTGCCTTCATTTGCTGAAGTTCAGAATTATAAAGATTTGTAATATGTAAGATGTGTAATATATATACGATTAAAAGCTCTCAGAGCGGTGTTGTTGTTTTTAATGAATGCTTTGTTGTGAGCCTGGAGTAAAAGGGAAGGACAGATTTCAGAGATTTAGGCTCTGGAAACTCATTTAATTTTGCTCTGGTCATATCACAGTGTGTTTCCCTTCATTTCAATGTGACCTTCTTAAGAGAAACACATTTTGTAGTTAAAAGAAACAGTTCAGGTCAGACACCAGATTATAATTCCATCTTAGTTCCAAATTGTGAAACCCAAATGTATCCCCAAATTTTGGAGGTGAATTCAAGTTCTTTTGTGACTTGCCAGCAAGGTAGTAACCCTATTTTCTTGACACATCGACTATGATGCAATCACCCCCCAGAATAAAAGATTCAAAGCTCATGTTCTGATAATTTGGTTTGATACACTCGGTCAGAGGCAACTGTATGTCCTGGAGATTTGCATTCTCCAATACTTCAGAGAGGAAAAACATCAAGGGATGAATTGAAATGCATTTTGGAATGATGCACTCAGGAAAGTAAAAAGAGCTAATATATTTTAAAATGATGATAAAAAGATAGGTTTGAAGTATTCCCTCTTTATATATTCTGTTTATTTTAAAATCATGCCATGGGAGGGGGCCAGGAAGGAGACAGTGCATACCCAATTGAATTGAAAGGTTTTCTGAAAATATTCAGATCTTATTTTTAGGAGAAAATGCATTATGAAGACCAAAAGGACATAAATGCGTATATCATCACTGTAATAAAAAGTTGTAGGAGTTAACTTTTAAAGAGATTTACTGATAGGAGTTTTCTTTCCCTCAAAAAATGCCAGTCCCCCTGGCCCATCCCCTTCCTAAAGCAAGACTGAGTCATCTCACAAGAAGCCATGCCAAGAGATGATTCTAAATATACTGAGTAATCCAAAACAGTATTTGTATTTGGCATTGGAATGTACTTTGTCAGAGCAGTGTTTCTAAAGGCAGTCAAATTTGTGCTCCCTCCCTGAGGATCATGACGTGGCAGATCCTGCCAGAAGCCTGCTATATTGGGGCAGTGGGGGTGGGGGGCAAATTGAGGACACTGATATTACACATAGATCATTGGTTCGTAATTCATCAAGACTTGAGTCCAGTGATTCTCAAACTTGAACGGTCACCAGGATCACCTGGAGGGCTTGTTAAAACGTGGACCACTGACCCTCTCCCCCTCCACACACACACACACGTCCCCTCATTTCTGATATAGGGGGTGGTGCCAGAGAATTTGCAGAGCCAACAAGTTCCCACGGCGTGCTGCTGGTTCAAAACACACTTGGAGACCCACTGCTCTAGTCCTGTTTTCTGGAATTAGGACACTTCGACTTAATCTCAATGGTAGAGAGCCTTCCTGTTTTCCTTAGAGATATTGGCTGCAGGCTGGTGACCACATGGACTGAAAGCCAAAGAGCACCAAAGAAAATGATCCACAACTGGAAAGAGGAGGGCAACCTTTCTAGCCACAAGAATGCTGTCCCCACTCACTAGAACTTAGAGGGCTCAGCTCAACCCAAGTCCTCAAGATTTGCTCTTTCAAGAAAGAGAAGGAACACGATGTTTCATCAGACTTCATGATTATACAAACCAATGGAGCAGACCTCATTCTCCCTTTCAGTGAAGAGCTGACTTCTCATGCCAGCAGACAGAGAAAGGTCAAGTGGGGCAGGCCTGTGGATCGCCAGAGCAAAGCCTGTCACTTGTGTGCAGGTAAAATAAGGATTTAGGAGCACACGAGCTGTGAAACACTGAGAGTGTTGAATGGGGAAGGAAGGAAGGAAGGAAGGAAGGTGAGGAAGGAAGGAAGGGGAGGAAGGAAGGAAGGGGAGGAAGGAAGGAAGGAAGGAAGGAAGGAAGGAAGGAAGGAAGGAAGGAAGGAAGGAAAGGATGAAAAGGAAGAATGAAAAGTTTAGCAAGATGAATTGAGGGAAGCAGTGCTCGTGGTAACTGTCACTCTGAAACAGTTTCACACCTGACTTATGGGGCAGGAGACTGGCCGTAGCAGGTCTGAATGCGATTCCATTTCCCACAATTCCGCAGGGCGTTTGGTGCAGAACAAAGATGTGGTTCTCTCCCTGAAGAGCAGCAGGGAAGCCACCCGAAACCGAGCCCCGGTGAGTGGGGGCCAGCAGGTGGCTTTCAGAGAAAAAGACTTTATTAACATTCAAAGAAAAAAAAAATAAGCAGAGATGATTTAGAAAGCATTATGCATTGATTGAGCAAACACTGCTAAAGACATTTCAGCAAACCATGTGTTTAAAAAGTAATAAATAGCTATTGTGCTTACTTCATAAACTTGTCAGACTGTCTTCATTTTATTTTCCTGAACAAACTGAATTTCTGTACTGCTCATCCCCAGCCAGTTAATAAATACATCACCCTAAAAAGTGCTGTGGTATTAAATTTACAGCAGATAAAATATGGATGAAGTTACTGCGCCTCAGGTACGTCAAGTGTGATTTAATATCTCACCCTCCTCTCGTGAGGAGTGAAAGATTGCCTGGCTGCTTCAGCCGCCGGAGAGCGACCTTTGCCCCCAAGTAACAGCCACTCAGCAAACAGCGCCCAATGAAGACGGAGGATAACGTATAGATTTGCCATAAGAAAAAATTGATCTAAATCCACATATCAAATCTGCTGATCAGAGCCCAGGAGAAACGCCTCAGAACCTTTCATATGCACCGGAGAAACTTTGGGCAGACAGGAGACGTGCCTGAAAGCTTAGGGGCTGTTTTTGGTTTTGTTGTTCAGTTTGGCACCTGATTACTATAACCATAATTTGCCTTTTATAGCACTGGGATACAATCTCCTTAGAAGAAAATACTCTTTGACTTAAGGTCTTCGTGGGAAGTATTTTTCTTCTCTCTGGAGGAACTGGAGGCTCTTGGAGCGTTCCAGTGATCGGGAGGATCTTATAGATGAAGGTGTTGTTCCCCAGGGAAATTTCCCCACAATCTGATTTAATTTATATCTTTTTAAAAAGTTCTGTCTAAATGATAAAAAAAAAAAAGTCTCCAAGGAAAACATTTGTTAGCACAGAAAATAAATTCTTAGGATTAACATTTTGCCATCCAAAAAGGCTGGTGACTAAGAGACTTCTCTGCACTTCAAAGGTAGGAGACAAACGAGTTTTAAAACAAGAGTCAGAAAGAAGCAAATTGCTGCTGAGCTATTTTTATTTCAAATATATAAAAGTAGAGTTGGTAACTGCCATGTGTAAAGCTTCAAAGTGCGGATTGCCAACGGTCTTTCTCTAAAGTCTGCTGTGAAAAAATAAACTTTCACAATTAAAGCAGCTTTTTTCCTTTCACCATGGAAGTGAGGGAAGGGGCCCAGTGTCCCAGGGGCTCACGGCATCATCTCTGTTCCCAGGGAGCAGTGTGCTTTGCGAATTATGCGAATTAAAAAAAAAATCTCTCTAGCTCTGGGCCTTTGCAAATAAAAGCTTTTGTTACCCTCCCCCAAAATGTGATTGCTCCCCGTTTTGAGGGGTTTTTTTTGTTTGTTTATTTGTTTTTCACTGCGCACTTTTGCGCTCAATTGGTAATTGGTTTTACTGGGGCGGGGGGGGGCGGAGACACAAGGCTGTTTATTTCAAGTTTCTTCAATGGTGACTAGGCAGGCGTTGGCACTAGCAGATAGGTTTGCACAAAAGCTATGATTCTTATATGTGAACTGGGGGAAATATTCCAAAACAGGTGAGACAGGGGATTGAAGGGGTAGGGATTGAGGGGTGTGTGTGTCTGTGTGTATATGCAAGCACACATTTCCCATGGAAGCTCTCCTATTAGAAATGAAAAGTCTCTTTAAAGGAGATTGGTGGGGTTGGGTGGGGGGCGTGGCACTGGCACCTGGGTGGCTCAGTGGATTAAGTGGCGGACTCTTGATTTTGGCTCAGGTCATGACCCCAGGGTCCAAGGATCGAGCCCCGTCTGAGTCCCGCTCCCTGCTCAGCAAGGATTCTGCTTGAGAGTCTCTCCCTCTCCCTCTGCCCATCTTCTCACTCTCTCCTTCTCTCTCAAATAAATAAATCTTTTTTAAAAAATTCTTAAAAAAAAGATTAGCCAGACAGACCTGCACTACCTCCCCCTTCCCAGATTGGCCCAGATCTCGCTCAGTCAGATAGCTGTCTCTACACCTTTCTGAACCAGTGCGTTTCCTATTCTGATTGGCCAAAGCAGGGTCACATTTCTTGAGTGACAGATGTGCCTACTGTGGGGGCTTCTCTGCCTTCCTGCTTCCTTGGGATCAGCTACTCCAGGAGGAGGAGCTTAGGACCGATCCCATTGTCTCTTGGGAAATGATGTCCCCAGGGGATTCATGCTCACCTTGCCCCATGATGGCACCAAGAGCCCTGGCTGAGAAGGTAAAGGAAATCTCTTGAGTTAAGAACCTCTTGTTTTCATTTAATACATGTTGAAAAGATCTGCGTATGCACAGCGTTGACTTGGGTTCTGAACCGTGTTTGCAAAACTAGCTTGTGGGGACATAAGCTTGACTAACTGGAAATGATCCCACCATAATTCATTAGCATTTCAAAACAACTAGTAAGTGGCCATTTATTTTCCAATTTTTTAAAAAGCTAAGAAGACCATTAATTACCCCTTTTATGAATCCTGGTAATGGCTGCTTCCTTGCAATAAATTAATATTACGCTGCAATATGTGACATGGCAGCCTTGCATATTACAGCATTTTTGCTTTCAGCAGATCACAGGGCAGACCTCCACAATTCTCGCACAACAAAGCAGATGATGAGTGTCACTCCAAATCTTGCAACTCCTGGTGCTTCAAGTGCTTGGAGCCACTTTTTTGTTTTCTGCCCTCCCCTCTGCTAAGACCCTTCCGTAGAATGTGCCCAGTTGACATCAATGCATAACTAACAAGAGATGGTCTTAGCGTTCACCTCTCCACTCCAAACACTAAGACTCCGGTTCTTGTGCCAAATTAAATTGCAACTCATGGTTTGCTTTTAATCTAGTTTAGTTTAATTTTTTTTTAACTCAAAGTAAAACCCAGGTCATGTCCTCCTGTATTTCTTGATAGACTTTGCATTTTAGAAAAGTTTTAGATTCTTCCTGCTGTTTTGTTTTTTGTGGGGTTTTTTTAAGATTTTATTTATTTATTTATTTTTAGAGAGCGAGAGTGCATGCAGGGGGTGGGGGAGAGGGAGGGGCAGAGGGAGAGAGAGAATCTCAAGCAGAGTCCCTACTGAGCAAGGAGCCCCATGCAGGGCTCGATCCCACCACCCTGAGATCATGACCTGAGCCAAAATCAAGAGTCAGTCGCTTACCCGACCCAGCCACCCAGGCGCCCCACTGGTATTTTATTAATATTGTCTTTAAATTTGTTTTCTTTATTTGACAAACGTCACTGAAAATATCTGAAAATTATAAACCATGGCTTTTGAGCCATGTGGATTAGAGTTTATAGCCCCTAAAACAATGATAAAGGAGAAAATGTCATTCAGAATTGTTTTGATGCTATGACAAAAAATAAATTCGCTTGAAATGTTATAAAAAGAAAAAAAGGACGGGGAGATAAAGGTCATTAGTATCTATAAAAGAACTAGATTGTTTACTTTTCTCCCTTAGGAAATCTTATAGATGAAATTGTTGGATCAAAGGAAAATACATTTTTAGAGTGCTTACTATATGTACACACACGCACATGCACATACATCATTATCCCCTTCCCCAAAAAGTTGTACTAATTAATACTCCTCACATCCACTGAGAAGAAAATGTCCCCTTTCCCAAAGATGGAAAATGCCGATTATTCTCATTCATTTCATAAATCTGTCATAAATTGTATCCTGCTTTTATTTGCATTCATTGATTTCTTTGGTTTGAAATTTTTCATGTGTATTTTTCTCTGGTGAGTTTTTCATGACCTTGTCTCATTTGTCTATTGGGATGCTCGCTTATTTTTCTTATTGCTATAGAAACACTCTTTTATATATTAAGAGGGTTAGCCTTTACTGTTTAATAAGAATGTTCTTCAATTTGGTTATTTGCCATCTATTTTTAAAATTTGTCTTTGTTAGTCCGTTGTTGTGTTATAGAAACTGAGGGTGGGGAGTGCTTAGCTTTTGTTTATTACAACATTGTAAAATGTATCCAATATCCCTTCACACTTACTGCCTGTAGTGCAATGCTCAGAGAGGCTTTCCCACCCACCCCTAAAGTATATATTCATCTCTACTTTCTTTTTCACTGTGTCCCATGAAGTCTGACTCTCCCTGTACTAGTGTCCTACTGTCTTCAGCTTTAGAGCATAGTGTTAGAGCAAATCTTTTCTCATTTCTACTTTCAAAATTCCCCTAACCTTCCCTTAGCCTTCCTAGTGGATTATTTAAAAACAATGTTACGTTCCAAATTCTCATTGTGGTTTTATTGAAATTTTATTAATTTTTTTCTTTACTTTGGAAAAAGTTAATGTTTTTATCATTACTGAGTCTTCCCACCCAAGAACACTACAGTCTTTTTATTCATGCGAGGCTTTTTTATCATGTCACTCCGTAGAATTTTAGTTTCTCATATAAGACAAGTCTTCCCAAGCATATTGCTAGAGATAGGATTTTTGTACCATTTTTAATACTTTTTGTAATTCTAGGAGAATATTTTCACATTTTATTTTTATTTTCTTACCAGACATTTTCTTACTTTTCTTGATGGCTGTTGGGTTTTTATTTTATAAATCCATACTCATGTCATCTACAAATAATCATTTTATTTCTCCTTTCTCAATATTTACATGACAAATTTTGATTGCTTGTCTAATGGCATTTGCTGACTCTTTCTGAAAAATAAATAACAATGGTGATGGTAGTAGGTAACCTTGCCCTCTCTCGCATTTAAAGAAATACTTTTCACTACTTCACCCCAGAACGTGAAGCTGTTTTTTGGGTTGTGATATTCTATGTCCATTTTGCCACAAGTTGTTATAATCAAGAACAGATGTTGAATTTTGCATTCATTATGCAATGATTCATTAGCCCCTCTAAGATAATGTTTCTTCTTTTTCTATAGATATAATGAATTATACCAATACATTTGAAGACACTTTTACAATCCTAAAATTAACCTTAATTGGTCAAGGTAGATAACATTTTAAGATGCTGCTGAATTCACTCTAAGAATTCATTCATTTATTTAAGGATTTTTCTATTTATGCTTAAACATAATATGGATTTATAGTTTTCTCTTTTTTTCCTCCAATTTTTGGCACAATGTCATATCAAGGTTATGCAACCTTGATGAATAGAATCAATAAAATTTGCTTCATTTTTATTCTATATAACAGTCAATGTAAACTGGGAAACAATTATTCCTTGAAGTTTGAAAGGGAACCCTTGGGGCCTCAAGCTAGCTTTTGCTATTTTTTCTTACAGTTATTGATCTATTCAATAATTCTACTTCTTATTTAATATTTTTTATAATTTGCACCCTATAAAAACACCTACTTTGTACAGTATATAAAAGGTTAGTATAAATTTGCACACAAATTCTCGTGCAGTTCTTTAATCTCCTTATAGCTCATTATGTATTATTTATTCCAAAGTGCCAGTTATTGAGTTCATTTTGCAATTCTATTTTCCTTTCCACTCAGTTCTTTTTCCAACTTATTTGCAAAATTCTTATCACTTATTTATTTATACATTTGCATTTCTGTATTTACATAAAGGCATTGAAAACTATGGATTTTTCATCTGAGTACAGTATTGACCATGTCATGTAAGAACTGATATGTAATAATGTCAAATAATACCATAATTATTTGAAGGTATTATATACTCCATTCAATTTTGTTCTTCTGAAGTTTTTAAGAAACTAAATACAATAGTTTTAACAATTTTATTTTTAATTATAAATTTTATTGCATTGTTGTGAGAGATAATTAGCTGTACTTTGTTTTTAAAAATTAATTTTTAATTTGTACTTATTTTGGTTTTTATTTACATTTTATACCTCTTTTATAGACTCTGTATGGAAAAGATAGAAAAATAGGTACATCAAAATCCCCCTCTACTTTTGCATTTTCTCCATTTCTCTTTCAATTGTTAATAATTTTTTCTTTATGTCTTTCAGTAGTGTCTTATTTTGCACACTAAGGTTTATAACAGTTAACATTTCATGTTAGATCATGTCTAACTACTACTTTCTCTCATATGTCTATCTTTGGTATATCTTTGGCCATTTTTAACTTCAAATTTTACCACTTTCTTTTAGGTATACCTCTTATAAGCAACATAAAGTTGAATTTTTAACATTTAATTAAGATTTTATTCTTATGAAAACATGATTTTTAATAAAAAATGGGTAAAGGGGTCAAAAGATAGAAACTTCCAGGTACAAAATAAGTGTAAGTCCTGGGGATGTAATGTACAGCATGGTGACTATAGTTAGAACTTCTTATTGCATATTTGGAAGTTACCAAGAGAGTAGATCTTAAGTCTTCATCCAGTGCACACACGCACACACACACATACACACACACACACAAAATTATAGTTATGTATGGAGACCAATGTTAACTACACTTATCATGGCGGTCATTTTGCAATATACAACAGTATTGGATTATTATGTTGTTCATCTGAAATAATATAACGTATATCAATTATACCTCAACTGGAACAAAAAAGACAAAGAAGAAGAGCTACATACTAGTGAAAATTCCAGGTGATTATTTTCTGTGATTCTGATAGACTGAGGTAGAAAAATTAATGATTAATTTTTCTGTCTATGAGCAGGTGAATATGTTTCTAAGTATTCGGGGAATATTCAGAGCTTTTCTTTTGCCCTGAAACATGTATTAAAAATCATAATCTCAATAATCCTTACAGTGTATATACTCTTCCCAGTGCTCTTCTTGACATTACATCCCAGTATGTAATCCTGGATATGTATCTGGTGGAGAAATACTGGGCTGTGCAAAGTAAAGCCTGGCTCAACCTTGTCAACACTCTCTCTAACATTGGGATTATTGTTGACCGTGGCCCTACTTCTCAATTTATGTCCTTTCTCTCTGTGTTTCTGTGGTCTATAAGTGGGCCATTAGAAGTTTTAAAATTTGGCTAAATTAGTAGAAATTTATTTCAAAGATTCACAAATTATGGACCCTTAATTTTCAGGGCTGTTATCACTGTATCCCTTCTTTTTTCTCTGATTTTATTTGTATTTTAATAGGGAGGAAGAGGAGAACAAACATGACATGTCAGTGAACTTTGCTTATAGTCTGCTTTTGTTATTAACTTAAATTTATAAACATTATTTTTAATCTTTGGTCGATATCTTGCTGTTATTAACTTAAAATATTATTTTTACCCAATTACTACCTATGCACAGTATATAAAATAGGTTTGGTGATCAAAGCTTATGAAAATCATAAGAATATGAATCCAACAATTCCAGGCCACCACTTACCTGCTTTTTAGTCTAGAGAAAACTCCTTTAGAGTCTTTTAGCTATATCCAGTGTGTTCTTCTTGGTATTTCTAACAGCATTCTGCTATCTCTTGATTCAGCATTTTAGATATTATCTCTCAGCTCTCTTCCACTCCCACTACACTCAGCTCATACTCCCCCCCCCAACCAAAAACAACAACAACAACAAAAATGTGAGTTTTCCCATTTACATTAAAGCCATGACAGATAGGCTTGTCAAAAGTGCTTATTACATCATATTTTGTGCTTTTAGTTTTTTAATCCTTTCTTGATACTCTTTGAGCTTTCTGCCTTTTTCTGTTTGGTCATTATTTTCATTGATTTCTTCCTTTTACAATTTTGGACTAATGCATCCTATCTTTAGTCACTGACACTTTAAAATTAAAAATTCATCTCTGCTCCTAAGACCATCCTCTACAAAAATTAACTGAATACTTCACCAGTGGACTTCCCACTGTCCTCGGCCACACTTCACACATTTTTTTCTGAGACTTTTATCCTGGTGTATTATGATTTTATTATTCCATCTTTCTTCTTTCAAGCTCTACAATATTTGTAATCTCCTTATCCTCGAAATTACAACAGTTCTTACTTATTGATCTGTTTAAATGGTATTATGCTCACTACAGGTCTTTTTACAGTATGACTTCCCAATTCGGGAGTTTCAAAAGTTATTATATGTTTAATGTCTCATTTGACTTTATTATATCTTTCAATATTTTTTCAGAAATGAAGCATAATTGATAAACCTCCTCCTAGGTCCCTTCTATATCTGATAATGCCTTTCTGTTCCTTTCACGAATAAGCACAGTCTGGTTGGTATAGAATTTGGGCAATTTATCACTTTTTCACCAAGCTCTACAGACAAAACCCTATTGTTTTCTTGTATCTAACTTATTAGTGTTTTAAGACTATTTTGGGGGGCAGCTGGGTGGCTCAGTTAGCTAAATGTCTGACTCTAGATTTCGGCTCGGATCATGGACTCTGTGTCAGGTTCTGCACTCAGTGGGGAGTCTGCTTCTCTCTCTCACCTTCTGCCCCTTCCCCCTCTCTAAAAAATAAAAATTTTTTTGGATCATATTTTATGGCTTTCCCTGCTTGAGTAATGTCTATAGCCTTAAGATTCCATTTTTTCAGCAGGGTATTTGTTAGTATTGGTGTTTGCTTGGTACCTAGTGAGCCTTTTTAATCAAGGTGATTAAGAGAGAAGAAGGATGATATGCAGGCCCTTTAAACCTCCTATGCCTTTTCTAATTATCATTGTTCCATTTTTTGCCATTTGATTCGTTTTCAGGGGTTCTGTGTATTATTTGGGGGAAAATGTCTGCTGTGAAAAAAAAATTACATTTATTTTCCAATTATAACTTTGAAGAGTGTTTCTCTTCCAATTCTTCTGTTCCAATTCATTCTATTTTTTGGCCCCACTCTTTTTGTACATAAGTTGGTTTTCCATTGCCTTGCCTCCATATGCATTATATTTATGGTTTTCATGTGGTTCTTTACCTCTGTATTGACAGATTTTCTCAAATTGATCTTTCATAAGACAGATCAATTTTCTACAATATCAATTTCCTTCACCCTTCTACATTCTGATACGGCAAAAAAATTTTTTTAATATTTTTTCATCTCAATTAAATCACTTTTAGTTTCAATGTTTTCTTATTCTCTCATCTTTCATTTCTTATTCTATAGGAACTACCATTTTAAAATTGTCATCATCATCCAAACTCTACCTCTGTTGCTTTTTTTTCCAAAATATTCTCTTCGGTTATCTCTTGCATACTCTGATTATCTCTTTCTTTAAGGTTGCAAAATTTGTTTTTAACAATCTGATTATTCATTTGTGATGTCTTTTATTTCTGAAACCACTTCTGATACCAAATGTGTGGGGATTTTTCAGACACTAATATTTGTGTGTTGCCTTCCACCAACACTAATTAAGTGTTCATCAATTCTCTTCAATTTTGACACTAACTAACAAGAGTTAATGCAGACCTCACAGGTTAAGGGCTCAGTCCCACAAGACTGCCCCCACTTCAGATGTTATATATAAAACAAACAGAAGAAGAATCTGAAGTGTGGAGAGAAAGACACAGAATGGCAAGGGAACTTACTTAGGACCAGAGGAAAGACATGATGGTGAGATCCCTGAATTTTAGTTTTGCTTCACATATCCTATACTTGGAGTTTAAGAAGCTACCAATATGGAAATCTAATAGGTACTAACAAAAACCCCAACAAAAACCTACTCTCTCTAGCCAAATGACCAGGAAAAGTGAAGACTAGCAAGACAGAAAATGTTTAGACAATAACTACTCTACTCTAACCAAGCATCATAGAAAAAATGAGTCTCCAAACTTACCCACACTAGCAAAGGTTGAGTGGCGGCAGGGGTCTACACTTCCACTGTCACGTTGCAATGAATGACCCAAACCTCCTGTGAGGGTGATATCTGAGAAGGCCCAGAGTGAGCTGGGACTATAAACTACACCAGCAGATAACAAAGCAAGAACCTGAACATCTACCTTTACCTGGTGGTAATGAGGCACCTCTTCCCTGCTCCACCAAGATGATATTAAAGAAAGTTTAATGAAGTGTCAGGACTGACATGATCAACAACAGTAGGGAGGTCACCCCCACAGTAGTGTTTGTGGAGAGACCACATGGCAAGTGGGAACGCCCATCCCTGCCCAGCAGTAACAAGGAGGCTACCCAAATGGGAGACCTGGATTTCTGCCTCCACCTGGGGGAGCAAGGCAGCTCTCCCTGTTCCCACTTCCCTTCCCAGAGCAGTGTTAGAGAACACCAGCTGAACACCAGAATATTTAAATAAGATCCAGAGTCTCATACCATGACATGACTAGAAACCGGGAACATCTCAAATGAATGAAAAAAAATCAATAGATGTCAAAAATAAAATAGCAGAGATGTTAGAATTATCTGCAGATGATTTTAGAGCCTTCACATTAAAATGCTTAATGAATATGGAAACATTTGAAACGAATAAAAAACATAGAAAATGTCATAAAGAAATAGAAGTTATAAAAAAAGAACTAAATGGAAGTTTTAGGGGCACCTGGGTGGCTCAGTTGGGTAAACAACCGACTCTTGACTTCAGCTCAGGTCATGATCTTGGGATCCTGGGATTAAGCCTCACATTAGGTTCTGCACTCAGCAGGGAGTCTGCTTCAGGATTCTCTCTCTCTATCTCCCTCTGCCCCTCTCCCCACTCACACACTCTTTCTCTCTCTAAAGTAAATAAATCTTTTTAAAAAAAGGAAGAAGAACTAAATGGAAATTTTAGAACTGAAAAACACAATAATTGAAATAAAAGCCCAGTGAATGTACTCAAAAGCAGCATGAAAGAGAATGAGCAAAGAATCAGTGAATTGGAAAACAGAACAAGAGAAATTATCCAGTCTGGGCAATGGAGAGAAAACAAACTGAAAAAACAAAAACAAAAACAAAAACAAAACAAAACAAAAAAACAGAATCTCAAGAATCTGTGAGAGTATCATAAAATACCTAACATTTTTGTCACCAAAGTTCTGGAAAGAAAAGCAAAAGAAGATGGGACTGAAAAAATCTTTGAAGAAATAACAACAGAAAACTTTCCAAATTTGCCAAAAATCACAAACCTACAGATTCAAGGAGCTACGTAAACTACAAGCAGGATAAATCAAAGAAATCTACACTAAGATAAATCATAATTATATTTCTGAAAACTAAAGACAAAGAAAAATTATTGAAATCTGCCAGAGAAAAATGATTCTTAACATTTTTAGGAGAAAAACAATTAGGATGAGAGCAGATTTTTCCATAGAAACCATGGCGCTCGAAAGGAAGTGCAATATATTTCAAAGACTGAAAGAAAAGAACTGTCAACTCAGAATGCTAAACCCAACAAAAATATTCTTCAGGGATTAAGGGGAAAACAAAACATTTTAGATGAAGGAGAAGTAGGATATTTGTCACCAGCCAAGCTTCCCTAAAAGAATGGCTAAAGGAAGATTCTTAACCAGAAGAAAAGAAATAAAAGGGATTTTGGAATGTCATGAAGGAACAAAATACAGATAGGTAAAATTTGCAAAATGTGAGTAAATATAATGGGCCTTTCTTCTCTTTGTAAGTTTTCTAAACAATGTTTAAGAACATTACAATATTTGGGGCACCTGGGTGGCTCAGTTGGTTAAGCGACTGCCTTCGGCCCAGGTCATGATCCTGGAGTCCCGGGATCGAGTCCCGCATCAGGCTCCCTGCTCAGCAGGGAGTCTGCTTCTCCCTCTGACCCTCCCCCCTCTCATGCTCTCTCTCTATATCTCATTCTCTCTCTCAAATAAATAAATAAAATCTTTTTTAAAAAAAGACTATTACAGTATTTAAGAATATTACATAGTAAATGGGGAAAGTAAAGAAATGCAAAGGGAGTTAAGATTTCTATAGTTCACAAGAACTGGTAAAATGACAAAAATCAGCAATCTGTGATGAGTTATGTATGTACAATGTAGTACCTAGAGCAACCACTAAAAAGCTAGATAGAAAGATATAAACTCAGAAACACTATAAAAAAAGTGGTAATCAAAAAAATATTCAAGTAATCCATAGGAAAACAACAAAAGTAAACAGAGAAAATAAAACAGATAAGACAAAAGAATACAAAAAATACTTAAAATGTAACATGTAAAAGTATGAAACTTTTAGGAAAAATATAGGAGAAAAATATTCAGGATCTAGGACTAGGGAAAGTGTTCTTATATGTGACACCAAAAGCACAATCTATGAAAGAAAAAATTGATAAACTGGACTTGATCAAAATTTAAAACTTGTGCTTGTAAAAGACTTTCTAAGAGGATGGAAGATAAAATACAGAGTGGAAGAAAATATTTGCAAACCACATACCCACATAAAACTACTATCTAGAATATATGTGTGTGTGTGTGTGTGTGTGTGTGTGTGTGTAGATAGATAGATAGATAATAGATAGATGATAGATAGATAGAAGATAGATAGATAGATAGATAGATAGATAGATAGATAGATAGATAGATGATAGATAGAAGATAGATAGATAGACAGATGATAGATAGATAGATAGATAGATAGATAGATAGATAGATAGATAACTCAAAACTCAAAAAAGAAAAAAACCCAATTAGAACATGGGCAAAAGAGATATTTTACCATGGAGAGATATTTTATCAAAGAAGATATTCAGATGGCAGATAGGCACATTAAAATTATACAACATGGAGCGCCTGGGTGGTGCAGTCAGTTAAGCATCCCAACTCTTGGTTTCAGCTCAGGTCATGATCTCATGATCGTGGGATCGAGCCCCATGCTGTGCTCTGCGCTCAGCACAGAGTCTGCTTAAGATTATCTCTCCCTCTTCCCCTGCCCCTCCCCCTCGTGCTCACACTCACTCGCTCACTCTCTCAAGTAAATAAATAGATAAATCCTTAAAAAAATTATTCAACATCCTTTGCCATCAGGGAAATGAAAAATTAAAATCACAATGAGCTACTACTGCACATCTATCAAAACAGTTAAAATAAAAAACAGTGAAAACACCACATTTTGGTAAGGATATAGAGAACTGCATCACAGATGCATTGCTTCTAGGAATTTAAAATACTACAGTCATTCTGGCAATTAGTTTTCCTGTTTCTTTAAAAACTGAGCAAGAAGCCACCAGAAGACCCAGCAATGGTACTCTGGGGCCTTTTTGCCAAAGAAATGAAGACTTATGTTCACACAAAAACCTGTAGATGTTTATGGTGGCTATGTCCCTAGTAGCCAAAAATTGGAAAGAATCCAAACATCTTCCAGTAGCTAAATCGTTAACTAAATTGTGGTACATCCAACACCAGCAGTAATATCGACATTTGCACCAATTCCCCAAGCTGCAGCTCCCACAAGGGGACACAAAGAGGATGAGGTGTCACCTGCATGCCCTGGGGGCTTTGTTACAAGAAGTGAGCCCTCAGCTTGGAGCACATGAATCTTTTATCCTGGGCACTGAACCTCCTGGCCCTTTGCTCCAGAGTAAAACATTATCTTCATTAAATTATCAGCCTCCATGATACTATGGTGAACTAACTGAAAGCTTGTAAGTAAGGCAAAATCTCTTTCTTTGCTCTAGGGAGATACTCACTCTACCTTCCAACCCTGTTTGCTATACTATGCCTTTGAAAGGTAGGCAGTGCCTCTGTCACAAGATGCCCGGAGATACACAGGGAACGGGCTCCCAACACTGATCTTCTGAAAACCATGACTTGGAATTATAGCAGCTTTCCACTTACCTTCTATGGATAAAAAAATAATGGTTTTACAAAAACATGGATCAGGAAAATGATCACTTAGGTTTTGAGGTTTGTTGGCTTGAGAATATATAGAGTAAAAATTTCATGGCGTTTTTGAAGGAAAATGGGAAAAGGTTATACATCACTCTTCTAGTTACCCTATCGCTGCCAATCACATAACCCATAACCTGGTGATATCAAGCAATTGGTTCTTATCTCCCGTGGTTCTTGGCACAGCTGGGCTATTGGTGCCCAGAGCTTTTCTCATGTGGTTGCTGCCACATGGTGGCAAGGTAAGTTTTCTAGAGGCTTCTTCACTTCCATTTCTGATACTTGGCTGGGATGCTGAAACAGCATGTGGCCTCTTGATTAGCTGGGCTTCTTCCTAGCCTGGTAATCTCAGGGTGGACAAACTTCCTCCATGGGGGCGGGCTTACTTCAGAGTGAGGTTTCTCCATGGCACTAAAGGCCGAAGCTGCAAGTCTTCCTAGAATGTTTACACGCTCAGGAGAGAAGGACCATCAATCAGGAATCAAAAGCCCCAAGTCTGAATTCTGATTTTTGATACTTACTGACCACGTCATCCTAAATAAGTCATTTGTCTTCTTGCAGCTTGTTTCTCCGTCTTTGAAGTAGAAATAATATTGCCCCACACACAGGTAGACAGTGAGGAATGCTTAAAATGATATGAAAGCACTTTGCAAACCCAGCAAAAATATATAGGTGACTTTATACAGACCAAATTCTTCTTCCAACTTGTGTAGTTTTGGAAGTGTAACTTGTGTTTTATAAAATGAAACCTGCCCTTCTCGACTCACCCAAATGTAGTTCAGAAAGCAGAAGTAGGCATGGAGCTTGGTTGTGTTTCACGGAGCCTTGATTCCTGCCAGCTTTGATGTGTCCTAATAGAGTCGAGATCCGCAGTGCCTCCCTGAACGAGGGATGTTGCCTCTCTATATCACAGGGTGACGAGAATGAGCGGTACAATACGGGTGGCCAGCTCCCAAGCTAAACTATTAAATTACAGTCTGTCCAAGGAGAGTGATCGCTTGTTTCAGCAGCAAGTACTAGTCCCAGAAACTATAAAAACCCCAAGCATTCTAAAATAGGCTGTCACATAGAACACCATAAATTATTACAGTCAAATACTCCATCATTCATTCATGCTAGAACTTCACGCTAAGAAGAGTGGTCTGCCTGAGGGAGGAAAGCACAAAATCAAAACCTTGTTTCTGATTTCTTTTGATTCCCTCTCTTGCCCAATTTAGGAGAAGCTAGAAGGCAGCTTTATTTAATTATGTAATACCTTTTTTAGTTTTACATATTTAAAAGCTGTGCGGACCTGCTCAGGAGGGAAAAAAGATTCTATTTCAGAAACAAGAGTGAGATAACCATTCTTATGTGCCATCCAGCTGAATGTGTCAAAATAGTGAGGAAATTATATGCAAAACAAAATATAGAGAAACAAATATATTTTCACCTTAATTTCCATTATAATTTCAGATTTGAATACTCATGGGAAATTGATCTAAGATGCAATACAAATCACCTTTTAGAATCTTTTCCATCTATTCCAGGAATGCCGGGCCTTTATTGGCATGCATTCAATGTGTGTGCAATTCCCTTCAGTCAGCGTCTGCTAAAATAGCGAGTCAAATAAACAATCGGTCCGCGAGATCTGGACACAGTCACTAATATATTACAGTATACCACTCAGTGCATTGCCATTTATTTAGAAGGTCTTAAACACAGTCTCAGTCTTAGGTGTAGGAGTTCACAGTAACCACACCATTGTTTCAGATATCCAACAGAATTTAAAGCCCAGCCAGCCACGGGGAGGCTACTTTGGGCTGAAGATGGGCTAAGCCACTTTATTTTCATCACACAGTTATCAAAAGATTAGTATGGAGTGAAAGAGTCTCATTATCTGTTTAGAAGGACTTCCTATCAGTGCCTTCTTAGCAGCACCCATTAATATAAGTGTTAATTACAATGGCTTTTCTAAGATGAGGAGAGAAAAGAGACCAGGGAAGCATGCCTGCAAAATCATTTCTATAATTTTGTTGTAGTTTTCATTTATCTCCAACCAGCATAAAAGCCAAGATAACTACCAGATTGACCTACAATTTATACAGAGATAGGTGACAGGTAAGTAGATAAGTAGATGATAATGATAGATAGATGGATGACAGATAGAAATAGATGGGCCGGGACGCCTGGGTGGCTCAGTCAGTTAAGCGGCTGCCTTTGGCTCAGGTCATGATCCCAGGGTCCTGGGATCGAGTCCCACATCGGGCTCCTTGCTCAGCAGGGAGCCTGCTTCTCCCTCTCTCTCCCTCTGCTTGTGCTCTCTCTGTCAAATAAATAAAATCTTAAAAAAAAAAAAAAAAAGAAATAGATGAGCCAATGAACTCTCATTACTCTTTTTTTTTTTAAGATTTTATTTATTTATTTAAGGGAGAGAGAACACACGCAGGGAGGGGAGAGGCAGAGGGAGAAGCAGACTACCCGTTGAGCAGGGAGCCCGACGAGGGGTTCGATCCCTGGACCCTGAGATCATGACCTGAGTCAAAGGCAAGCCCTTAACCAACTGAGCCACCTAGGCACCCCTAACTCTCGTTATTCTTAACTGAACAAAACAGAAACTAGTCCAAGTAAATATGCACAGATCAAGGCTGACTTATTATCAATGAGAAATGAATTTCCAAGTTGATGGAGTTTGCTCGTAATGACCTTGTCATTTGCCCATACACTTACTCATTCATTAAACATTTATTGTGTCAAAGACTAAGACAGCATCCAGGGATGAAAGGCGTAACCCCTGTCTTCAAGTAGCTCCCTCTCGTAGGGGAGAAAGACATGCACGCATGTGATCATTATCCAGGGCAGTTAGAGGTATGTTGAGGTCACAGTAATGAGGGGATTCTAGAGAGTACAACTTAAGTCCATGGCAAAGACAGGGTAGAGAAGGCATGTGGAGGTACAGGACCAGAAAAGAAGGGATACCATGAGACAGAGGAAGGCGGGGCTCTCCCAGGCTGAAGAGCCCACGTCAGGGAGCATGGCACAGTCACAGTGTCGTGAAATGGCTTGATGCGATGGGGGGAACTGAGATCACTCAGGAAGACATGGGCAGAGGGGACAGAGCAGAAGGATGACAAGCCAGGAGGGAAGTGATAAGCCACTCTTGGCCCAGGAGACACCAACAGGCCCTAACAGGCACCAGCACTAGGCAGTTCAGACTGCTGCTAACAACAGGAGACCATCCACCGAAAAATTTCATTGAATTCTGCAAATACAATTTTCATGTCTATTTGGATAAATAAACTTGATTTTTTTTTTTTTTTTTTAAAGATTTTATTTATTTGACAGGGAGAGAGAGAGAGAGAGCACAAGCAGGGGGAGCTGCAGAGGGAGAGGGAGAAGCAGGCTCTCAGCTGAGCAGGGAGCCCGATGCGGGGCTCGATCCCAGGACCCTGGGATCATGACCTGAGCTGAAGGCAGACTCTTAACAGACTGAGCCACCCAGGCGCCCCTAAATAAACTTGATTTTTAAAGATTTATTTATTTATTTATGTGAGAGAGAGAGAGAGAGAGAGAGCGGGGTGTAAGGAGGAGCAGAAGGAGAGGGAGAAGCAGACTCCCCACTGAGCTCGGGGCTCAATGCGGGGCTCAATCCCACGACCCTGAGATCATGACTTGAGCCGAAACCAAGAGTCAGTCACTTAACCGACTGAGTCACCCAGGCGCCCCAAACTTGATTTTTTTTTAGAGACCCAAAGTTTTAGCACAATCCTGTCCACCCAGCTATCAAATGCACAGGTCTGACTGTCAGAGGTGAGGTAAAAGGGTGTGAGAAGGTGGATGTGGCTGAGGGAGGGTGGCCGGGAAGCTCAGATGGCATGTGTTACAGAGGGGCTGGCCTCCATTTTGCAGCAGAAAAAAAATCAGAATTACTGCCTTTTGTGGCGGGACTTCCTCTTCAACTTAGGAAAGCAAAACACTTGACAACACACTGCAACAATGTCTAAAGACGCGAAGCCACCTGTGTGTTGCGGAAGTCCCTCAGACAACACCCTACATGAAACTGTTGGTGTGTTGCAGATGGCACTAATTCCATCAGAGAATCGCACAAAGAGCATGAAAGTCACTAATATGACGTGAAAAGCCAAGATTCTTCAATTATATTAGAGGCGCTAGTCCATTATATTAATCTTTTACACAGTTCCCTTCTATCAAATCAGATTTGTAAAATTGGTTTAAACTAATGTGCTATAAAAATCTTATCAGTTTTATTAAGTCTAAGACAATCGTGCTTTTCCTTATACTGAATGGTTGATCTCATTCATCCTTCTATGTCAGATTAGTGATAAAGGAGACCCGCGCTCTTCTTTATTCCTTCCCTGTTTCTTAATAACGAAGACACCAACCTTACCACTCAGGTTAGAGCAAGTTTGGATTAAGATAAAAAGGGATGACAGCAGGTCCCTGACACACACACACACACACACACACACACACACACAACTGTTAAGTTTAAACTTAGAGGCTAGGGCTATTAACTTTCAATTTTATTCACTCTGCAGCTTCTGCAGAGCTGCCAACCAACTTAGCCATGACGCTCACCCCCTGTAGGATGTGCTTCTATGTGAACATGGTGATTCCACCCCAGGACAACTCTTAAGAAGTATCACCTCCCTTGAATGAAGACAGAAGAAATTTTCCCGTGGTGGTCTAACTGGGGCGCCTGCGAAGGAAGTCTATCCCTCACTCTCGTCCATGACCTTGCTTCCTACTAAATCAGACAAAAACTTCCACATCTACTCTCTAGGTAGTTAAACGCAATTGGCCAGTAACTGTTCTCTTCCTTGATGAAGCCACATTTAGCACAATTGGTCACTCTCTTCTCCCTGATGTAGGCACTTCCGGGCCTTTTGGGACACCGTACTTCCTTGGGTTTCCTCCTGCCTCCCTGGAGGCTCTTTCTCAGTCACTGTCGCCTCTTCATCTCTTCTCCCAGATGTCTCAATGATGAACCTCTCCAGGTTCAGCCCTTGGCCTTTTCTCTACACCCACTCCCGTGGTGATCCCGTTGGGACTTGCCCATTGGCAACCATCCCCATCACAGTTGATGCCAACTCAGTTCTTCCAGCTGCTCAAGTGTTAGTCACCTTTGACTGGTTCCTTCCTCTTACACCCACATCCAACCCATTAGGGATTATGCTGGCTTTGCCTTCAAAATGGTTCCAGAATACAGATTCTCATCTCTCTCATGGCTACCACCCTGGTCAGAACCACCACCCTCTTGCCCAAATGACTGCATCAGCCTCCCAGTTGGCACCCTGCTTCTGCCCTTGCACCATCAAAAGTCCCACAACTGCTAGAGGAAGCCTTTAAAAGCAGCCATCATCCATCTTCTCAAAACCCTTTCATGGCTCCCCTTTTCACTCACAGTAAAAATCAGAGTACTTCCAATGCCTCCCAATGCCCCCCCTAGCCTGCCTGCCCCAGCTCTCTGGCAATTATCTCTCTGATCTCAGCTATGACTTTCTCCATCCCCCAAGAACAGCTCCCTGTTCTTCCTTCAGAGCAATTCCTTGTCCAGGGACTTTGACACTGGTAGTTCTCTCTGCTTGGAATGGTCCTTTCTCCCTGCTATCTATATGGTGAACTTCCTTGTCTGCGAATCCGTGCTCCTGTGTCACCTTCCTTTCCAATGAGGCCTCATGCAACCACTTGATTTAATCCCTCAACCTGCCTGTCTCCCTTATCCCATGCCCTCCAATGTCCCTGCCTTTTTTGATTTTTGATTCTTGATTCCTCTTATCCTACTTTGCTTTTTATTTTCATCTAGCACTCTTACCATCAGCCAACATACCATATGACTCACTTTTTTGATATATTTACTATTATTGCCCACTGCTAAAATGTAAGCCCCACATTGGGCTGATATACTCAAAGCACCTGAAACAATGCCTGATATATAATAAGTCAATAAATGTTGGATAAATGAATTAATGTGCCAAGCACTTGGCCATCTATAAAAATTATTTGTGGGGCACCTGGGTGGCTCTCAGTCATTTGCACATCTGACTCTTGATTTCAGCTTGGGTCATGATCTCAGGGTCGTAAGATGGAGCCCAGCTCGGGGCTCCATGCTCAACGTGGAGTCTGCTTCAGATTCTCTCTCTCCCTCTGCCCGTCCCCCTGCTCTCGCTCACTCTCTCTCTCTTTCAAAATAAATAAATAAATAGAGTCTTTTTAAAAAATTACTTGTGAATATGTTTTTATTTTGCATTTTTCTAGTGATTCAAGTAAAGCAAACTGATTTAGAAATTTTCAAAAATGCATCACACAATGTGTATAAAGATATAAATAAAAATCATTAACACATTCCATCCATCAGTGAAAAAAGTTAATTTTTTGTATATTTTTCAATTATTATTTAGACATTAGATCATTTTGTAGGCACCATTATGTGTGTGGCCTTTTTTGTTACGTATTGTACCAAAGCCATTCTATGACACCAGGAATGTATCAAGCTTTGTGCAGTGCTAGTACTGTCACCAAGGAGGTGTAGCTCAGGTGGGATTCTGGCTACGAGAATGTATCAAAACACAGATTTTTTTAAATAGCTGCATGATATCCCATCACGCAAGTTACGATGTTCTGCTTAATTGCAGCCATTAACATTGTTTCTTACTATTTTCTATGATCTGCTATTATAATGAAGATCTGTCTGCAGACATCCTTGTCCACCTGCCCAGTTCTTGCTTAGGACTAATTCATAAAGAAGGAGGAGGTCCTTGGACAAATGGCCTCGATATCTTAAAGGATTTTTAGCTACATTGCCATTTTGCCTTCCAGAAAAAGGATGCCAATTTATGCTGCCACCTACAGCATAAACCTGTACCAAAGGGAAATCATGACAGGATTAAGTATCTAACATTCTCTAATCTCGCAAATGTTCTATGGTTAAAACCATGAGTTCATGATCATAACAAAGCTGAATATTTCTTCACGTGCTATTGGCTATTTCTATTTCTCTTTTGTAAGTTATCTTTCATATCCTAAGCCAATTATCTACTAAAGTCTTTGTTTTTCTATCTGAGGCGTTGAATTTTTATCCTTTATATATGTTACAAATATGTCCTAGTGTGTTGTCTTTTCTTGAGATCTTTTTTGGCATACATGTTTCCAACTTTACATAGTGCACTTATTAATATTTTCCTTTGTGATCCTTCTCATGTTTTTAAGCCCTTACCCATTCAAAGATCAGGTAGGTGTTCATTACAGTTTTATTCAATTTTTATAGCTTTTTTAAGGTTTTACTCTTAATTCCTCTAGAATTAATTTAGAGATATTAAAGGAGTTGGGACTGCAATGTCTTTTTCTCCCAAAAGACAGCAATTGTCCCAGCATCTTTTTTAACCTTCTTTCCTCATTGATTTGGAAAACCAACTTTGTTCTCTATCAAAGCCTCACATGTAGATGTCATTTTGTCATTCTACACTTGTTACATAAGATCTGTTACCTTATCATTTGTATCTGATTTTACTGTAGCATTTATTACTCTGTATTGTAATCTTTTGCTCATGCCTCTCTTCTACTAGGTTATGAGCTTTCTAATTTTTTTCCCGGATCCAATATGGTGCCTGGTTCACAGAAGCTGGTAAGTAGATTTTGATGAATTGGTGGCAATTGTAGACCCTGTGACAGTCAAGAGGCCAGGTGGACTGGGTGAGATGGATGAAGCCAAAGCCTTTTAGCCTCTCTCTGCCTTGGGGATTGTACAACTGGTTTTGGAAACAAAAACATAGCATCTCAGTCTGGGAAGGAATATTAAGAAGGGTAAGTAGTCTTTCTACAGAGCCTGTCTTAGAAGGAGGTGTGATGTTCAGATTTTAAGCAGGCTGCCTGGCTCTAAAATAAAATTTCTAGCGTCTAAGTCCCAAAAGTCTTAATTTCCACAGCTACACAAGCACATTCCTTTGGCTTTAGACTCTGACCTGAGCAAACTCCAATCACTTAGCTAGTTAGTTCTGTTCCCCCAGGCTGTAAGTCCCCATAGGACTGGCAGAACCCTTAACTAGCTTATAGATCGCTATTTCCTATAAGTATTTTCTGAGTGAATCACAAATCAATAGAGATCAAAACAGTAAATCTCAGCAGCTATTTTCACTTATTTTGAGTATGTCTATAATACACTTTCTTCAAGGGGATAACTGGGTGGCTCAGTCAGTTAAGCATCTGCCTTTGGCTCAGGTCATGATCTCAGGGTCCTGGGATGGAGCCGCACATCTGCTGAGCGGGGAGCCTGCTTCTCCCTCTCCCTCTGCTTGCCACTCCCCCTGCTTGTACTTTCTTTCTGTCTGTCAAATACATAAATAAAATCTTTAAAAAAAAAAAGATACTTTCTTCAAAAACAGTTTTCAGGGAAGTGAAAATATACATACACAAACTACTGACCTGGGGGCGGAGTAGAGTATTCATGGACGAGGGGAAAAGAAGGCAGAAGAGCAGGAATGGAGGATGGGCCATCATCTTAGGTCATTGTTTTATCCAAATTACCCTAGATAAGAAAAATCCTTGCCTTAACTGTTCAAGTCAGATGTGCGGTTACTCATCTTCATAATCTTCAAGGAAGGATATTTCACAATGCCCTTTCCAAGATACTTTTTCCTGAGTTTAAAAATGCCTGCTATTCCAGTCATCTATTGTTACATAACAAACCACCACAAATCTGAGTGGCTCAAAACATCAGGTCAGGGGTGACGGGCTCAGCTAGGCACTTCTCACTTCGGGTCCTTTCTACCGCCACAAGTAGACATGGCCGAGGCTGGATCATCTGAAGTCTTCCTCTCTCACAAGTCTGGCACCTCTCCACCGCCCTC